>NC_133796.1:4515835-4871335 GCF_043250625.1 Sebastes fasciatus | reverse complement strand
GGAATGTTTCAGACCTCGGGGTGGTGTTGGGCCACAGCTTGAGGACCACGGTTGGGGGACGAGTCAGTGCTCGCCAGGGCGCTAACCTCACTCTGGACTGCCCCGTCACCGGTACGTCACAATGCAAGTCAAAGCTAGTCTCTACATCGCAGCGTTCCAGAGATATTCTAAAAAGAGTAACTACTTTTCTGTCGTATACGACAGCGTTGACCCCGGGAGGTTTAAAGGGAAAACTATAATAGCTACAGAAATCTTGTACTTACATCCTTGTCTCAGTATCCAGTAAGTATTTCATTGATACCGTGTACATACTGAATAATTACATATTAATATGGGCCTGTAATTTAATATGTGACTCATGCATTTGATTGGTCCCTCTGTGTTGTCTGTCTGGCAGGCGTTCCTCAGCCCACAGTGACGTGGAACAGAAAGAACGGACCTTTAGATGCCGGAGCTGTTTCTCTGCCGTCTGGCTCGCTGTGGATCAGAAATGTTTCTCTACACAACCAAGGCACCTACTCCTGCACCGCCACTAACGCCATAGGGAAGTCCACCGCTTCTACTGTCCTGCAGGTCTACGGTGGGTCGTACCAAACTGCTCTTCATATATACCACTAATATCAACACTCAGGCTCAGAGGATCGAAAACTCTTCATTTTGATCGTCATGGTTGGATGAATCCATCTGGAATAACATGTTGGGTGTGAATGTGTATATACAGGTCCGTACCCTGCTGGAGGAAGCAGGATCGTTCCAGTCTCACAAGAGCTGAACAGGAGAAGGGTCCTGATGGCGTCACACCGGGGAACGAGTGTCTTTATCAAGCCTGGAGACATTCTGCGTATAGGTACTCAAGTGATATCACTTAAGGCATTTCATCAGACTTTAGCACAGCTCCCTCTGGAGCCACAAAAATCTCTGTACAACTTGTTTCACGTATGCGATAGTTACTCCCCGACGCCTGTAAACAAAGCTCCTCTTGACATCAGTCCATTAAAAGGTCAAATATTTACATTCAGTCTGCCTTTTGTCTTTCAACAGGTTGTCCGGTCGTTCCTGACCACAAACTGCCGGTACGGTGGGACTACAACAACCAGACCCTGAAGGAGGTTTCAGGTCCAGCCCAGACTCAAACCCAGGGCCCTGGTCCGGGTCGGGGTCTGCAGTACAGGATGTTGGTGGGAGGTCGTGTCCTTGAGGTCAACACGCTCCAGGTGAAGTTCTCAGGCCGGTACCGATGCCAGACCCTCATCAACAGTACCAGACAAATGCTGTCTGCCTGGATACATGTTCACACTGAAGGTGAGCTTTAGTTGATCTACGTGTGTGGGGGGAGTCCGTGTATGCACAGCCATAACATTATGACCACCTGACTAATATTGAGTAGGTCCCCCTTTTGCCGCCAAAACAGCCCTGACCCGTCGAGGCCTGGACTCCACTAGACCTCTGAAGGTCTGCTGTGGTATCTGGCACCAAGCCGTCAGTAGCAGATCCTTTAAGTCCTGTTTGTTGTGAGGTGGGGCCTCCGTGGATCGGACTTGTTTGTCCAGAACATCCCACAGATGCTCCATCGGATTGAGATCTGGAGAATTTGAAGGCCGAGTCAACACCTCCAACTCGTTGCCATCCACATGATGTAAAAGAAAACGTGATTCATCAGACCGGGCCACCTTCTTCCATTGCTCCGTGGTCCAGTTCTGATGCTCACAACGTGCCCGTTGTAGGCATTTTGGCGGTGGACACGGGTCAGCATGGGCACGCTGACCGGTCTGCAGCTACGCAGCACCATACACAACTAACTGCTCCTCACTGTGTGTTCTGACACCTTTCTATCAGAACCGGCATTCATTTTTTCAGCAGTTTGAGCTCCGGTAGCTCTTCTATTGGATCGGACAACACGGGCCAGCCTTCGCTCCCCACGTGCATCGATGAGCCTCGGGTCTGACCCTTTCGCCGGTTCACCGGTTTTCCTTCCTTGGACCACTTTTGGTCGGTCCTGACCACTGCAGACCGGGAACATCCCACAAGAGCTGCAGTTCTGGAGATGCTCTGACCCAGTCGTCTAGACATCACAATTTGGCCCTTGTCAAAGTCGCTCAAATCCTTACGCTGGCCCATTTGTTCTGCTTCCAACACAAAGTTAAAAATGTTCACTTGCTGTCTAATATATCCCCCCCACTGCCAGGTGCCATTGTAACAAGATAATCAATGTTATTCACTTTGCCTGTCAGTGATCTTAATGTTATGGCTGATCGGTGTAGATACCAGTGCAGATATTGGCAGTTTAATTGTGTAGCGAGATAGTCTTGATACGTCTTGCTCGGCTATGTTGTAACCTTGGTTCTCTGAGTGAAGAGACTGTCTCTCCAGGACAAGGCCGTTTGGACACCGTTCCAATCAATGTTAATCTCAAAGGTGAATACATGGACACCTGGGCTTTTTAAGCCCAAGCATGGGCCACATAGTGGTGTGTCTTAAAGAGGTATCCACGTCAACTGCCCCAGTGGGGTCAGTCGTCTCCGTACATATGGAATCTGTAACTCTGTGGAGTTAAACTCCAAAAACTGATGTACTGAGTAACTCAGTACATCAGTGTGTTTAGTTTTTCTTTTATACATTATACAGCGCCTCCTCCAGCTGTCTCGGCTTTCCCTCAGGCAATTTTTTTTACCTGTAAGATGGATATTTCAAATCTGAAATAAAAAATTGATAATTTGTGCATGTACAGTTAGTTTAGCAAAGCCTTGGATGGTGGTTAAAGCTGTTTGCTTCCTACGGTGTGCTGAAATCTTCTATCTGTTGCCGTTTCCTCGATCCTGTGGATGGATTGTGTTATACGTTTGGGTCCGCAGGGTTCGGCTGGCGTTTTGGAGACTGGACCACATGCAGCGCTTCCTGTGGGAACAGAGGGACTTGGCTGCGGAGGATTCACTGTGTCACTCTGGACGGAAAGGATGTTCAGCCTACCATGTGTCAGCACATCCCAAAACCCATCACTTCCCCAGTCCCCTGCAACAGACAGGACTGCTCTCCCAGGTACACCTATACGTAGACATCAGGAATATATGATCACTCACGATACCACCTGTTCAGACCAAATGTAATCAGAAATGCAAGCACAAAATATGTGGCTTGTTGCCTATTTCGCTTTGATTTATTTAGGAAAACCACAATTTATTTAACATCACGTTTTATTAAGGTAACTCAGGCCATGGATTCTCTTAGTTATGATAACATTGCACTTACCGAGGTCATTACTGAGATCTCTGGACACGTTCGACATCACTAATAACAGGTCAAACGGGACAATCATACATGTTTTATACAAACCTCAAGGTCAACTTTGAGCTGCTGTACATACTGTAGAGATTTATCAGTGACTCACTTTCAGTCTTAGCTCCAAGTAAAGTGGTAGCTCATCTGGCAAAAGCTGTTGTTTACAGCCTCTGACTGCTCATGTTTATTGCTACATCGGACCTATTTTTAGCTACGCCTCTGGGTTCCCAGATTTTAGCGATTACTTTGGTCATTTGCTGAGTGCAACGTCATCATAATGGATAGAACCGATGCCTGGACTTACAAAAATAGCAATATAATGGCTGATCCTTACCAATTATGTCAAAAGTAATTTAAGCACTTTAAAGGTGCATTGTGTACAGTAATATCGAGCCACATGCTTGATATCACACATTGCACCTGCTGGCTGAGTTCAAACTAACTGATAACTGAAGGTCTGTCCGAACGTCACTGAGGCCAGAATGGAGGTTCTTAATTGACAACCAATTTTCATATTGACGGATTAGAACTGCATTACATTGACTGATTGATATTGGTTTTAGCAGACACACAGAGAGCGCAGGCTGCTAACGTATTCATGAAGAGCAGCCAGATCAGAACAGAAGTGTAACTGTCAGCAGAATCTCCTCACCCTGAACCCCCCTGCTGTTTCCAGCTCTGCCAGCCTGCCTTCACCCATCATACAGCCCTTCAGTCAACCCCCACACCCTCCACCCCCGCTGCCACACACTGAGCCAGCTTCACTCGCTAATGCAACACAAATGACCCACTATTAGCTCACATCAAGCCAGGACTGTGGTGTTGTTGGCTGAAAAGGCACAAAACTCAAGGTCAAGGGCTGTCAAAGTTACCGCCATAATAATATGTTAAAGCTAATTTGTTTTAACGCCACTAATTGCTTTAACGCCTTAATGCAACTTTAGATTTTTTAGGATGTAGAGTGAAGATACTGGTATCATATGAAACTAAAAAACCTAATGAATCCATCGGTACCAACCATGTCAGACTAGCTTGTCCTAAAGGAGGTTAAATAACGCTCCAAACTTGCTCTAAATTTTGGCGAGGAAAAACTGGCATGGTCATTTTCAAAGGGGTCCCTTGACCTCTGACCTCCAGATATGTGAATGTAAATTGGTTCTATGGGTACCCACGAGTCTCCCCTTTACAGACATGCCCACTTTATGATAATCACATGCAGTTTGGGGTAAGTCATAGTCAAGTCAGCACACTGACACACTGACAGCTGTTGTTGCCTGTTGGGCTGCAGTTTGCCATGTTATGATTGGAGCATATTGTTTTATGCTAAATGCAGTACCTGTGAGGGTTTCTGGATCAATATCTGTCATTGTTTTGTGTTGTTAATTGATTTCTAATAATATATATATACATGCATTTGCATAAAGCAGCATATTTGTCCACCCCCATGTTGATAAGAGTATTAAATACTTGACAAATCTCCCTTTAAGGTACATTTAGAACAGATACAAAATGTGTGATTAATAACTACAGACAAAATATGTTTGTGTGATTGTGTGATCTCTTCGTGTCATCATTTCAGGTGGTTGGTATCAGAGTGGTCAAAGTGTTCAGTCTCATGTGGCGGCGGCTGGAAACGGAGGCAGGTCTCCTGTCAGCAGCTGGATTCCAGAGGTGCTGTGAGGACTCTGACAGCAGCTGCCTGTGAGAGGACGAGCCAGCCCGCAGACTCAGAGCAGTGCACCGCCAACAACTGCCCAACCTGGGTAACCAGTTCATGGGGAAAGGTATACACATTGAAACACAGAATTAAACATGTGTGTAGTGTAAAATGTATTGTTAAAGAATATAAACTCTATGTTACTCAATTCCAGTGTTCAGGGAGGTGTTTAGGCCCCACCACCACCGTACAGAAGAGATCTGTCAGCTGCCAACATACCAACGGCTCCTCGTACTCAGACTGTGATCTCAGGGACAGGTATACAACACAAACACAATGACAATCACCATTATTACTATTCTCACTAAACTAGTAGTAGTAATACTATACACACGTCTTAATTGGCCACTTCTATCACTGTAGGTACACCTGGAAAGGCTAATGCAATCCAAGGTGACACTTCATTTTACAGGTCCGCAAATTTCATGGTAATTAGGTGATAATTAGCAAGTAAACTATTTGAAATTACCCCAATATTTACCTCAAAATCTATTGGAAATTGATTTATTAAAAATATTATATTATAATTAGATGCTAAAATAGCATATAATGGTTAAAATAGGGCCTTTAGGCTTGAGAAGCGGCTGCTCTTCATCGTCTACACAAATGTAACCTGGTAGCTGATGTCATGGTTCAGGGAGTTTTTTTTAAGAAATTTCAAATAAGTTATTTGCTAATTATTATCTATTTATCAACAGACATGGAAATAAAGCATATCAATTAACTTTGTATTCTTTTCCTGGAAATGTATTAAATAAATTACCAGCTACAGCGGAATATAATTATTAAATAATGTTTATAATAAAGACATTTTTGATCAATTTTGAGGTAAATATTGGGGTAATTTGGCAGTAATTTCAAATAGGTTACTTGCTAATTATCACCTAATTACCATGAAATTTGCGGACCTGTAAAATGAGGTGTTACCGGTGGGTGCATTTTTGATCTTTAGACAGAGCCAGGCTAGCTGGTTTCCCCTGCTTCAAGTCTTTATGCTAAGCTAGGCTAACCACGTCCTGACTCCAGCTCTGCTTAACACACAGACATGACATTGATAATGATTTCCTCATCTCATTTATAGGAAAAAATATAAAGGTATTTACTAAAATGTTGAGTGATTCCTTTAATAAGCAACAACACATGTAATAATATGTATTTTAAACCTCTTTGTGGGGTTCCAGGTTTCACCCTGCATAGTTCTCCAGATAACACATTAAACCTGTTTTGTGAAACAGGTCCGAGGTAAAGAGACACTGTAACGAACGTGTAGCACTCAAAACTCAAACTTCTGTCTTTCAGGCCTGCGTCGGTACGCAACTGTTCCTCTGACCTGTGTGATGTCCAGTGGCATCCCGGTGCGTGGCGGGCGTGCACGGTGGTCTGTGGGAGCGGCTTTCAGTCCCGCAGGGTGGACTGTGTTCACCGCAGGAGCGGCAGGACTCTGGCCGACCAGCACTGTAACTGGCTTCCACGGCCCTCCACCTGGCAGCACTGCAACACCACCACCTGTGGGAGTAAGTCTGTAGATAGACAGATAGATAGATAGATAGATAGACAGACACAGACAGACAGACAGACAGACAGACAGACAGACAGACAGACAGACAGACAGATAGATATGTTCCTTTTGTAGTATAATATATAAGTCAAATGAAGTACAGTACTTGAGTAAATGTACTTAATTACTCATAAATCTTCCTCCATTCCAAGAAACCTCCTAAGAAAATAGACATCTGTTTCTTTTTATTGAATTATTGAGAAACTATAGGGACCTGTATCTTTCTTTAGTGACTACATGGAGTTGTTTTGTAACCCATGCAGGTGAATGCAAGGACACCACCCAGTACTGCAGTGTGGTGAAGAGACTGAAGCTGTGCTACCTGGATATGTACAAGCAGAGATGCTGTGGGTCCTGTTCACAGGATCCGGACTCCACCTAGTGGCAGCGAGCACTTATAACACCACACTATTTTGTATAAAACAGATGGACTATAAAGTACATGAGACAAACGACGGAGCAAATACTGAAAAGACATCGTCTATGAGTGGATGCTTCGAGAAGAACTGCACATATTTAAAGTGGACAAGCTTCAGTCCAAATTATGTCCCTTCCTGAGAGGAACCTGAACTGAGCCTCAAAAGGCTGGAAGGACGACGGGGCTTTATTTTCTGATTTGGACCCAACCTCCTAATATGAAGACGAGTGTTCACTATGTGGATCAAATGGAGTTTTTGTTTTGGACTTTCCGGTTTAGTTTACAGTGACATTCGTTCATTACATATTCCTTTTTTGGCAGCCCGGCCAAATTTATAGTAGAATGCGTACCACTGCTCTCCTGTAAACAAGACTTATTGTCCTTTATTAGATATGAGTTATCGATGAGGTTTATCAAAACAGCAGCTAAAAACAGCCGTGAATTATTGTAGTCATACTTTTACACTCTCTTACATACTAGTAAACATTTTCTTTATTTATTTGTGTAATTGTTCAAAAGTGTTTTTTAAAAAAAATATTCATATAAAATATCAAAGCCAAATTTCAGTTTATTACAACTTGGGTCTATTTTTCATTGTTTTGATCATAATTTCTACTCTTTACCGAATTGCTGGGAGCTACGGAAGCCCTGAAAGGCAAGCACGATTTTTCTTTTTCTAAGTCTGATCTAAATTATTTTGTCTCCTGTGTTTATGACTTAAGAACAGGTGGGACAAAATGTTTTTCCAGGATAATTTTTCGACGTTACTTTTTTTGGTCTGTGAAAAAGGTAAAAATAATCTTTTTTTAAGCAGATTTTTCTAAGTAACTTTTTTTGCCTCTTAGGGAAAACAGGTAGAAGAAAAAAAATGTTTTAGGCTGATTTTACAAAAATAACAGCTTCAATCCCAGAGGCGCTACGTTAGAAAACCTGAATGCTTAGTCCTACTTTGAACACGGGGTAGTGGTGCCCCCTGGTGGTCGAAATAAGTATTACAACAAGAAACACTTCAGCCTTAATAGAAAGTAACTTGGAAAGATTATCCTGGCAAAAAAAAAATAAAAAATTCCACCTGTTCTTTAAGTCATAAACACAGGAAAGAAACTAATTTCGATCAGACTTAGAAAATGGATCTCCAGAAAAAAATAAAAATTCTCGCTTGCCTTTCACGGCTTCCGTAGAGATCTGGCAACACAGCAACTTTATTGCTATACGATAAGCCAGACAGCTTGTAAACAGGCCGTACTGTCTAAACCACTTTATTTGGAGGTAAAAACTGAAAGTTAGTGCACCTCATAATAAGACTCAAATTGTAGTAAACCGAAACTACCCTTTAATCTATTCCTGGCTTTCCCTCCCATTAAATGGGTACAATATGTCGCCTTGCTTTAAAGAGCTGCTAACCCCAAGATCATTTCTATAGCGTGGCCTCCAGTGTCCCACGTGTGATCTAGTGTCTTGTGATGCTGTTTCAAAGGCTTTTCCATCCTGATGAGTTTAAACGTTTGGTAGACACACACTGAATTCTTGTTCTTCTTTGACATGAAAATGATCCGATTTAAAGATATTGACACAAAAAAAACATCACCACAAACCTCGACTATTGGTGACTTCAGTCCAGAATGTCGTGTTGGCCTTCAAAACTACACATCTGTAAAACTAACAGACGGGATGTTGATGCTGGACAATTTAGCAAAACCCCTTGATTATGTTCAGTGCCAACGTTTTTGAAATGATCTATTTCTAATCTTTGTGGCAATTCTGGGATGGCTATGGTTGGGGAAAGATAGTGGTTATGGCTAATAAGAAATGCTTGACATATGAATAAAGGATAGGCAACTAAAATACTTGATTATGTTTTAGGAAAGATCACGGTTACGTCAGGTTTAGGGTTAGGTTAAAGTCCCCCTCCAGCCAGTTTTACTTCCTGTTTTTTGGTTAACGTTCTTTCTCAAACAGAGAATGGGGGTGTGGTTAATAGTCAGACATAATTCATCACAATGGCAACCAGATTGCATCGTTTCTCAACCCAGTTTAGATGAATTTACTGTTTATCAGACCACAAATGAGACAAGAATTAGCGCAACACGCCGACTCTCTCTCACTCGCTCTCTTCTTTTTTTTTTACTTTGAACACACAATTAAGTTATTTGTCAAAAAAAAAAAAAGAACAGTGTGGCTAATCAACTTAGCCAGAAAAACACTCAAATCAATTTAAAATATCATAGTAATGCCACAATACACTGGAGGTGAGCTGTAAAATTAGAAAGTGGTAAGGATAAGGGTAACCGATTGGTTAGGGTTAGAGGTTTAGGGTCACAAACTTCAATCTTTTGCATAAAAAGTCAGACGGCTACACACCCATCCACCACTCCTCTCAACCTCCACGCCCCTTTCTTTACCACATTAAAGGACAGAATGCTTCTTGCATTGGCGCCGAACGTCGGCACAAATCCCGTGCTGCAGAATCATCCAGTATGAATATAATTTCCTGGGCTGGTTAAACCCTCATGGTGCACAGAATCAAGCAGTGGAAGTCTTGTATTTAATTTATAATAGTGATGTCAGGTCATACATAAAATCCTTAAAAGACCATTCACATGTGTGAAGGTACCGGGTTGTGATTGTAGTCACATATCACTGATGAGAGAAAGAGATATAGCTGCTGCTGTTGGTGGAGCTTCAGTTGTGAGAATTCATATCCACATAATTCATCAATGCCACTCTATGATTCTCGACCACGCCAGTACCGGAGGTTTTGTAAAATAATTGCGATGTTACGTGTGAAGGACGTGTTTGGTGTTTGCTCATTGAGGCAAAACTGACTGTAGAGTGAGAGAAACATAGATTTTGACTGATGGGTCTACTCATGTTATCTTTGTGTTGGGTTATCATACCGATGTGCTGCATTGTAAAATGTGTTGTATATACTGTGTTCTAAGTGCAATATCGTATATTGAGTGTATGTAGATTGTGTGCGACTATTATTTTCTTACTTATTATTCAAGTGTCTTTTTAACTCCTTGTTGAAGATCGTTAGAGTATAAAGCACGTGTATATGTTGATTAGGTGGTTATGTTTGCTACCACTCACCTGGTTTTATTTGCATGTGTATAAACGCAAATCTCAGATGTTTTATTAGCTCCGATGTGAAACGCCACGCGGCAGGTATCATGCATTCTTCAGTGTTTCCCCGTCTACTGATGGCTGTACAACACAGTATATATCTGATGTGGTGACGTTACACTGCTTTTGGGCTTGACATGCAGCTTGACTGAGGGAATTATGAGGTCGTACAACAAATCATTTAAGTGCTTTAGATAACATGGCAAAGGAATAAAGACAGTTTGATCACTTCATCAATGTGGACCCATAGTCTTTGCCTGCATTTATTTAGAAGTTTTTTTTATTAGATTTTAGTTTCCTAAAATCTAAGTTTGAGACGGGGATGTACATTACAACACTTAACACTTAATTTTACAAGCCGCAAATTTCCTGGTAATTAGGTGATAATTAGCAAGTAACCTATTTTAAATTTCTTTGGAATTATTGCCAAATTATCCCAATATTTACCTCATTGATTAAAAATGACTATTATACACATTATTTAATAATTATATTCCACTATTTCCCAACAGCTGGTAATTTATTTAATACATTTCCAGGAAAAGAATACAAAGTTAATTGATTTGTTTTATTTCCATGTCTGCTGATAAATAGATAAGCAAATAACTTATTTGAAATTATATTATATTATTATATTAATATATTGAGGTCAGAGGTCAAGAGGCCATTCCCAAAGGACCCCTTTGGGAATGGCCATGCCACTTTTTCCTCACTAAAATTTAGTCCAACTTTGGAGCGTTATTTAATCTCCTTCACCACATGGTAGCATGACACGGTTAGTACCGGTGGATTTCTTACATTTATATGTATAATCACCTAAAAATAAGAATTGTGTTTTCGTTACTGTAGGAGCCGCACGAACAATTAAAACAAATTTTTCATACTTTATTTTTTCCCTTTTTTTGAGGTTGTTTTCATATATGCAATTTACAGTTCCTAATTACAATAGTTTATAAACCAATTTTTTAAGTAGTTGAGCTTAGAGACGAACACAATAAGTACACTAGAGAAAACAACTTCAGCATTCAAAATTGAAATAAAATTAAGAAAAGAGAAAAATTATAATACAAATAATAAAATAATAAATCTAAAAATAATATTAATAAATAGAAAAGACAACCGCAGCATTAAAAATTCAAATACAATTATTATTAATAATAAGATTAATAATAATAATAATAATAATAAAAATAATAAATAAAAATAAATAATAATACATAGAAAAGACAGTGATAATTAAACGAACAATTTTAGAAAGGAGTAATGTTTTTATTAATGTTAATTAGGTTTGTGATGGTTTATATTTTTGGTATTCCTTAGATATTGTCATTTATTATTATTATGTGATCACGATGAGTTGGGAGATTTGGGTCACATGGAGGTGGGCGGTACTTAATGAGCTGGTGTTAGGTGGGGAGAGAGGGTGAGGTGGTCGCTGTTTATTATCCAGATTATACGCACGTTATAAACTATTACAAGTTGGTCATTGTCATAAAACCACATCACTCAGCGGAGTTTAGTGTGTTTCCTGAAGTCTCTACTACAGTTTAGTCAACATAAAGGCACCAGGAGAAGGAAACATCACCATGAGGCGCAGAGGATCGAGGATTAATGTGAAGAGGAAACGAGCATCATCGGAGATAAAACACGAAGGAAGGCGCTGCTTGTTAACTACATGCGGCAGACTCACAGCCAGGTGAGTTCAGCCTCACAGCCAGGTGAGTTCAGCCTCACAGCCAGGTGAGTTCAGCCTCACAGCCAGGTGAGTTCAGCCTCACCTATGTGGATGTGCGCATTAAGCTGGATATTAATGGAGGAATGCTGTTTGCATATATTGCTGTTAGTCTCTTTGAAAGTGGCGCAGCTCTGCTGAATGTGAGAATGTGATGCTCGTTGTTGGATGAATTTACTGTCGGTGTTTCAAATGCACAAACAATGTGTTGTGAGGAAAATAGAAAAAGAAAGACATTAAAGGAGGAAAATGAGTCAAATAAATGCTGGTCTTGCAAGTTTTGAAATGGAGTGTAGAAAAGGCCTTGGTGAACAAGGCAAAAGTGAGCATGGCTCACATCCCCCTGCTCACTGCTTGACCCCTAAAGTAGGGCCAAAGATTTTGCCCTTTTGGAACTAATGAAATTAAAGTGGCAGTAGGCAGTATATATTTTTGGCATCATTGGGCAAAAATTCCATAATAACCTTTCAGCATATTGTAATTCAAGTGTTCTGAGAAAACTAGACTTCTGCTCCTCCTCATGGCTCTGTTTTCAGGGTTTAGAAAATCTAACCCGTGATGGGAGACTTTGACCAATCACAGGTCATTTCAGAGAGAGAGTGTTCCTATTGGCTGTGCATTGGCAGCGGCGTCACAAACTTTCTAATTTTACAGCTAAACCGTGCACTACAAGATGATTCTGAAAACATCTGAGGAGAGAAATAGTCATTAACGTAACATAATATTGATTCATATTTGATCAGCGCTGCCTAGTTTGACCGTTTGGTCGGAGTTCGTGAGTGATTGACAGCCGGCTCTCATAGACGGCAGCTGGACAGCAGACCTCAGATCAGCTCTTGCCGTTTTCCTCCGGTATGTGAAATCTTGCAGATGCTGTTAGGAGCACCGGAGGACACAGAGGAACATGATTCTTTTCAGGTTACCTGTTTCATGAACTACTGTCACGATATAGCGACCGTTTTATAAAAATAACTTTTTTAAAATCACGTTTGCTCCAATCTCGCCTACTTCAGCTTTATTGGGCATTAACTAATGGGCACTCTGGACTTCTAACCCCCAAAAGGCACAACTACACCACGATGTCAACCATCATACCGAATTAGAAGTTCCTAAGTTAAATAGTTTCCGAGTTCTGCTCCAGAAACACGTGGAGCGCTATATACTCCCGACTACGTTGTTGTGGGGGTATAATAAAACTGTCACAGCCCGGCTCTATAGAACTAAAACTATGTGTGTATGGCAGGAATGTGTAGAGTCCGTAGTGTAGGGAGTGGATGTGTGAAAATGTGCTGCCTGGATGTTGTGCTGTAAAAACAAGGGAAAGGAACCAAAAACCAAGGAACAGAGGTATGATGTGCAAGGAGATCTGCCAGCCACAGACTGCTGCATGCTCTCTGGCTTTTTAAGCATGGAGCACACCGGCACAGGTGTGTCCCATGCTGCCGATTAGCCTCATCAGGTCTGCAGCCCTGAATAGAGAAAGACAACACAGCATAAGAACGAGGTCCGAGTCCGAGTACCGGAATCCCAGCAAGGACCTACAACTACTAACTACACCCATTTACCCATAAATGTAACAATTTTAACAAACTTTAATGTTAAAAAAAAATACATTATCTTGTCATTTAAACAAAATGTGCTCTAATTAGAAACAGTTACCTCTCTCCTCGGTCTCTCCAACTCCACAACCCCCGGTATCTGGAGAGGCAAATTTAAGAGCTTTAAGGGAGAGCCAGAGCAGAGAGTGGAAGACCAGTATAGAAGCAGAACAGCTAAAACATTAAGAATATGGGACCAAAAAGCATGCCCTTCACATTGAGCTGGTGAAAACAGTGGGGTTTTAACTTGTGGAGCAACGTCTGACTTTCGGTTACAGCGATGTATTTTCTCATGATGAGGCTTACTTTACTAAGTAGTCCGTGCGCTGCTCACGGTCCGCATAACGGGATCTGAGGACATCACAGGACACGACTGAAAACATTCAGGCTTTCCCTGAGACAATTTCTCCTTTTCAACTTGCTGCTGAAGCTTACCGTGCTCCAACTGTAACAACACCAGGACTTAAACCAGCAACACCAGGAGCAGACAACTCCGCTTCTGCGGTACCGACGCACCAGAGACGAGTTACACTGATTACACCAAACTTCATTCATACCTTACCAACTCTGCCTGCTAAGGTCCTGAGAGAAATGTGGGAAAAAAAGCACTACTCACATTTACCTGGAACACGACAAAGGCTGAAAAAGAAGAATTGGACGAGCCCCCATTTGTCACAGCCTGGCTCTAGAACTGTGACAAAAACGGGAGACACGGGTATACTGAACAAATAAAGTGATTTATTAACCAAAAAGTACCTAAAAATATGGCAAAAGAGTGTACAGGAGGAATTTGTTGAGTCAGTAGTGTAGGGAGTGGATGTTGTGCTGTAAAAACAAAGGTATGGTGCACAAGGAGATCTGCCAGCCACAGACTGCTGCATGCTCTGGCTTTTAAGCAGGTCACACACCGGGCCCAGGTGTGTCCCATGCTGCTGATTAGCCTCATCAAGTCTGCAGCCCTGCAGAGAGAAAGCAAACACAGCAGAGGATCCAAACACAGAGGGGCCGTCACTAAATCGAAAAGCTTCAGCAGGAAAATCATTGTGAATAAAATTAAAGGACTCATATCAGAAATAAAAACACTTATGAGAGGAAAAGAAAATTCCTCTCTTGTGCAAACCCATATGGAGAGTTTAATTCAACTTTCTGAAAATGCCAACGTGTCACATAATATGTTGATTCCTTTACTCCCAGAGGATGTACAAGATAAACAAAATGAATGGTTTGCTGGCATCGTGAAATACGATGACAAAGGGATGTTAAACAATGGCTGAATGAATCTGAGGAGTTGTTCACAAAAGACAGCCACGGTCAGTCTGATTTGGCCGCAACAATGCAAACCTCAAGTACCAATGCGTGCTATGTCCATAATCATATATATATATAGGGTGCGTCCCAAAGCTCTTAATTTTCGTTTCCTCGCTCCTCGATCCTCGCTTGAACCGGAAGTTGTTCTGGTGCGCCATCTTGAAGACCGTCCCAAAGCTCTTATTTGTGCATCGAGGAGCGAGGATCGAGGAGGCTTGCCGGAGGAGCTATGAGCGAGGATACACCAGTGTATCCTCCACGGAAGTCTTTTACCGACCGACACGCCCCCTTATTGGATATCAGTCACTGATTGGACGCTGCTGCCGATCAGACTGATCTGATAACTTTACCTCTCAACATCACTGGAGTTTCATACCGGAGTGAAAACAGATCCCAGATTAAACGTTTTATAGTTTAGTTGTCTTCTGATTCACCATCTAGTTATAATCTGTGTTAACTGAAGCTCTGAGCAGCAGCAGAAGGACCTGCAGTAGCTCTGCTTCACACACCGTCAGTGAAGCAGCCTGACAGTCAGAGGGGTTTATAAAACCTGACAAACTGACTTAAAATAACTTTATTTATTTATTAGAATGATTTTTCTTTTCATGATCTGTTATTTCCCCCGTTAACTTTTATTAATGAAACTATTAAAGTCAGAGAGAGAAGGAGAGTCTGTCTGTCAGCAACAAACACCTTTTACATCATTTATCCTCATTTCCATTCAGTCACATGAGGCTGATTCCTGAACGTCGGGCTTGATATGAGTTACATCATTTACATTTTCCCTTTAGCCTAATAAATAATGTCCAGTGTTCAAAAAACACCATAGTCATATTCTGGGTTATGAAATAATGAGCTCACAATCAGAATATCAATAACTACAGACGCTAATAATGAATAAATAATATAAAGATATTGATCCAGTAGAGATGGTTCCTGGTCCTCTAAGCATGACTCAGTCCACAGTAAAAATACAGACTGCAGCTTGCACTTGTCTTTATTAGTATTAGTACAGTTCAGACACAAACAGCTGTTAAAGCTGACTGACAGCTGATCCAGATGTGATCAGCTGCTGCTGTCATCAGAAACGGACGTCGCTTCACGTGACGCTTCAGAGGAAACGACCGTCTCATGTCTCTTAAATCGTATTTCCTCGTTTCCTCTCTCCTCGCATGGTTTCCTTGCGTCTCTCCATACTTCCCTGGTGGGAGGGACTAAGACGCAAGGAAAAGACTTAAGTGAGGGAAACAGGGATGCAATTAAGAGCTTTGGGATGCACCCATAGACGCCGCATTGGACCAAGGAAGTACAGGGTTGCGTTCGAATAGTCCTTTTTGCTTAGGAAGGTTCCTAACTGAGTGAAATGACCTGGAAGTACCTCAGTAGCAGCCATGATAAGAGCCGTTCGAATTCACCAAAAGTTAAGAAAAGGAGCTTCAATGCTTCCTTTATTATCTCGTTTAGCATAGGATACACTGGACCATCCTTTACGAAAGGAAACGAGAGAATAACATCCCACAATTCCTTGCGGCCGCAGCATTTAAAGCTATGCACCATTCGGCCGTTCATAATAACAAACTATATGCTTATCTTGCATATTATTTTCATACCCTCATACACTAATTGGGATTCATGTTTAATATGAGTGGACAGTGACAACCATTTTGTTTCACTTTATTTTTAATTAATTATTTATTTTGAACATGTAACAAATACCTCAGTAAAAAACAAAACAAGAATAACTAATAAAATGAACAGTAAACAACCAATTAACAAATAATTTACATAAATAAATATTACGAATATTTCGAAAAGAAGTTGGAAGAAGTACAGCCTACACTTACAGTATATGGTCCTACCCCTTCTCCATAACTCCAACAGTTAACTTAATATTTATCATATATTCATGTTTATTTCAATTCCAACCGTGGTAATGAAGTGATATTCTTCCACGTTAGGTCAGATGATCTTTATTATCTGTTGATAGTGTTCCAGCAGCAGGAGGAGGAGCTGTGGTATCTCTCTTTCACACACCGCAGGTGAAGGAGTCTGTCACTGATGGACCTATTTAAGAACACACCGGGGGAGCAGCACCTTTGTAGTCCATCTTCAGAATATTGTAGTTTCACCACAGCAAACTGACGTCACTAACATCCGTCGCCGTCGCGTCATAATGACGGAGCCTAGTGAAAGAGCAGTCGGATTCTCCTAACACCGCTGTTGTCTTTTCCTAACTCCTTCTGAATTCTCCTTCTCATCTTTCCTTGACCTCGTGACGTTTTCCACTGAGGTCAAGGAAAAGTGATTAGGAAAAGACCTTAGGACGTAATTATTTGACTATTCGAACGCAACCTAGCTATGTTCTGTTTCAGAGAGTCTGATGCACAAACTTGGCCTCACAGGAAAGAAACCCCATATTCTCCTATGGACCACGGGGCCAGGAGAGAGTTGTGAGTAGCCATATTGTGTCAGGACTGGAGGTGGCTGGCTTAAAACTGCTGCGAACTGCCTAAAACTTACACACTGTTCACAGGGGGAACAGTCCAAACAAGGTGTTGATGGACACCTCTGGACAAAAAAAAAAAAAGTGGAAACGCTTCACGGTTATGCGTGTCATCCTTTCGCAGGGGCCATGCTAATCTTCTCTGTATCGATTCCAATTTGTCGTATGTGCTGCCGGAGCGAGCACACTGACCCTCAGGTTCTGCCTACCCTTTGAACCCCTTGTGGTCCAAATAACTCCTTTACAGTGGTTCAGGCTGGCGGTCCGTGATGCCTAGTAGCCTCGTAACCAAACTCTTAAATGTCAAAAGGGCAAGAGGTGAGGTTTTCCCCTTGTAGACATCAATGTCTTTGCAATTTGTATAAACTTGCAGCTAATAAGGATAAGCCCAAAACTGCCCTGACACAGGGAGGTGGGCGGTGCCCAAGTTGCCTTTTCTGGCCGGGTGCTCCTGTGTATCTGCTGCGGAGCAGAAGGTCAAGGGTTTGATCCCCGCCTAATAATGTCCAACCCCTATCGAGGAGTACGGTTCCAGACTTTATTCTTCTCTGAAGTTGCCGAAGGTGTGAGGCACCGGGCGGGTGTGGGGATACTCACAAATCCCCGGTTGAGTGCCGCTACGTTGGAGTTTACTCTTCTACCTCTTCTCCATCCTCACTGCAGGCAGGGATCGAACCCTTAGCCTTCTGCTCCTCAGCAGATACACAGGAGCATCCGGCCAGAAAAGGCAACTTGGGCACCGCCCACCTCCCTGTGTCAGAACGGTTTTGGGCTTATCCTTATTAGCTGCAAGTTTATGAAAATTGCAGAGATATTGATGTCTACAAGGGAAAAACCTCACCCCTTGCCCTTTTGACATTTAAGAGTTTGGTTACGAGGCTACTAGGCATCACAAACCGCCAGCCTGAACCGCTATAAAGGAGTTTTTCGGACAACAACAGGTTCAAAGGGTAGGCAGAACCTGAGGGTCAGTGTGCTCGCTCCGGCAGCACATATGACAAATTGGAATCGATACAGAGAAGATTAGCATGGCCCCTGCGAAAGGATGACACGCATAACCGTGAAGCGTTTCCACTTTTTTTTTTTTTGTCCAGAGGTGTCCATCAACACCTTGTTTGGAATGTTCCCCCTGTGAACAGTGTGTAAGTTTTAGGCAGCTGCAGCAGTTTTAAGCCAGCCACCTTCAGTCCTGAAACAGTACGGCTACTCCAGCTCTCTCCTGGCCTCGTGGTCCGTAGGAGAATATGGGCCTTCTTTCCTGTGGAGCCAGGCCCAGACGGAGGGACCGTCAGCGAGCGCCTGGTGGACACCCCGAAGAAGCAATGAGGCACCCCACTCCTCTCCATCCTGTGGGCTCACCACCTGCGGGAGGAACCGCTGGGGTTGGGTGCGCTGTCACACAGGTGGCAGTGAAGGCCAGGGACCTCGACAGACCAGTCCCGGGCGGCAGAGGCTGGCTCTGGGGACGTGGAAAGTCACCTCTCTGTGGGGGAAGGAGCCGGAGCTTGTGCAGGAGGTGGAGCGCTATCAGTTAGATCTGGTGGGGCTGACCTCTACGCACAGCCTCGGGTCTGGAACCGTACTCCTCGATAGGGGTTGGACTTTATTCTTCTCTGGAGCTGCCCAAGGTGTGAGGTGCTGGGCGGGTGTGGGGATACTCACAAATCCCCGGTTGAGTGCCGCTACGTTGGAGTTTACTCTTCTACCTCTTCTCCATCCTCGCTGCAGGCGGGGATCGAACCTTTGACCTTCTGATCCGCAGCAGATACACAGGAGCCTCTGGCCTGAAAAGGCAACTTGGGCACCGCCCACCTCCCTGTGTCAGGGCAGTTTTGGGCTTATCCTTATTAGCTGCAAGTTTATACAAATTGCAAAGACATTGATGTCTACAAGAGAAAAACCTCACCCCTTGCCCTTTTGACATTTAAGAGTTTGGTTACGAGGTTACTAGGCGTTACGGACTGCCAACCTGAACCGCTATAAAGGAGTTATTTGGACCACAGCGGGTTCAAAGGGTAGGCAGGACCTGAGGGTCAGTGTGCTCGCTCAGGCAGCACATACGACAAATTGGAATCGATACAGAGAAGATTAGCATGGCCCCTGCGCAAGGATGACACGCATAACCGTGAAGCGTTTCCACTTTTTTTTTTTTTTGTCCAGAGGTGTCCATCAACACCTTGTTTGGAATGTTCCCCCTGTGAACAGTGTGTAAGTTTTAGGCAGCTGCAGCAGTTTTAAGCCAGCCACCTCCAGTCCTGACACAATACGGCTACTCCAACTCTCTCCTGGCCTCGTGGTCCGTAGGAGAATATGGGCCTTCTTTCCTGTGGAGCCAGGCCCAGACGGAGGGCCCGTCAGCGAGCGCCTGGTGGACACCCCGAAGAAGCAATGAGGCACCCCACTCCTCTCCATCCTGTGGGCTCACCACCTGCGGGAGGAACCGCTGGGGTCGGGTGCGCTGTCACACGGGTGGAAGTGAAGGCCAGGGACCTCGACGGACCAGACCCGGGCGGCAGAGGCTGGCTCTGGGGATGTGGAACGTCACCTCTCTGTGGGGGAAGGAGCAGAAGCTTGTGCGGGAAGTGGAGCGCTATCTGTTTGGTCTGGTTGGGCTCACCTCTACGCACAGCCTCGGTTCTTTTACCGTACTCCTCGATAGGGGTTGGACTTTATTCTTCTCTGGAGTTGCCCAAGGTGTGAGGCGCCGGGCGGGTGTGGGGATACTCACAAATCCCCGGTTGAGTGCCGCTACGTTGGAGTTTACTCTTCTACCTCTTCTCCATCCTTGCCGCAGGCGGGGATCGAACCCTTGACCTTCTGCTCCGCAGCAGATACACAGGAGCACCCGGCCAGAAAAGGCAACTTGGGAACCGCCCACCTCCCTGTGTCAGGGCAGTTTTGGGCTTATCCTTATTAGCTGCAAGTTTATACAAATTGCAAAGACATTGATGTCTACAAGGGGAAAACCTCACCCCTTACCCTTTTGACATTTAAGAGTTCGGTTAACAGGCTACTAGGCATCACGGACTGCCAGCCTGAACCGCTGTAAAGGAGTTATTTGGACCACAAGGGGTTCAAAGGGTAGGCAGAACCTGAGGGTCAGTGTGCTCGCTCCGGCAGCACATACGACAAATTGGAATCGATACAGAGAAGATTAGCATGGCCCCTGCGAAAGGATGACACGCATAACCGTGAAGCGTTTCCACTTTTTTTTTTTTTGTCCAGAGGTGTCCATCAACACCTTGTTTGGACTGTTCCCCCTGTGAACAGTGTGTAAGTTTTAGGCAGTTCGCAGCAGTTTTAAGCCAGCCACCTCCAGTCCTGACATGATACAGCTACTTACAACTCTCTCTTGGCCCCGTGGTCTGTAGGAGAATATGGGCCTTCTTTCCTGTGAGGCCAAGCTTTTGCATCAGACTCTTTGAACAGAACATAGCCGTACTTCCTTGTTCCAATGCGGCGTCTATATATATATATGATTATGGACATAGCACGCATATCGGAGACGTGTCGGTGTTTTTGTTCCACTGCTTTGCACGGAGCTGACACCCGACCGCCAAATATGTAGGATATTACTGCTGACATTCATGTACATCACAACGGCTGCTGTATTAGCCGTGTGTTTACTATGTGTTCATTTGCATATCGAGCGGGAAAGTGAGATCGGATCACAAGTGGTCACTGAAGACGCATTCTAATGCCAGGTGTGAACAGACGTACTTAAAGCTGTCCACTTGTGATCCGATCACTGAGGACGCATGTTACAGTTTTTCTCAATTGTTTACACACAAATACTGGTACTTGACACACAATGACCACAACATGTAACTCATGCACCAACCCCCTGAACCAATTCTGCTAAACTACAAGCACAATTCCTGCTTTACACTCAAATTGCAGTTCTAAAACACACTTTTTTCAAAACACTACACACAATTCTCTGCATTTAGCCCAATTTTCATGAAGAAAATCTCGTTTTCACAAGGAACACACTGTCTTTCAAAATTCTAAAGTCAATTGCCCTACTATGCACACTGACTCATCACATGGGCAAACACCTGTCACACAGTGTTACAATTAGCAATCAGAGCTTTAGCATAAAAGGGCAACAGGTGAGCTCTTCTGTTTTGGAGCAATGGATGCCAACATTGGAAACAGAGGCAGAGCCAGAGCCAGAGCCAGAGGAGTGAGAGTAAGAGGAGGAGGACGGGGAGGACGAGGACGAGGACGAGGAAGGCCAAGGACCGTAATCTCTGATGAGATCCGAGCCACTTTGGTTGACCATGTGGTCAACCATGGTCTAACAATGAGGGAGGCTGGGCAAAGAGTACAGCCAAATTTGAGCAGGTACACTGTAGCATCCATCATCCGGACTTTCCGAAATGAGAATAGGTAAGACATCTACTCTCACTAGAAAATTGCAGTACTGCATATCAATACAGTACTCAATGAGTACAGTAGTACAATATTGCCTGTGGACTGTTCTGTAGGACTGTAAAAATAAAGTATGTTTCAAGTATTTGGGAAATGTATTCCTACACAGTATTTACAGTATTTTACTATTTGTATTGCAGAACTGAAAGATTACCAACACAAGGTGGTCGGGAACGTCTTCTGTCTCCTGAACAGGAAACTGAAATCATGAACATGGTCCTAGAAAATAACGCCATAACATTACGGCAAATACAAAGAAAAATAATAGAAAACAATGAGATATTTCAAAATGTTGATAGGGTAAGCTTATCAACACTGGACCGTGTCTTGCGCAGAAATAATCTGAGGATGAAGCAGGTCAACAGGGTGCCATTTGAACGCAATTCAGAAAGAGTCAAAGAATTGCGATATAACTATGTGCAAGTAAGTCCTATACAATCCCACAATTGATGCATACTCTCAACACTGCATAAATTATACATATTTCAGTATTGTAATCATAATGATTGTGCTTCACAATAGTGACCACTCCATGTCTGTTTCAGAGAGTCCTTGAGCTAGAGGTGGCTGTAGTGGAGCACCAGTTCATCTTCATTGATGAGGTTGGATTCAACCTCACAAAAAGACGAACGAGGGGAAGGAATATCATCGGCCAGCGTGCCATTGTTGAAGTCCCTGGCCAGCGCGGAGGGAACATCACAATGTGTGCAGCGATTACCCACCATGGCGTCATCCATCACCATTCTACCCTTGGCCCCTACAACACTGCCCATCTGATCAGATTCTTGGACACCCTACACAACACACTCATTCCGCCAGATCAGATAGACGGCCCAGAGCAGCTCAGGTACGTTGTCATTTGGGACAACGTAAGTTTCCACCGGGCTGCTCTGGTTCGTAACTGGTTCACTGCCCACCCACGCTTTTTAGTTGTTTATCTCCCTCCATATTCTCCATTCCTCAATCCTATTGAGGAATTCTTTTCTGCCTGGAGATGGAAAGTGTATGACCGAAATCCACAAACGCGTATACCCCTTCTCCAAGCTATGGAAGACGCATGTGGAGATATAGCAGTTGATGCTTTTCATGGCTGGATTCAACATGCTAAGCGATATTTCCCCCGCTGCTTGGCCAGGGAAAACATTGCTTGTGATGTGGATGAGGTGCTGTGGCCAGACCGAAACAGAAGAGAGGATGCAGCATAGTTTTTTTTCCTGTAACTGTATACAGTAAATTCTTCTGTTGTTTTGTATGTAGACCACTGTATGTGCAACTTTGTGTTGGTTGGGATGTACACTGTGTACATTGTTTTTGTGGGGAAAATAAAATATATTTGTTACCGTGTATTTGTGTGTTCTGAGTATAAAAACAATATTCTAAAATATTTTACAACACACTTATATATGTAAGTACTGTCTGTAGTAAGTGTAACACTGAACAAAAAAAAGGCATAAGTCATTATGATGAATGGAGAAGAAGTGTTTTCCATTCATCATAGTGTTTTACATTGAGCACATCAGTGTTCAACTGGTTCTTATAAATGTGTATTCATATGATGGTTTGTGTGTGTCATTTGAAAACAAAATACCATTTTGAGAAGAAATTACATTGTTTTGAATGTAAAGTTTAATTTTGCAGGAGAATTGAGGGGTTTTGCCCATTGTGTGTGTGTTTTTTTGATTTGTGTGTAGAGTTCTGAGAGTATGAGGCATGCTTTCAGAAAATGTGTGTAAACAATCGAGAAAAACTGTAATACCAGGTCTGAACAGGGGCCATAGTAACGTGTAGATCACGTGTTCATTTACAGTTTATGTATTCCCCGGATAGGACCTTTCCTCCCGGTGTGGCGGATGGTTGAATGATTTTGTGTTTGTTGTATTGTTGCAACAGGCACAGTTACCACAGCGATACATGCCAGTTGTCGTCAGCCATGTGGTCTTTTTTTGGAGTTATATTGTTGTACATGATGCTGTTTTTAATTGTGGGTGCTCCTGAACGAGAAAAAAGGGGCGGGGATTTACAGCAATCCTTCAAAGATGGTTCTGCCTGAAGCACATGCCAGTGTCTCTTTAATTTGTAGAGCGCAATGATTGTATTCCGTAGAGAAACAGGCTCGGTTTGAATTTTTTGTCATGCAAATTGACCCCCGGGACAAATAACATGTTCTGAATTGAAATGTGTGGCAGTCGCCCATTCTCTGCTGTTTTTTTTTTTGGATGAATTACTGAGTGATTGGAGGGTTATTCAGTTCACCTGTTGGCTCTTAAATGATAGTTGAGAGCAGCTTGGTGCATTCCCCCTCTCGGCCAATCAGGGTGTGACGACGCCCTTTCTGTAGGGCTTAAGACAGGTGGGGAAGCTGCAAACCCATCAGTGTCATTCTGATCCGTCCTTGAATAACTACAACATATATTATCAGCCAAGCCAGAAACTCTGGTCTGTTTTAGGCCCTTTTTGAGATTCCTGTGCTCTTTTGTGTTTTGCTGATTGAGAAAGTGTTGGCCAGCCTAGTTGGGGAAACACAAAATAAACACCCTTTAATTAAGTTACCTGCATTAGGACGATTAGGTACTGTTCGTGCGAGCAGCTTGCTTAGCCTCACGATAGCCCCGTGATAAGCTAGCGCCTGCAGGCTTTATTTAGTTATTCTGTTCCTTTGTTGATTTTCACTGAAACCCCTTTATACCCATTTCTTTTGGTCTATTTCATTTGGAGAAACTTTAAAGGACGGTAAAAGGGAAAATAAAAAAAACAACATATCAGTTTCCTTATTTGTTTATTATCGAAGAGGCATTTGTTCATTATTATTATTAAGGAGGCATTTTTGTGTATTTCTATGTGGGTGGGAACTGGTTCTCGTTCTTCAGCCTGGTCAGCTGAAGGGGAATCAGTACTGCCACAATTGGATGATGTGTTTTATTGACTAGTGTTGCAGTTAAATGTCGAAAGTTATGTAATGAATTATAAATAATCAGAAATAATAAAGCTTCAGAATAAATTGCAGACTTTTTCATTTTATTCAAATAACAAAAATAAAATAACAAAGAACATAAAGTACAGTGAAAACAAACAGTTACAGTTTACATCCACGTCTGTCCAAGATGTCATCACTTCATAATTTTATCCTGTTAAGACGTTTGTGTGAAATTGTCACAATTAGCATATGACTTCTTGAGTTATGGACAAAAACATGTTTCTTGAGGTCACAGTGTCCTTTGACCACACAAATCTAATCAGTTCATCCTTGAGTCCGAGTGGACGTTTGTACCAGATTTGAAGAAATCACAAGAATGAAAGCATAATCCTAACATAATGCCTCCAAAATATATATATATATATATATATATATATATATATATATATATATATATATATCGGATCTAACAGGAAGCAGGGGCCGTCACAACTTTTTCTGTGACTTCCTGTAAATTCAGTGAAGGCTACTCGAAACGGCTGGAAACTGTCTGACTTGACCGCAGCCTTTTTTCACCGAACCCTGCTGCTGCCGCCGTCTGATCTCGTCCACTTTCCATGCGAGGCGCAGTTCATCTCCAACGAGCCTATTGTTTTGAGGTCCAGGAAGAGGAGGCTGGCCAGCAGGGGCGATGAAGGCACCTGGAGGGGAGAGGCTGGACGGCAATAGCTATCCCTCCCCCACTCTTTTCTGGCGCCGAGAGAACCTAGAAGACAAACACAGGCTGTTTTTAGGCTCTTCAGCTTCTTAAATGACAGTAGAGATTACAACACATCAACATGTTTAACTCCTACCACTGGGGCAGGGTCCTCTGATTCAGTTCAAAGAGCTGGATTTCAGTCTGAGCCATCAAC
The DNA here is from genome assembly GCF_043250625.1 of Sebastes fasciatus. Classification (NCBI taxonomy): domain Eukaryota; kingdom Metazoa; phylum Chordata; class Actinopteri; order Perciformes; family Sebastidae; genus Sebastes; species Sebastes fasciatus. The sequence goes on along the minus strand of NC_133796.1, from coordinate 4,845,837 downwards.
CTCGGGCTGGCCAGCACTGCCTCTCTGATGACCACATAGTCTGAGAGGATGAGGGAGCAGCGAGTGTTTGTGAACCGCCCCGAACCGCGAGGTGGAGCTGGCAGAGTCGGGTGCAAACGGCCTCAACCAGGTGGCTGGCGCTGGGTCAGCTTGCAGGGCCTGAATACATTCCAAGAAGACAAATGAAAAAGTCGTGGAGAGCACAGTGTACCTGTATACAGCAAATATTTAGAGGAAACAGTCATTATTTGAAAAGCTGCCAGTTTTCAGAGAAGAAATTAAATATATATATATATATATATCTCCTGGTTAATGTATTCATGTGGCTGTATATAATATTAGTCTTGTGTTTCTGTAGGCTGTCCTGTGACCTGAGGGTGGTTATACAGCTGAGGTCTCGCACTCTGGGCAACGGTGCTAATCGGCTGTTCAACACCCTGCGGGAGAACCACTCGGACGCCTGGATGCAGAGAGTGATCCAGTACCTCGGCGTGTGCGAGCAGTTCCTAGCCTTGTGCACGGTGAGGGGGAAGTTTCCACCACTGCCCCAGATGCCCCGTCTACCCTCACCCATCTGGCTGCTGACGGTCTACAGCTACGACGTTGTGACGTGGCTGGAGGAGCACAAGGCCAGGACCATTCACCTTCGGATCCATCTTGAAGATGGATTCCACCAAGAAGGCGAGTAAAGTTTGTCACAATTTAATATTTTCTTACAGCTGCTTTTACACCACAGCTGTGTTCATACACTCACATTAACATTTGAACTCTCTCTCTCTCCCTCAAGGTGACGGAGAAGCTCGCAGGTACCGCTTCTGACACGGCTGCCTGGGTTACCAGCGTTGGCAATGAGTACAGGCAGGTCCTCATCAGCGTCCTGATGCGACGCGTTGCAGCAGGTGTCACCACAGAGAGCCACGAGCTGTACTCCACCTTCATGAGGCAGCTGTCTCACTGCATCTTCGAGGTCAACCCTGGAGATGCCCGCCGTCTCATTGAGGCTAAGCGGTCCCAGCTGGAGGGGAACCTCGGGATGGTTGCACCGACTGACGCCGAGGTGATCAAGAGGATCTCCAGGAAGGAGTGGAGGCTCCACTGCCGTCGCCGAATGCATGGGCCAGAGGAATCGGCGCTCCTCATCCAGGAGCTCCTCGACACCTGATCCGCCGAATTATAACGTTACACTATTTATCATTGCTTTGTGTTAACCACCTAACGTCCATGCTGTTTAAACCATTTTAATCAACTAACGTTAGAGGCTCGCTGCTAACATTGCTTACACACTGCGCAGGACTCCGTTTGAAAAATAGCCTTTTAAATGCTAAGGTGTTCGGCAGCATGTTTGACTTTTTAAATAAGTGCTGTGCGGTGGATGTAATTTATGCCGATGTGAAAAGTGGTTTATGTGGATTTCAAAAAGATACTAATACATATATTTGGAAAAGTACCTTCCGGTGGAAGGTTCAGCTTGGTCGGTATCGGGGCAAGACCGTCCTCTGACTCCTGGAGAATGACGTGGGCTATGCCGTTAATCTCGTTGCCTCCCACCAGAAGGAGCGAGAGAAGTCAGGGTCTCAGTCCCCGTTGATGGCCAGTCTTCAGTCAGATTTATACAGTACAAGTTTTAACCTCTCTGTGTGAACCTACAGGACGTCTTCATCAGCTACTCCTCAGCGTACCCTGACTTTGTGGAGGCCGTCAGGTTCCACCGTGCATTTAAGGAGGTGCGGGTGAAGTTTTCCACACTTTGTGACAACTTAAATGATATTATTAACAGGTTATTACAGAGGAGCTACTGTAGCTAGCAGCGAACCAGCTCACCTGCAGCAGAGAGTTTCTGTCTGCTGCAGGTTACCCAGAGTGCACCTGCATACAATACAAAATAAAAGCCCTAGCTGTCTGTGATGCTAGATGCACTGTTTATAAAATAAAAGCTCTACAGAAACAATGATTGGTTGTCACAAAATTATTACAAAAACACTTTTTTTTTACACCGTATATATATATATATATATATATCAATATATGTATTTATACTATGTATATATATTAAAAAAATATGTGGGAATTATATTTATATAATTTATATATGTATATATAATATACTGTATAATATATATAATATATATACAGTATATATATACTATATTATGTTTGTACTGTATGTATATACAATATATATATGTATATATATATGCATTTTTTATCATGTTTATTTTTGTTTATAACTTATTTTGTAAATTGTATATTAGTAGAATTTCAATTTTTCATTCTTATTTTATTCTAACGTTTATCTATTCTTTTGTTATTATACTGTTTTGACTTGCACCAACATAACCAAAGCAAATTCCTAGTGTATACCTCTTACACCTGGCAATAAATACGATTCTGATTCTGATTCTGATTATATATACATATATAAATGATATAAATATAATTTCCACATATTTATATAAATATAAATACATAGTATAAATACATATATTGATATATATATATATATTATATACCGTACATACTGTATATTTTATGTATACAGTTTGTATATATATATTATATATATATGTTATACAGTATATTATATATACAGTATATATATACTTTATTATGTATATACTGTATATATATATACTATATATATGTATTATATATACATATATAAATTATATAAATAGAATTTCCACAAATTTATATAAATATAAATACAAAGTATGAATACATTATATATGTATTATATACAGTACATACTGTATATTTTATATATACAGTTTATATATATATTATATACAGTATCTACACACTATTCTTGCATTTTTATAAATGCATGCATTTATATTATTTGCATAGATCCTACTTTTCAGCATTATTTGCACTGTTATATACAGTATATACATTTCCATTATGATTTCTCTATTTTCATATATATATTTATATTCTACAACGGGAGCAAAACATACATAACTCAATTTCCCAAAGGGGTTTAATAAAGTATTTCTGACTCTGATATAAAGTGGCTGCTGTATTTATACCCCTATGATCCTCCATCTGGTATCCAGGGCAACCACACAGCGTCACATCATTGAGCGACATGCTGCATTCACTGCCATATGGGAAAACAATCCAAAAAATAAAAGGAAAAAGTGCTATTGTCAGTGAATGAATACATACTTTTTATTATTGCTGTTTTCTAGCAGAATTAAACGGTATTCAAATTGTGTATCATGAATGTGTCCTATGTAATTATAACTGGCAAGTACAACCTTTAAAAGAAATGAAGCCGCAGGAGAAAGTTCGTTTTTACTATGTTCCATGAACGCAGCACCTATCTTAGCAAGTGGGCGTGATTAACGTGCTTCATCAACTTCCGGGTAAACAACGTGAGTGCAGAATGTCCACATGTCTTTAAAACATGAGCTTATTCTCACAGTACTGCTGGATTTAACTCACCACAGCGGCGTAGCACGTTATAGCGATACTGTGTGGAGACTTTAGGAGCCAGGTTGGGTTTTATTCTTCTTTCTGAGAGTAGTTATGATGAGGTTAGCTAGTTAGCAGATATCACCTGTCAGTTACACCAGAGGAACCTGAGTCAGTACTGAGAGTCCAGTGTAGTTTCACCCTTTGTGTTCATTGTACTCACGTTAACAAAGTCCATGTGTTGTGTTCAAACTGTATTGTCCGACTACACTTTGCTAGCTATCCAGTAACGTTAAGTAAGCAGAGCTAACATACCTTCATGTACTGTAACATTACTAAAGTGTATTATCCTTACAGTAGGTGTTCACCATGGGACACACCAGCCTGGAGAAGATCATTGCACTGCAGAAAAATCCTGCAAACATCAGGAACCTGTGCATCCTGGCACATGTTGACCATGGTGAGTTGACTGACTAAATGTGTTCATTAGATTTTATTTGTTTACACATATAATATAAAAGAAAGGTACAAGTTGATATTACACAAACAACAATAAATGGAGAGGTGCTCAGGGGGGCTTGATCAGGATCATGTTTTTAGGTTGTACTTGCCAGTTACAATTACAAAGGACACATTCATGATTACATAATTTGATTGATACAGTTTAATTCAGCTTTCATGCTGTACATTCTGCTAGAAAACAACAATAATAAAAAGGTATGCAATTCAGTCACTGACAATAGCACTTTTTTCTTTTTATAGTTTTCACATATGGTAGTGAATGCAGCATGTCACTCAATGATGTGACGCTGTGTGGTTGCTTGGTTACCAGATGGAAGATCATATTTGAAATAGATATGTTTGATACCACTATAAAACCTGGGGGAAAAAAGAACATGGGAAAAATTAACTTTATCCTGCGACAAATTGTACCTCCTCATCATAGATATTTATGGAATATACATGCATGTCTGACAGATTTTGATAATTGAATGGATCATTTTGCATGGGATGGCTCAAACGATGAAAGAATCTTTAGAAGTCGTGAAGAGGACGACAACTTCACTGAGAATCAACGCATCAGTTTTGATCAACAGGACATGTGCAAGTGGTTATTGTGCGGAGTCTTTTGCACATAACACACAAAACACGTGCAATTTGCTTGAATGAATGAGAAATTCTAATCTGTTGTGAACAACAAACTAATTATGCAGAGATTTGAGCTTATTGTTTTGAAAAAAATTTGAGAATTGAGCCAAAGCGAATGAGAAAAAAATCGTACAGGTGCAGGTTGCGTTAAAATGATCAGGTGAAAGTGTCTGCTGTAAACTGAGGAAGTGAAATCATTTGGAACCATTTGCATCTTTGCAGGCAAAACGACTCTCGCCGACTGCTTAGTGGCGAGTAATGGAATCATATCAAGTCGACTGGCTGGGAAGGTAAGAGGCTTTATCTCACCGTCATGTTGTTTAGTTGTTTTTGTCATTATTTGTCATTTATTTGTGGTGTTGTTAATCTGCCAGCTGAGGTATCTGGACAGCAGGGAGGATGAACAGATCAGAGGAATCACCATGAAGTCCAGCGCCATCTCTCTGCATTACAGAAACGGTAAGTCCACTTTGGTTCGCCCTGAGGTAAAAATCCACACTTCTTACTAATTGTCCTCACTCTGTGGTGTTCATTACCGTCCAGGACTAATTCTGTGATGATTTGCTTGAGGAGCAGACTCTAAATAGTGTTTGTGTGTCTTTGTCTCCTTCAGGAGATCAGGACTACTTACTAAATCTGATCGACTCTCCCGGTCACGTCGACTTCTCCTCAGAAGTCTCCACCGCTGTCAGGCTGTGTGACGGCGCCATCGTGGTTGTTGATGCTGTGGAGGGAGTCTGTCCACAGGTAACTGTTGACTTTATGTCTCATTCTGTATAAAGAAGGTACAGTATATACTGTAGATCCACTTTCTTTCCAATGAACATACTGAGTCTAGAAGCGTGGACTTATTTTTGTTTCTGTACTCCGGTACGGTGATATTGATTGATATGTTTGAAATGAAACTGAGGTTAAAGTACTGACTGTCAGATTTAAATCATGTCCTACTAGCTTGTCCTGAAAGAAGCTAAATAACGCTCCAAACTTACGCTAAATCTTGGCGAGGAAAAAACTGGCATGGCCATTTTCAAAGGGGTAAAACCTCAGTCAAACCTCGGCAGAAGAGACGTGAAAAGTGATTTTTATTTAGATTTTTTGCGTTGTGTGTGTGTTTTGTGTACAGACTCAGGTTGTGCTGCGTCAAGCGTGGCTGGAGAACATCAGGCCCGTTCTGGTCATCAATAAGATCGATCGACTCATCGTGGAGCTGAAACTCACCTCTCAGGAAGCTTACATCCACCTGCAGAAGATCCTGGAACAGGTGAGGGGCTCTCATCTGACCGGCCTCAATCTGTAGCCGATATCTTCAGTATATATTTAATGTAACACTCAGCCACAGTGTTCAGCTGTCTTGAATCATTAAAGTGATTTGTGTATTTCGTTGGTAGCGTTTTGTAAACCCCTGTAACTAAGCGTTGTTGTTCCTCCTCCTAGGTGAACGCAGTGACGGGGTCTTTGTTCACATCCAGAGTGCTGGAGGAGCGAGCGGAGAAAGACAAGAAGGAGGAGGAGGAGAAGGAGGAGAAAGAGAGTGAGACACCGAGTGCAGATCAGGTTTATGACTGGAGCGCTGGGCTGGAGGATGCTGACGACTCCCTACTCTACTTTTCTCCTAACCAAGGAAACGTGGTGTTTGCCAGCGCTATAGACGGATGGGGTTTCAGGTGAGGCTGCTTCTCCTCTTGAGCTCTTAATGGTGTGGAGGGTCTTAAGTAGAAGCACAGGTCTTCAGACGTAGAGATCGGCTTCAAAACCGCAGAGGGCTGTTTAACTGGAGGCTGCCGATGGCGCAATGAGTGACTATTTCAGTTTCAGTCATGATACGAGTTCTCTGCAATATATATCAAGAAAGTGCTAAATGAAGTATCTTTATCTGCAAATTACTCAGTTTACTTTCCCGATCTTACGTTTTGTGAGTAAGTAAAACAAAACTTCAGTATGTCATTTCAGTTTCAGTGTATTATTATTACAGTGTGGTTGATAATAATAATAATTATTATAATAATGAAGGTTATTTATATAACACTTATTACAAAAAGTGTTTTACAAGGCGGAAATAAAAATAATAAAGGATAGAATCCAACGCCAGACACGTGCACATTTCCACATAGATTTACAAATAAATATAAATAAATCCCAACGTGGTCTGAAAACTACGAGTGACCTACAGATCGGATCTAACGGGATGTCACTATCTCTGTGACTTCCTGTAAATTCAGTGAAGGCTGCTGGAAACGGCCGGAAACTGTCCGACTTGACCGCAGCTTTTTGTCACCGACCCCTGCTGCCGCCGCCGCCAGATCACATCTACTTTCCAGGCGAGGCACAGTTCATCTCCAACGAGTCTATTGTTGATAATACCTTAGTTTGATTTGGTGCCCACTCCCGCTAAGTCCACTAAGTGTCCCACTGTGGCATCATTAAGTGTTCGAGGGCTCTCGGGTTGACTTTTTTTTAGTTCTTTATGAACACGTTCCGTAAGTCTGCAACACTGCAAACTTTAGTTTAAGGGAAAAACCCAAAATGCATTGCACGGTATTGTGACGTTAAAACAGAAATGAGAGTGAAAAAAAAAGACAAATAAACAAAACATGGAAGGAGTCGGCAAGATGACATATTCCTTTTCTTTGTAAACACGTATGTTGTTAACCAGCACGTTTGTGTAGTTGTTTTTGTTATATGATGATTTTAAAGAGCCCCAAGTTGAATTTTTTTTCCGGGGAATCATAATTGGTTAATAGAGCCCTGGAATAACCCGGTAACTTAATAAATGCCTTCATTGTGTCCTCATTCACTATCTTTAGGCACACCCAGATACATTGTCAAGCGTCCACTAGATGGTGCTGTCAACTCAGATTTAATATATGTGACACAATATGACCCTCAACATTATCACAGAACCATCAGTTACCTTAAAAGACCCACTGAGGGTAGCTGTGTCCTTAGGATCACTCTGCTATGAATAAATCAATGAAGTCCCAGCGAAGACGGCAGTCTTGTCCTCGTCTGAACCCAAGACTCTCATTTACCGTCTGTAGCTGAGATGCAGACAACTACTACAATCATGTTTACCCTGAAAGCTCCACTTTATTCAAAGCTAAAAAAGAGCTAAACACTGCAGCGTAGATTGCAATAGAGATTTCTGTTGTCAGTGAAGCTGCATAAATAAATGTAAATGGGAGATTGAGAGTATGATTTTTTTGTTTTGCAGCATCCAGCAGTTTGCCCACATCTACAGCCAGAGGATGGGCATTAAGGCCGAGGTGCTGCTCAAAACCCTCTGGGGAGATTTCTACCTCAATGCAAAAGCAAAGAAAATCATGAAAGGAGCTCAGGTAATGTACCTGTTGAGTCCTTCTAAGGTCTTCTTTAACATTGTATTTTCAATCTTTCTCCCATGTTATTTTCTCTTACCCCATGATTTAACATTTTCTTTAACTGACAAAGAAATCAGAGGTTTACCAAATACTTACTGCTGCTGCTTGGATGGTGAATAGAGACGTATATCGTTGATCCATTGTAAGCAGAGCGATATATCACATTAAATCGTACTCTTTGTTTAGGGCTCATTATTTGTTTTTCTTAATGCAATGTAATTATTCAGGCATGTCTGCAAATAACAGCTGATTCTTGTTGTTTTCTGATTACTTGGACTGGCATATTAAAATAGGAGTAGTTGAAAATCTCGTGACTTTTCAGAAAGGCGCTGGTGTCGTCACTGTTGCAGCGCTCTGCCAGTGAAAAATGCTACATGGACACACATTTTTTGATGTTTCAAAAGGAAACATCGGTGCACTGCAGTCATATTTTGTTATAGGTAACAACATCAGCAAAATGTCCAAAGAATTAAAAACGAAACACAAACACCTAACGAGATTATAGAGTGACTATGTAACCTCTGTAGGTATTAAGTGCTGCCCTGCAGTGGCCTTTATATCTGAGCTATGTAATCAAAACAAGTTCTCAGTCAAACTCTTGTTTCTTTCTTCATCTCTTCCATTCATTCTGATGTGTTTCTCTTTGTCTCCCTCTTTGCTGCAGGCCAAAGGGAAGAAGCAGCTGTTTGTGCAGCTCGTGCTGGATAACATTTGGAGTTTATATGATGCTGTGGTCATCAGGAGGTGAGTACTAAAGATACTAACCCTGGAACACTTTCTTGCATACTTGTAAACAACCCAGTGAGTGCAGATGAACATGCAAGGTGCTTAGGTCAGTCGGGAAGTTACCTCGGATGTAGATCCCTATGCAGTTAGCCATAATTGCCGTTAGAGGCATCTGCTTTCTGTGGTCACTTTAAGTTAGACTCAGTAACAAGCATTTGAAATGATTCATGTAAAAATCATGTTTCTTTGGAAAGCTGTAAGAGTTATATGTTGTTTTTGCACAAGTCCTCGTTTCCTTTTAATCTCTTCAACGGAGATGGTAAGTGCAAAGTTAGCACGACCTATAGAGCCACAATGGCCACATTTATGGGAAATACACCTCAGAATTCTCCTTTGAGCCTCGGCTTCTCAAAGCCACACGAGTGCCAAAGCTTGGATCATACTATGCCATGAGAACCCATATGTGGTCATGATATTTTCACAAAATAGGTGGAATGGAACAGGTATACAGGTCAGAGTGTGTTGCAGTCTGTCTGTTAATACTGTTTCCTGTTTCTGTGACTAGAGACAAAGAGAAGGTGGAGAAGATGATGACATCACTCGGGGTCAAGGTGATGGCCAGGGACTCTCGTCACTCCGACCCCAAAGTCCTCCTCTCTGCCATCTGCAGCCAGTGGTTACCGGTGTCCCAGGCTGTCCTCTGTATCCTTTATCTGTTATCAGCTCTGTTATCACTTCCTGTGCCTCAGTTGAGCATTTCTTTGTGGGGGTGTTTGTGCATTTGGTGTCAAGTGTTCTTTAACGCAGACCGCAGCGATGGTGTGTGAGAAACTTCCCAGTCCGTTAGACGTGGCGGCGGAGAGGGTGGAGAAACTGATGAGTGTCGGAGCGCGACGATTCGACTCGTTGCCTGAACAGACGCAAGAGCTGAAAAGAGGTACACGCACACACACACACACACACACACACACACATACACACACAAGAATAAAAACAAAACAATAATAAATAAATGAATGATTTGATAAATAAATGAATATGACATTAAAAGTAGTACAAATAATATTTTAAAAAATGTAGTCATTAATTAATTGATAACGTGACATAAATTCATATTTCTGTTTTTTAATTGCTTTTTTTATTTATTAACCTTTGTATTAATTCCTTTATTTTATTAGTCTTCTGTTAAATTTCCACTTACAGTATATTTCTCATTGTATTTATTTTTATGAATTTTTAAATTTATATATGTATTGTTTTGCATTTCATTTTATTTATGTATTCATTTTTGCACATACTTTTTATGTATTTATTTATTATAAAAAAATAATATTAAAAATAAATGTGTCATTAATTAATTGATAACGTGACATAAATTCATATTTCGGTTTTGATTTGCTTTTTTATTTATTAACCTTTGTTTTAATTCCTTTATTTATTTAGTCTTCTGTTAAACTTCCACGTTTACTTTTTATTGTATTTATTTTTATGAATTTTTTTATTTACTTATGTATTTTATGCATTCATTTTTATTTATGCATTTATTTTTGAATTTTAGTATTTATTTATTTCAATTCATTATATATTATTATTTTTTTAAATGTATGTATTTATTTATTTATTTGTGTGTCTGAGCATTTATTTATTTATTTATGCATGATTTTCCCTTAGCATTTCACCCCTTATTTATTTCCCCAAACTTATTTATCTCTGTGTTCTTTTCTTTATACATTTATTCAAAGTATTAAATATAAGCTAATTATGTGTTGGACTTCCTGTCCTGCTCCCCCTCTGCATTTCTGATAAGCCTCAAAGACATCCAATCCATATGTAAATCCATATGCAAAAATAAGGAAATAAAAATAGTTGTTAAAATGAATTAATAAAAAATAAACTGACCTATCATCTACATTCATTAGTCAGCAGATAAGTTTTATTTTTTTTTGTCATTTTGCACATTTTGCACAATGAAAAATGTTAATTATATCCTTCTGTCCACTTGAAATATGTCATAGGGTGTATGTGTGTTGTGTGTCATCTCAAAAGAATACCATATTTGGATAACGTATTTTATTGCAGTGTTGCTTACTGGAAGCAGCCAGCAGTCTCCAAAGCTTTTATCTGGCTCCTGTGTCGTGACTTCAGATGAGTGTTTGACTCATTCTCCTCCGCTTGGTTTCTTTCCAGCGTTCCTCCAGTGTTCGAGTGGGGAGAATGATCCGCTCATCATCTTTGTCTCCAAGATGTTTGCCGTGGACACCAAGGCCTTGCCTCAGAACAGACAGAGGTAACTGTGTGTGTGTGTTTGTGTGTAGTCAGTAGATGGTGCTGCAGTCCTGTGCTTCCCTCATGTCCTGTGGATAATATGCCTCATATGTCTGTTTTTTGTTGGATCTAAAGGAGGGAGAGGAGTTGGCTCACAGTGGGCCTGAAGTTACACAGAACTTCTTAGGAACCAGCTCGTAAATACCAACTCCCAGCACCGCCACTGATTCAGTTTTTGCTATTTAGTTTCACAACATTTCTTTGACTGTAGTACACACAGAACATTATCTAAAGTGTTGTTTCACCCAAATAACATGACACAACACCGACTCCCATTGTTTTCATACACAGACAGTAACTTAATGCTCTTCAACTCGTCGGGATGTACTACTGTCCGTCTTCTCCGGCAAATCAGTTCCCCAGAAAAACAGCAATTTTATCACTCACCAGATTGGCTAAAGCCCCCAGGAAGAGCGCCGGTCATCAATGCCAATTTTCGTAGTGACCAAACGGCGGTACTACAACTTCCGTGTCCGTCACGTGATACCATTGGGCCCAAAAACACTTTTTCCCATAGACTTACATTGGGAAAGAGACGTCTGTAACTCAGCGGATAATTTTTTTTCAGGTGAATCAACTTCTCAGTATGAACACTTGAATAATCCTTATTTAAATCATTAGGTCCTAAAAGTTGTAAAACGCACTAATAACCGAATCCAGAGTTATTTCCCTTCCTCCGTTCATGTGAATCAGATCCAGACCGATGGCTGGAGCGAGGGCTGGGAGGCGGAGTTAGCAAGCCGTGACGACAGCGTGACGGCTGTGACCGTGTGACCGAGCGGACGCTACTGCGCTGTGGGCCAAATGGATGCGGAAGATCCGGTTACTTTTCCAGTCGGAAGTCGAGCCATTTTGGCTTCATGCGCCACTGAGCAACTTTCATAGGAATGAACGGGACCCTGCCTCCAACAATTCATCCATGGATTGGCACACCCCAAAGTACTACATCTTTTTATGCCTCCGCAGCGATGGCAGCCGTGGACGGACACATTATGTTTTCGGATTGTCCGTCGTTACGCATCATTGTCGTGAAAGCGATATCTCCAGTCCGCCTGGAGTCCACTTGGACTCAAAGATGAACTGAATAGATTTTGGTGTTCAAAGGTCACTGTGACCTCACAAAACACATTTGGCCATAACAAGAATTAAAATGCTAATTATGACAAATGTGGGGAAACAAAAGGGGAGACTCGTGGTCACCCGTAGAACCCATCTCCATTCACATATCTTGAGGTCAGAGGTCAAGGGACCCCTTTGCAAATGGCCATGCCCATTTTTCCTCGCTAAAATAAAATAGCATAAATTTGCAATGTTATTTATCCTCCTTCACAACAAGCTAGTGTGACATGGTTGTTACCAATGCATTCATTAGGTTTTTTGAGTTTCATATGATGCCAGTTTCTTCACTCTAGCTTTAAAACTGAGCCAGCTACAACCTAAAAATCGCAAGTTGCCTTAATCCGTTAATGAAATTAGTGGAGTTTAGTACCAAAGGAAGAAATAAAATATGCTTGGTAAGATCACAGTAGGAAACTTGTGTGCAAGGAGGCAAAAATCAAGTGAGTTATGACATGCCTAGGCATGACCTGTTACTCTGTTACTAGTAGGAAGATCTTTGGTTCTTTCTCCCTGAGGGGGAATACATTGTTTAGCCCTGCCTCATCTATGAGTCCTTCTTGGAGGTGAACTGAGGGTAGACCACAATCCCCCCCGACTCCTCCACAGTCAGTGATAGATGGAGTTGGCCTGGCCTGTCTCGCTTTAGGGTCTGCATGCACTCAAACATCACACTGCTCCCTCCTTCAGTGTTCGGCACATTAATCTAACACGCATTCTGTCTTTATGAAGCTGGGAGACGAGGTCCACTACCTCCTTCAACGAGATGAATAGCAAAACCTCCCTCACACTTAAAAGGCCAGGATGACACGTTATAGCAAACAGTACGACTCTGTGCCATTTGTCATTGGAAGCAGATGCTTACAGGAGACTAGGATTGATGTTGGGGAGCCATTAAAGTGTTGGTCCCAGTATTGGTTTAATGGTCTGAGCTGGTCTGTGGATCACATGTGTGAGCTATTAATGAAGCTCATTGTCTTCGCTCCGCCTCATTGTGCACCAAAGAGTAATTTGCATTTGCTTAATTTTGCCGAAGCTGTAAACTGCTCCACTGGAGTGTAGTGAACTCCTATGACAACCATTACAGCTGTCCTCAACTAATGACTGTACCAGAATTACCAGTCTGCAACATGCCTTAACCCTAAGCAGGGAGTGTACGTGAGATTGAGTCAAATTAAACGGTGTTCTAAGATAAACAAGATCAGTGTTCAGTGAGACTTTGGTGGTTGGACCTCGGACCCTCTACCGGTGTTCGGATGCATGCTCCCCCACAAGAAAACTTAAAGTTAAAGGTGCTAGATTTGATATCCATTAATATAGCAGCAAACAACTATTGTCTATGTAAAGATATAGAGGAGTAATCTTTTTTCGGACATTTTATAGACTTTTTTCCAGAAATTTCTTCAGATTTTTTAATTTTTTTATATTTTTCAGATTTTTTTTCAACAGTTTTCGGACATTTTACAGATTTTTTCCCCGAAATTTCTTCAGATTTTTTTATTTTTTTACATTTTTCAGATTTTTTTTCAACAGTTTTAGGACATTTTACATTTTTTTTTTTTCCGACATTTTTTCGGATTTTTTTGTTTTTCGAACATTTTTCAAACTTTATTTTCGAACATTTTACAGACTTTTTTTTCCGACATTTTTTCGGATTTTTTTGTTTTTCGAACATTTTTCGGATTTTTTTTTCGGAAATTTTTCAAACTTTTTTCCGACATCTTTCAAAAAAAAATTTCAGAAATTTATCAAACTTTTGTTTTTCGAACATTTTTCAGAATATTTTTTTTAACATTTTTCAGATTTTTTTCTCTGACATTTTTTTTAAACATTTTTCAGACTTTTTTTTTCGAACATTTTTCAAACATTTTTTTCGGACATTTTACAGATTTTCTTCTCTGACATTTTTCAAACTTTTTTTTCCGGAAATTTTTCAGACTTTTTTTTCCGACATCTTTCAAAAAAAAAATTCTGAAATTTATCAAACTTTTGTTTTTCGAACATTTTTCAGAATATTTTTTTTTTAACAATTTTCAGACTTTTTTTTCGGACATTTTACAGACTTTTTTTTCAGACATTTTTTCAGATTTTTTTTTTTTTCTGAAATTTTTCAGATTTTCTTCTCTGACATTTTTTAAACATTTTTCAGGCTTTTTTTTCCAAACATTTTTCAAACTTTTGTTTTTCCGGAAATTTTTCAGATTTTTTTTTCCGGAAATTTTTCAGACTTTTTTTTCTGGGACATTTTACACACTTTATTTTCGGACATTTTACACACTTTATTTTTGGACATTTTGTCTGAATTATTTTTCGAACATTTATCAGACTTTTTTGTTTTCGAACATTTTTCAGAATTGTTTTTCTGACATTTTACAGACTTTTACCTGAACAGAGAATGAAGTCTCTCTCCCTCTGTGTGTGTTGTAATCGGAGCTTCTCTGTGCTTTGTTGACATAGCCGGGCTGGCCGTGAAAGCTTTTAGTGGGATTTGATGTTAATAGAAAATATATAGAATATCACCAGACTTCTCCTTTAAGATCTGGGAGGCCATATCCAACCATGAAAATTCAGATTTATGAGTTTAGACATTGCAGTGTTGTTATTTGGAGTCAGATGTTTTTTTTCTCCAACAGCATTTTTGTATGAAACAAAACAAACCTTGAACATCTGAAGTCAATCAGAACTTTGGAAGAGTAAAAACAGAGCTTATTCTTGTGTCTTCTTGATACGCTGAGATCCAGAAATACATACAGCAGATCTGCTCGTAGCTCACTGCGCTCCCGTCCCATGACTTTTCCTCTGTTTTCAGCTTCTTCTCCAGCATATCTGATGCAGAGAAGAAAGATCCCACTTCAGCCCTGTGGCTGGCATCGTCTCTCTTGCTCTCCTCTCTTCTCCCCCTCCTGTCACAGTACTGGACCTTAATTGCAGACTCTGCCAAAGCACTGCTAAGGAAACAGAGCGGCAAGCAGAGGAGAAGAGATATAGACAGGCTGTCAGAGACGGGTTAGAGAATGGGGAAGAGGAGATACAGAAAGAGAGAGAGAGAGAAGAAAGAAGGAAGTAAAGGTCATCTCAGACTGTGAGCCGGGGGAAGGAAAAAGCCTGCCCAAAATCTGAGCTAATGAGCCTGCAAGAGCTTCCATTCACTTTTGCCCACTACCTACATTAGACACACACACACACTACAGACATTTCTGTGGCAGCCCATGGCTACAGCTGTCTACAGAGGAGTGGTTCATATACATACTGTATGCCACCACGGCCCGACAGCCTACTGTCAATGAGTGGTTTACTGTGCGACACCTTCAACCCAAGGAATAGATCTAATCAGTGAAAACTGGTGGAACTCTTGGTTCAAATGAAATGGCTAATAAAAGCCATTGCCATAATTTTGTTATAATTTATGGACCTGAAAAAAACATTAAGAAATGCCTAAAAAAAGCTCCTTCTATAAGACAGCCGATTAGACTTGTCAGGCTATTAAATATGCGTTATCAGTCGCTATAAGGCCCATAGATGTGGGTCAATAGGGGCCTACTACACCCACTAGTAGGTTCTATCATCTATTCACATGGTAGATCACCGAAAGAAGGTATAAAAGAACATGACAGCGACCTCTAGCGACCGTAGTAATTACGACCGGAGCAGAAATGGAAATCAACACAATGTTTTTCTCTAAACATAAGCAAGTGTTTTGTTTTCTTTGCCAAAACCTAAAGAAGTTGTAGTTTTATTGCCAAAACCTAAAGAAGTTGTAGTTTTATTGCCTAAATGTAAAGAAGTTGTAGTTTTATTGCCTAAACCTAAAGTAGTTGTTGTTGTATTGCCTAAACCTAAAGATGTTGTAGTTTTTTTGCCTAATCTTGAAGAGGTTGTAGTTTTGTTGCCTAAACCTAAAGAAGTTGTTTTGTTGCCTAAATGTAAAGAAGTTGTATTTGTATTGCCTAAACCTAGAGAAGCCTTTTTGTTTGTGTTCAAAACGTGACGTTTCATTCGGTTTTACAACATGTTAGAACGTGTTGATTTTAAGTTTCACTTTCACTTTTACAACGTAGTAGGTGTAGTAGGCCTCTACTGACCCACATCTATGGTGCTTATAGTGACTGATAACGTCTATTTAATGGCCTGATAACAGTCGAATCGGGTGCATAAGAAGAGTCTTCTCCATCATGACAGCTAATAAGATGGCTCAGAGCTTTACAAATTTTGCCTTCAGCTTACGGTTTCTCAACATGTGGCATACATGCCAACGTCAGAAATCATCTCAGTCGCTGCTCAGTTCGATTTCATACACTCGAGAGACAGAATGGAAAACAATCAAGATCCTTTAGCGGTCAAAAGCGATGAAGTGCGTTTTGCAGACAGCTTTAATATCAATATATTGTTTGATTTTCCAGCTCACTTTTTTCCTCCCGTTGCACAATGTTAAAAGGTCTGCTTGTGGTTGCGATCGTCCAGCTTCAGTATTTGGAAGCCATTACTTCATAACCGCAGCAGGCGAGGCCAGAAACCAAGTCCTGGCTTTCCCATTATTACCAATGAGCGACTGATTTGACCTTTTGAGGGGAAAAAACAGAGACTTATAACTGGTCTGATGGGAAGCACGAAGCTTTGTATGTACCGCCACAGCGATGTGTTTATTTAGATGTTTGGCTCAAATAAATACATCGATAAACTTCACTTTTCACATCGTCTGTTTTTGGTTTCTTTCTGGTTTTGGGGTAAATACTGTGAGAGGAGTGAGCTCTACTGAGTGAGCTGTCTTGTGCTGTTTGAAGCTGTAAGGCTAGGCCATCATCCAGTGTGGGTTTTTGCTTTTGTGGTTTCCTGTTGGAATCCTGAATTCAGGCTGTGGCCCCATTTATATCAAATTTATGCAAAAGAGAGGTGCAATCAGTCTCAGTGAGTCGGCAGCGCTGCTGCTGTTGTCAGCGGGCAAATTATGGGCTGTTTTAAGTGGTTTGTCATCATGGAACCGAACTGTGTGTTGGATGCCGTCACTCGGGCCTATTGTGAGCAGCTGTGTTGCTATAGTCACTGTGGTCGTTTTGAAGAGGGTACGCACATATATGCTAACACTCCGACCACACTGCACATGCACACACAGACCACAGTGCGTACATAAAAACTAATGCAGGGATGATTACTTTCTGTTTTTACAGCTTGCCCCACTATCTGAGAAAATGTAAAGTTTGCCAGTTGAAGAATGTTTACTGAACATGGCTGCGGTCGAAAAGTATTTTTTCTGTAACGAAGGTTCCTAACGGAGTGAAGTATCTCAGTAGAGCTGTTCTAGTTCTCTAAATGTTAAGGAAAGGTGCTTCAGTGCTTCCTTTCTTATCTCCTTTAGCGTAGGATACACTGGACCATCCTTCTAAAGCGACGCATCATTCTGCCGTTCATGAAAACAAACGATATGCTTATCTTGTATGATATTTTCATAGTCATATACTAATTGGGATTCATGTTGATAAATAAGAGTGGACAGTGACAACCATTTCGTTTCACTTTATTTCTGTTTATTCATTTCGAACATGTAACAAATAAGTGAAAAAACAAGAATAACAAATAACGAAAAGAAGTAAGAAGAAATATACATGACTCAAAAATAACTCAATATTTATCATATAAACTTTGTGGTAGCCTGTAGGTTATTCCTTTTTTATTTAAATTCAAACCTTAGTAATGAAGTGATAAGGTCAGATAATCCTTTATTATATGTTGATGTAAAGTGTTATAGCAGCAGAAGGACCTGCTGTATCTCTCTTTAACACTGCGGGTGAAGCGGCCTGTCACTGAAAGACCTATTTAAAAACGCACAGGGGGAAGCAGCGCCTTCTGTAGTCCATCTTCAGAACATTGTAGTTTCACCACGTCAATAACATCCACCGGCGTCGCATCATAACTACGGAGCTTATAGTGAAAGTGCAGTCAGGTTCTCTTAACACCACGGTTGTCTTTTCCTCAGTCCTTCTGAATTCTCCTTCACATCTTTCCTTGACCTCATGACGTTTTCCATCGAGGTCAAGGAAAAGTTGTTAGGAAAAGACATTAGTACGTCATTTTTTAGATTTTTTGACCACAGCCCATGTTTTAGAAATGAACTCTGGTCAGAAAGGCAGACAGAATGTGTCAGGTGTTTACAGAAGTCCCAGAACTCCCGTTGTCCAATATGGATATAAATGCTGACGCCGTTGCAATGCATGTCAAACTTGTTCATGTAATATCCCATGTCAGTTTGGTTACAGTGGAATTTAATTTTTGAATTTATATACTTTTTAAAATACATGCTTTGTGACAGATGATTGATATCGCAGTTTATTTATTGAATAGCTAGTCATTGGATTGTCAGACGGTGGTTACAGTTGGTGCGCCAATAAAAGAGAAGAAAAAGAAATATATTCATGTGGTTTGAGATTCCTTTATCACAGCATGAGTTGAATATAGTCAGGCTGTCTGAGTTATCTATAACTATGGGGGCTTTAACATCAGGGATCCGGGCCTGGATCCGAGTACACTTGTCCCCAAAGTCCAGTTTGTTTGATTAGTGTCAACACTCCGTACCGTACTCTCAAGAGTGTAAAGTCGGCATATTTTCACATCAAACTCTGTGAAATAAGAGTTTATTTCAACCAAACCAGAGTTGGTGATTGTTGGAAAGACTAACGACGACAGTTTTGGTGAGTTTTATTTTGTTTCTGTCAAGTTTGAATGTCTGAAGTGTTTTACGATGCTCCGCCACTAATAACAGCTGATCTACACGTGGGTGATGACGCAAGTGTACTCGGGTACGGACCAACTTTACTAATGTGAAAGCTGAGGGAGTGGAGAGGGGGGGCAATCATAGCTAATATGAAAACGCCCTGTAAAGCAAGGAATGTCTGTCTGTCTGTATATCTGTGTGTGTGTGTGTGTGTGTGTGTGTGTGTGTCCTTCGCATATCTTGAGTTCATCCGCTCTCGGCTACTTCACACTTGACGGGTGTATTGCTGGGGACCCAAGGACTCACAGTGTCGAAGTTGGTGCAATTTGGACCCATTCAGTGTTAATAACTGTGAATAAACAAGCGATAGCGCTCTGTGTGCAGCAGCGAAGGCAAGTCTTCAGGACTCTGTGGACTGAGTCGAGCATGTCGTCCGCAGATGGCCTTCACAGGCTGCAGCTCATTTACTGACGTTCAATTTTGCTGCTGTACGCTGGATACAGTAACACATCACAACCAAACTCTTCCTCACTTCCCTGGAGTCAACGAGCGATGAGTGGTTCTCCACCGCACTGCCCAGCAGGTGGACCTACCTGTGCTCACATCTGTATTTCATCTTCTCACCGGCACCTGAAGTGACACATACTAATGAGATGATCACTGCGACCACACACCCAAGTCTACTACTCCAAGTCATTCATTCCTTCTGCCATTACACTGCTGAATGCAGAGTAACTATCATGAATGAACGACAACAAAAAATGTTTTATTTACTTTGAATGTACAATTATTTTGCACTAACCACATAACGGTTGTCTGTGTTTGCATTAGGTACATTCTTGGAATACAATTTGCGATGTGCAAATACTCTTGGCACTTTATTCTATTCTAATTATTTATTTATTCCGTTATTCTTTTATCTCGTCTCGTTTTTATTCTTGTATTCATTGTTTTTATTGCGAAGATTTTTAATTTTTAATCTTGTACTTTTATTGTTCTGCACCTACCCATATGCCACCTACTGTGTTCCCTCTGTCAATGATGATTGTGCAGTATGAATGTGTGTATATGTGTCGGTGGACTGCAGAAACTGAATTGCCCTTCGGGGATAAATAAAGCTCTCTGTATCACCCTTCACTTCACATCTTCCAACTGTGTGTGTTTTTAGGCCGTTGACCCACGAGGAGATTTCCCAGCGCAGGGAGCTGGCTAGACAGAGACATGCTGACAGGATGGCAGCTGATCAGACAGCAGCAGAGAGCCACAAAGACCTCACCGGCTCAGAGTCGACGCCACAGGACGGCCAACCTGCAGGATCTGGCACAGGTAAGCTCGACTCTCCACTCCCTGAGTCATTTCTATTTCTCACTTTTCATCATCATCTCTTTGTTTCTCTAAATACACACAAACACTGTACAATAACTTGTGCAATTATTCAACTGTGCAATACTCTGAAACATACACCTTTGCTAAAAATGTATGCCGTATGCATTACCAGCCAAAATGATCGCAAAATTAAAATGCTAAAAATGTCACTAGTGATGCACAAAGGGTTAAATAAAGACAAAAAGAAGAAAGGAAGATCCAGCATCAAGTGTAGGAGTATGCACAAGTGAGATGGTTCCCTGTGTTTGAGTCTCACAGCAGCACTTTTATCTTGTTTCTCCCCATTAGCTAAGATGGAGAGTCTGACACTGAGAGACTCAAAGCCAGGCGAGGAAGAGGATCAGCAGACCTTCATAGCGTTTGCGCGGGTCTACAGCGGGGTGGTCAAGAAGGGACAGAGAGTGTTTGTACTGGGACCAAAGTATGACCCCGCCCACGGCCTGAACATGGTAAACCCACAGTTATCAATCAATCTTTACACACTTCTCTTCTGTCTGTATGTACAAATCTATTGTAAATATGCAACATTTTCTCATTGAAATATTAAGTTTAATATGCCAGTGTTTAGAATTGCCCCAGCTCCAAAATATCTTGTTTATCTTTTAAGGACTTCGGCAGGTTTTCTATGACTTTCTCCATTTCTTTTTTCACACCTGTAGTGCAGTTCAGTTGACCCAGAGGTGAAAACATCATCCATTGTTGCCTTTTAGCTCCGGTGTGTTTCATGTTCACGCTGACTTATTACAAACAAACCAAGAGCTCTAAAGATGATGTCACATAGACTGACAGGTACTGTGACTGACAGCGCTACAGGGACCCACAAGGGGAAATCCAATTGCGGTGACTGACAGCAAGTTATACAACACTTTACTGAACCTTATGTGTTTATTTTACCCCCGCGACAACGTAGTTGGGGGTATAGCGCTCCTTCCCTCCTTCCGTCTGTCCGTCCTTCCTCCGTCTATGTTTCACACTTTCGTTTCGTTTAGAACTATTTAACTTAGGAACTTCAGATTTGGTATGATGGTTGACAGTGTGGTGTAGTTGGGCCTTCTGGGGGTGAGAAGTCCAGGGTGCCCAAAATTTTTCCAAAAGGGCAAAACTAGGGATGCACCGATACCACTTTTTTCAGACCGAGTACAAGTACTTACATTTGGGTACTCGCTGATACCGAGTACCGATACGAGTACTTCTCTGTGCCAAAAGACCCTCGTTAACAGCCAGCTGGAGGGTGTGAGCGACACACGGCAGGCTGGGGAGTCCCGCATACGAGGCGGTGCGCCGCGACCAGCTCTAGGTCGGCTTGGAAAGGCTCGGTGCGAAGGTGCTTCCCGGGGCCTTGGACAAAGTGTCACCGGGGCGGACTGTCCTCAGTGCGCTCCAACCGCGTCGTGCCCCCAGGGCGGGGCTCGGCCCACGTAAAAGGTGCCAAGGGTCTGCGGCGATGTCTGCAACCCACCCGACCTGTCTTGAAACACGGACCAAGGAGTCTAATGCACGCGTGAGTCAGAGGGTGCGAGCAAAACCCTGTAGCGCAATGAAAGTGAGGGCCGGTGCGCGCAAGCTGAGGTGGGATCCCGTTTCCGCGGGGTCGGGCGCATCACCAGTCCGTCTCGCCCGCACTGTTGGGGAGGTGGAGCGTGAGCGCGTGCGATGGGACCTGAAAGATGGTGACAAGAATTTGCGCATGTGTGACCAAGCCCTGAGTCACACAAATGACACACCAAATCTTCCCAGGATGCAAAACACTAAAAGTGTAAATGTAGCTACGTCAGCAAAGCTCACGCAGAAAACCAACAAAGCAGGAGCTGTAGTGCTTACTACGAAAGCAATGATTGCTTATACGTCACAGCAACTACATGTTTGATACTTTGGTCATTACAGATAATCTAAGCTACCGCTCCTCTACAACACAAATTAAACAAATCATCAAATTTACTGTTTCCATTGGACTTTGCTTTTTAAATCCCAACTTGGAAATGGAATATTAACGTAGCTGTCCATGCATTGTGATCTCAAAAAAACCTCTGATTGTAAATGCTACATTTGTGAGCCTCTTTGCTCCTCATGCTCATTCCTTCTGTCATCTCCGCCAGCTGCCAGAGGGTTGCAGTGCTTCAGACCGTGTACCAGAGGTGCCACATTTGTCCTGTTGTTCCATGGAAAACCTCTACCTGCTGATGGGCAGAGAGCTGGAGGAGCTGGAGGAGGTGCCCGTAGGAAATGTCCTGGGTAAGTACGTCCATCTCTTCTTTCTTGTTATTGCATTACAGTGGCTCTTCCTTGCTTTTTTGGACACACCAAAAAAAAAATGCAAGAATCATTCAAGTACATCAACTTAATCAAATAAGCTGATATATTTCAACCGCTATATTTACAGACAATCAGAGAAAGAGACTGTTTCTCTGACAATCACACGATTCAATGTGTGTTCTTGATATGACTCAGTGGTCCCTGACTGTAGACGGCTCTGTCGGTTGCCTTTACATTCCACCAACCGTGCTTTTCTTTTTTTTTCTCAGAAGCATATCCATGCATGACCTCCTTCACTAGTCTACACATTTAGACACACATTACAGCTAATTAAGTACTATTTATACTTTCCCGCAGGCTCCGGCTTCAGCAGTTAGCACCTGCTGAAGTAAAAGAATAATGTTCTGTGATGTGCGTATATTCCTTGAGTCCTGTCCTGGCCAAGCAGACCAAATGGGGCTCAGTAAGACATGCTCAGTTCAAGATCAACAGGAGATATTGAGTAGACTTTATTCTGTTACTGACTCCTATTTTCATGTGCCAGTAGTAAAACAACAAAACATATTTTTTCTCTCGTACCTTTGGTGGTATCTCTCCATGCAGATAAGTTTTAGGTAGTTTTCAGATGTCTGTCTCTGATGCCTTTTATGACAGTAAACTTCTTTTACTCAGATTTTATGCATATGGTGATGTTCTTTATTCTATGACAGTTTTCCAAAAAGTTTTTGCTTTTCTTCATTCGATGTCATCGTAAACTAAATATCTTTGGATTGTGGACTGTTCAGATCGGATCACAGAAGACACCTTGTGCTATGGGGAATGTATTAAGCATATTTCACTATTACTGTCACTATTCACTATGCAGTAAATTAATAGACAAACGATTATTCAGTTGATTGAGAAAATAATACAATAATGAAAATAATCATTATTTGCAGCCGCACAGTATTAAGTTTCAGTGGTAACACTTCCTTTTACAGGTCCGCATATTTCATGGTAATTAGGTGATAATTAGCAAGTAACCTATTCGAAAAAAAATTGGAATTACTTCCCAAAATTTTGAGGTAAATATTGGGGTAATTTGGCATTAATTCCAAAGAAACTTCAAATAGGTTACTTGCTAATTATCACCTAATTACCATGAAATATTCGGACCTGTAAAATGAAGTGTTACTGTTTCAATCTCTCTACTTTTTGATGTTCATGAAGTGGAGTAATAGGACATATCTTGGTCTTGGATGTTGGTATCAGCCTCAGAAATCCAGAATTAGTCCGATTCTACCGTGTATGTGATTGCACCACCTCTAAAATGTCTGTCTGAACACATCCAGATGTACTACAGCACGTGTGTATTTGTGTATGCTTGTATATAGTATATGTATGATGTGTTGATAGTTACTTTGCACAGTATTGATGTGACCTCACATTAATGATCCTGAGTGCTGCTAACACCGAATCAAAGTCTGACCTGTGTGATATCCTCCATTGAGACCGTCATGAATTATGAAGGAGACGTGCATTAGGATATTGATGTACAGTCATCGGTCGGTATGGGCGCGGGGGGCAGAATGCACGGTAGGAACAAGATGTCGATAATACAAATCACCCTTGAGTGAGCATCACAGATCCCTCCGCTCCTTATTTAGTTTGGACTGTCAGCTCACAGATGGGCCGTAAAATGGATTTCGGGAGCGGCCTTCAGAGTAGAGAGCCCGGAGTTCACAGGCTGGTTACACAGAGATTGACTAAGTCTAAGGCTTAGATCTAACATGGTCAGACTTTGTGACTCTTAGGCCTCAGTCTACAGGGCCTAAGAGTCTCACAGCAATCTCACGGCAGTTTGGGAAATAGTCAAATAAATGTAATCTATTTGATTCGCGCACATAGACACCAATTTCCCTTTTTTTTCTGACGCTCAGCACGACTTTCAACAACGCAATTCTGTTCCAGTCTTTTCAAAATAAAACTACTTTGTTAAAGTTTAGGAAAAGATCGTCTTGGTTAGGCTTAGGCAACAAACTACTTAGTTAGGTTTAGGAAAAGATCGCGGTTTAGGTTAAAATAACTCCGTAAGTGCCGTAACTTAAGTACGGAGTTACATTACAAATAAATCAACTTTGACTTCTGGTTTCACACGGGACACGAACACCGGTCTCCTGAACAAATAACACTGGAAGTGGCGTAACTTAAGTACGGAAGTTCTGCGTCAAATACTACTTAGATTGCTTTAGGAATAGATCGTGGTTTGGGTTAAAATAACTCTGGAAGTGACGTAACTTAAAGTCAGGGTTGACGATGTTCTCCAGTCTCCACTATCTGTTATATTGGTTGAAATGGTCTTTACACCCCGACAGCGATCCATTACTGATGAGCTCTGAAAAAGGGCCGGAAAAGAGCCGTCATCTGTAGCTGCTGTAATCCTGTAAAAACGTCTACCAATCACTGCCTCGCGGTCCGCTTGGAAAGAACCAATCCGATGCCTCCCTGCCTCCCTGCTCGTATTCTACCCTTGACGTGCACCAGCCTGAACTCAAAGCGCGTCGCCGCCACACGTTTACTGGAGAATGGAAGAGAAAACTCAGCCCTGCAGTAGCACTGCCGCGGTTACTGGTCATGAGGTAGCGTTGTTGAGTTGAGGTCCTCAATTTGTGTCGTCTCTGACATTATGGGCTTAATAGATCAGAATGGAAAATATCCACAGCTTTCATATATGTAGCATGAACTTCAGTCCCCTCTCACATGGCGTATTTATAATTTGAAGCTCCTGGCTTCTCGATCACTGCCGCTCCTCTCTCCACCGGCATATATTCTGATTCTGTGCAGCAAATTCGGGGCCGATGGTTGTTCGCCGCAGACCGGTGCAGTTTAAAAACACCCGAGGGAGGAGTTTCTCTTTATTTTCTTGTGTTAACTGTGATGGTTAGCCATGATGAAGTAAGACACACATCAGCCTGTTTCCCCAGGGATCTCAGCGCATTCCACTAAGAAACTCGATGACTAAGCAGAAAGTTGAACTAGCGGCAGGCAGTGTGCAAACAATTTCTGCTCTGTGCACATCCACGAAAACACACTCGTCTTTCTCTGTGTGCCTGGGCCATGTGGGAGTCATCATTCCTGTCCTGTTAGTGGACTGCGGGCAGGGCAGTGGGGGGGGACGTTGCCAGCGGAGCACCAGTGTGTAAACCCCACCAGGCCCGGCCTTGATTAGACCCCCGTTATTATCTGACGGCTGGAGCAAGTAATTGGAGAGGAGAAGAACTGCACACACAACTTTCTCACACAAATATACACAAACAAAGCAGCATTTGATGTGGGAAACATCATTTTCTAGTTAACCACATGACGGCACACTGAGCGGACTGCATGACAAAGCGCTGTGTTTGTCTTTGTGTGTGAGTGTGTGTCTGCAAGTCAGTGTATCATGAGAGTGAGACCCCCTCTACTCTGGCGGTTTTTAAATGAAAACATGCACGAGGAGAGGTAGACAGACAAAGGAAAGGCAGCTGCTGTTCTGTATCGTGCTGCCTTCCCTCATCTGTTTCCTTCCAGCTGTTGGAAACAACAACCTCGGCTAAATGAAGGTCCCTCTCTGTTCTGTCTGTCCGTCTGAAGTAAGGATGAGCTGTGATAAAGTTTTATTAGTCATTTAATCCAGCAAGGATGTTGAGCTGTATTACATACATATTCATATACATAACTGACTCAAAACTCTTGTCTGCTTCAAAATCTTCTAAAACACAACATGTTTGAACTCAACAAAGGATGGCTATAGCGACGTGCCTTCCACAGTGTCATTCTCGATACTACCACCACATGGCACCAAAGTGCAACATATAGTGGTGTTAAAGCTGCACCAATCTATGTGTTTTATGGCTCAGTGGATGAAATGACTTTGTGTAATGTTAAAGGAGTCGCTCATAAAGACAAACCCACAGAGTAATAAGTAAGAAATAATTACCCAATATGCAGCTCAGCTTTTTTTTAAACAGCATTTAGCTAATTGTTTTGGTGTTTCCGGCCAGCGGCTTTCATCAACCTCGTTTTCAGCAGCAGCAGAAGGCTGTTTTCAGTTAAGAAAACTACCGTCCAACACCAAACAGGAGACAGACAAATTAACAGTAGCAGGTGATTATAGTGGATCATTTCAGGCTTGCGCGGTATCTGTTTTTCCTTACCTTCATACCTTCCTGATATTCCACCGGGGTATACGGTATATGACGGTACATGACGGTACTTGGCGGTACGTGGCGGTACATGACGTATATGGCGGTATATGACGGTATATGACGGTATATGATGTATATGGCGGTATGTGACGGTATGTGAAGGTATGTGGCGGTATGTGACGGTATGTGAAGGTATGTGGCGGTATGTGACGGTGTATGGAGGTATTAGACGGTATATGACGGTATATGGCGGAATATGACGGTATGTGACAGTATGTGGCGGTACATGACGGTACTTGACGGTACTTGACGGTACATGACGGTACGTGGTGGTACGTGACTATACATGACGTATATGGCGGTATATGACGGTATATGGCGGTACATGGCGGTATATGGCGGTATATGGCGGTATATGACGATATATGACAGTGTATGACGGTATATGATGGCTGGGGGAGGGGGAGTGAGCAACACTCCGAGGAGCGGCTTGTCACTAAAATTACCTTAAAAGCCAGCCCACCTCAAGAGCCTGAGCCGAAGTTAGCTGCTACCTTCGTGGCCTCTTCACTTTAATCAGCAGGTGGCAAGCAAACCTCGGGAGTTTAGCATTCATTCACTGACGAACAAATATCCATAATTGTACACACACTGCACTGCTACGTTCTCCGCTCTCTCTCTCTCTCTCTCTCTCTCTCTCTCTCTCTGTCGATCGCACACTCGCTAATGTTATGGGCCGCCGGGCTTGCAATACACTGGCTACACCATACTGACCTCTGGTGGCACGTGCGCTGCACTACAATACATCACATCAGTACAGAATCATAGAAAGTGGAGCGACTGTGTTTGTGACGGTATCGAAAATCATACCGTCGGAAGACTGCCCAAGCCTAGAGCATTTAGCAGCTGGTGGAGACCAACATAGAGCTAAAAGGAGAGTGAATATTGGACTCAGGCCAGAAACACGACTCCAAATAAATGGTAATGTTGTTCTGTGTCTACTGGATGTGTAAACAGGCAACTGTTGTTTACTAAACCTTTGCAAAATAACCTTTTTAAAGTGATGATATGTCCGTTGTATTCTTGGCTTGTTCTACTGCCCCCAAGTGGCCAAAAAAAAAAGAAATCAATTAATTCAGCTTTAAAACAACAAAAGGTCACAAATGATACCAGATGGTCCCAAAGTGTGCAATAGCATCTTCATATAAAAAAATGCATCAATATATTTTGAATACATTTTAATTATTTTAACCCTTTCATAAAAAAACCTGACAAAAGAAACGTAATAAACTTGTACTTCATAAATACTGCTCTGGGTTACAGAATGGATAGTTTGCTTGACATTTTTAGGTCAGATTTCAATATAGAATTTGCAGTGTTTCCTACAGCTACCACTACATGTTATTAAATGGACATACTGTATTTACTTAAAGCACCTTAAGTGTTAGTCAGGAACATCGTGCGAGAACTAAGGCGTATCACTCCTGTAAAAGGGTCTAATGTGGAAGACTTCTAAAGTGAACTGATGTCATTGCAGATGGGACTGCGGTGGATTTATTGTCTTGGAACCATGGCTCCAGTTTGACATTAGATCCTATTCATGACTCACACATGTTTTTTAGTTTAAGCACACAGTGCAAGTTTGATTTTTTTAGCCATGCTAGCATCACGGCACCGGCAACAGCAAGGGGTGTTCGGTCAGTTGGTTGGTTGGTTATGTTTTCAGCCAATTTGCAATTTTTTTTCATACAAAAATGGTGAAAATGGTGAATGTTACATAGCTATAAGAAGTCCTACTCTTGGTTTTGCAGCAGGTTTCATTACACAGGTTCCTTCTTGATCACAATCATTAATAACTTGAAGGGCACTCAGAGAGCGCAGACTTCCGCCAAGGCCAATCCGCTCTTAAATTTAATTGGTTCATCCTCGGCCAATGCTATACCCGTCCACCAAGTTTCATGAAATCAGGCCTGTAGTTTTTCCGTAACACTACTGAAAAAACAGACAAACAAACCAACAAACCGAACCGAAAACATGACCTCCTTGGCGGAGGTAAATATCCATAATACTAGGATTGTGTGTCAGGATTTTA
Source organism: Sebastes fasciatus (assembly GCF_043250625.1). Taxonomy (NCBI): domain Eukaryota; kingdom Metazoa; phylum Chordata; class Actinopteri; order Perciformes; family Sebastidae; genus Sebastes; species Sebastes fasciatus. The sequence goes on along the minus strand of NC_133796.1, from coordinate 4,817,124 downwards.
CTTGGAAAGGAGTCTGACTCATCCTGTCTTTGGGAGTAGAGTTTCAGTGAGCTATGTTTTTCTAAGGCTTTGCTGTTTTGATCAAATGAATACATACACATACAAAGTCTACAGTCATAAACCTTATGACATTTAAACACTTTTGATATCATCAGAAAATGTAGGTAGTCCTCTTGAATGGTTTTTATGCATCTGTGCCCGTGACAGCTGAGGCCGGAGGCATTATGTTTCTGGGTTGTCAGTTCGTCTGTAAATGTCCGTCCATCCCACTGTCGTGAACGTGATAGCTCAGGAGGGAATTCCTTGAAATTCTGAAGGATGAACTGGTTAGATTTTGGTGGTCAAAGGTCAAAGTCACTGTGACCTCACGAAACACGTATTTGGCCATAAATCAAGAACTCATATGCTAACTAGAATGGCACTCGGAGAGCGCAGACCTCCGCCAAGGTGCGTGACTTTAAAAACAGATCCCAGCTCACAGCTGGCGGTACCGTGAGGTGGTCGGCTTATTATTATTAACACGGTGTGTTTCCGTGTGACGTATCGGCGGATGCCTCTCTCATTCAGAAGCCTTGTTATGTCTGTATAACGTTACACTACGTTGTCTCTCATCCCGTCATCTACTGCTTTTTTCTTTCTCGTCGCGGATGGACAGCAGCTCCCGCACCTCGATGTCTCGCCACACATCCAAACACGTATCTCTCTGCTCTCAGAGGGAGGAAGGAGGCGGGGTCATGCGTCATCAACACAACATCAGTTACACTGCGCATGTGTTACACTCTGTGGTCTTAATGTTCTGGCTGATCGGAATTCTAAAAAAATTCCTGAATCCGGATCATGATCCGGATCGCCACCAAAATCTAATGGATTGTTCATTGTCTTACACTCCACCCCTCCACAGACAGACAGACAGACAGACAAACAGACTGACAAACCAACGCCAGTGAAAACAATACCTTCTTCCAAGGCCTTTGGCACAAATATCTAACAGGATAAAGTGATGACATTTAGGACAGACATGGATGTAAACTGCAACTTGACTGGTTGGCGGAGGCGTACAACCGCCAACCAGTCAAGGTGCTTGTTGTCAAGTTAATTGTTTTTATAGTTAGTTATAGTCTAGTTTTTTTTATTGACCTTCAAGGACTCGTCAAAGTGAAGTTAAAATTCATACACATGCAGAAATAATACCAAAGCATGCCATAGTAATCATATTAGTATTTGGCAACGCTCTTATTTTCCATGGCTGGCATCCGTTATTGCCACAGTGACCCTGCTCACTCCCAACTCCAAGGATCTCTCTCTCTCTCTCTCTCTCTCTCTCTCTCTCTCTCTCTCTCTCTCTCTCTCTCTCTCTCTCTCTCTCTCTCTCTCTCTCTCTCTCTCTCTCTCTCTCTCTCTCTCTCTCTCTCTCTCTCTCTCGCTCGCTCGCTCGCTTAACCACATCAGATCATATTCTTCATGCTGAGATGCCTCCAGCTCACACATTCATGTTGATTTCTCATAAACGATCACAGCATGGTGTCATCTGATTCATCTTGTCTTTTAGATGATCAGTGGGAGTTGACTCGTTTGTCAGGTCTCTTAACGGGGCATGGTGATGGTGATGAGGCAGTGGTTGTTCTTTTTTCCTTTTGGAAGTGGTCTGTGTGGATAGAAGTATATTTTCGGGCTGGGTCTGTTTTTCATACAGCAGTTTGGGACTTTTATTTCCAGTGAAGGGAAAGGTTTTGATGAAAATACATATTAGTTTTTAGTAGCATGTCAGTTATTTGATTATTGTTAGTTGTGGTATCATTTTATCCAACAGACAATACATTTGTCTTGCATGCATAATTGCTTCCACCAAGGAGGTTATGTTTTTGGTTCGGTTTGTCTGTTTGTCAGCAGGATTACAGTAAAACTGATTTTCATTAAACTTGGTGGAAGGGTGAAGCGTGGGCCAAAGAAGAACCCATTACATTCTGTATCGGATTCGAATCACAGGGCGGACACTCAAATCATTTTTCACTTTCATTAAAGGGATAGTTTGGGTGTTTTGAAGTGGGGTTGATCGAGGTACTTATCCATAGTTAGAATATTTTCCGACGGGGAAACGGACCTGAAAGTGAAACGTATCCATCATTGTTTTTGTCAACGGAGTCTGGTGGCTTTGAAGAGAGCGTAGAGGAGTTTCACTTTCAGTTCAGTTCCCCGTCGGAAAGGGCTGTCTGACGTCAAGATAAAGCAGTGAAAATATTCTAAATATAGCGTACACTTCAACGGATATTGATTTTGGTTTTACTGCTGCCCCCGTCCACAGCAGTACGTTGCTTTGCTCGCGTGCTGATACTCCTGTCTGCTTCTCCAAACTGGGGGCGTGCCGACCGTCATCTACTGTAGGTAACACACTGACTCTGGATAAGTAGCATCATACAACCCCACTTCAAAACACCCGAACTATCCCTTTAACATTGCGAGATAGGGCATGCGCTCTCTGAGTGCCCTTGTAGTTATAACTAGAGGCATGTTTTTTTTGTTATCAGAGGTTATTTTTTTATTTAGTCTCATTTTCATCCTGTTTCAACATGAAGCTGAAATTGAGTCTGCAACACCTTTGAGATGAACCCTAGCACGATCAACATCAGTGTTGGACCTCACTGGTATAAGGTACAACCTCTGGGTGGAAAGACTGAAACTAGAAGAGTGGAGGCTGAAATAGCAGCAGATTAAAGCTCTGATGTGATGTTTAAATGTCCACGTACTTTTGTCTGTATAGTGTATTTGTAGAATACATTATATTAAACTGCACTACAGAGGGCAGCAGAGCGGTAAGAAGCACCTCTAACATTTAACAGCTTGTAGACCAGATGTGTGTTGAAGTAAACAGTGTTTTTTTTCTCTTGACTTATTTATCAATTGATCTACCATGGTTATAGCTGATAAAAAACAACTCCTCAATAAACTGGCAGATCTTTGGTGTAATATTTCCCCCATAAAAGGCAGAATAGCATGTATTGGGACTGTGGAAACTCTCCGACTACCTAAACAAAAGTCCTTTTGTTTAATTCTCTTCAGTGTTTTCGATTAGTACCGTACACCCGAGCCAGCATCGGGATTTATCTGTGATTGCAGCTGAGGGAGTGCACACAGCCAGCCCGATGGTGTTTGATGGTGAGCTTAGTAAGGCCAACAGTTTGTCACAGGGGTTAAAGACGTGGGCAACATCAAATTCTCATCATCGGGACCTAATGTGAAGCAGCTGTCTGAAGAGACTCAGCCACAGCCCGAGTCATCCAAGTCAGTCCTCTGGGAGGGAGGGGGAAAAAAAGGAAAAAAGGAGTCTGAGTAAAATGAATGATGCTGATTCAACACTGGGCGACTTTATGAAAACATTTGTTTTGCATTAGGCCTCTCTCTCTCTCTGCGTGCCAGCGGTGACTATAGCGACCCAGATCTTTAGCAGAACACACCAACTGAATGATTCTACTGATGTCAACCACACGGGGGTTATGGCAGAGGCCAGCTGGGTTCATCTCAGTGCACGCTCAGATCAGATCATGAGTAATGGCACTGTCTCTAGAGAGAGATCCACTTCAGACAGTCCAACGTCTCTGATTTGCTTTTTAATCTTCTGTCTGGGAAATGTGGCAATTAGAGTTCATGTTTATTTTTGGAGATTTTTGAGCCTGGTTGCATGAAAGCTAGGCTTTTCTTCTTAAAGTAACAATCCAACATTTTGGAGTTGTTTCGCTGTTTCACTTATGGTCAAATGATGATATCAATTTCATCTCAGCACTGTCATACATTTATTTACTTTTCCAGTTATGTAAGAAACCAAATGGAGCAGTGATTTCTTTTTTTCTTTTTTGACAAACCCACAATCCGACTTGAAGATTCAAAAACGCTGATCTCTGATTTGTTCCCTTGCCATGTCCTAAAAAAGATCTAACAGAGGAGCTTTATGGCTCCAAACTATAGACCAGACCAGCATCTCGTTATCCCCGAGGCTGCCCTCTCTTTTGGGGGAAAGAAAGTCGACATCAAAGAACTAGCGTCGATGAAGGCCGACCGTTGAGTCGCCTCGCGTCGCCTTTATCTCGGCCAAAAAAGTTGCATTTGAACACACCGCAAAGACTACAGCTGACGGCCAACTACCACGTACGTTCTGCGCCTGCATGAGATGAAATAACTCTCCGCACCAGCAGGCGGCGGTAGTCTGTATTCATCATTCAAAAAGGGAAACAGGAAGACCGAGAAGGGCGGATATATCAGCCGTTGTTATGATACGTACATGAAACAAAGCGGCGTTTGCTGACCATTTTCACATCACTCTCACTCATCAATTAGCTTCATTCCAGACGTTCATGTCGCTGTGAAAATATCCGTGTGTTGGAACGATCGGATGAGATGAGGATGAAAAAAGAGAAGAGCCTTCTTTGTTTGCCCTCTTTCCCCACGTCCGTTTCAGCTGTTTAAGCCGAACAGCCAATCAGAGTGACTTTTCTCATCGACGGGCGCCACCGCCGATTTAACATTGGCCGAAAAAACTCCAACACGTGCAGACTAGAGCCGACAGTGCGGGACACACTGCTAAAACTACGCCAACAGACGCTCAGCGACGGCCCCAAACTGTCCGACGGCCGACCACCGGCTTGGTGCGTCAGGACCTTTAGTGGTCGCCTTGAATTTGAGAGGAAGCTTGGCGAGGGGAGGCAAGAATCCCTCAGTTGAGTCTTGTTTTGTCTTTTGAAGGTCAGAATGCATCTGTTGACTCATATTGACTCATTATACCCCTGCGTCAAAGTAGTCGGGGGTATGTAGCGTTCCGCGTGTCCGTCCTTCTGTCCGTTTGTGTATCACACTTTCAAACTCGGAAACTATTTAACTTAGGAGCTTCAAATTTGTTATGATGGTTGACAGTGTGGTCAAGTTGTGCCTCCTGGGGATTAGAAGTCCAGGGTGCCCAAAATATTTGATAATAACAAGTTACACTGTGCTCAATAGACTAATTCTATTGGTTCCAAAAGGGCTAAACCTTTGGCCCTCCTTTAGTAGGGATCAAGCAGTGAGCCGGGGGGTGGGGGGGATGTGAGCCATGCTCACTTTTGCCTTGTCTTAGTTGAGTAAAACACTGCTGTTGTTGATGAATGTATTTGTCAAAAAATCCGTAATGAATGGACTTTGATGTGAACAGAGATTGAATCGGGCCTCCTGGTGTGCGTTAGCGGCAGCGAGAGTTTTCTGATGCTCCTGACTCATCCGTCTCTTCCTCAGTCGTCCTTGACACAGTTTCCATTCCCAGCCGAGCCCTGCTGGGATCCCACCGCCATGAAACATCCTGCACCTCATCAGTCCTCCGCTCTCCCCTTGGAAATTTATTGACCACCTCCTCCCTCCCTCTCTCTCTCACGTCCCCTCCCCTCCTCTCCTCTCCTTTTTTCTCCTCTACTCTCAGGTCTTTGAAGCTCACATTAACAAGTCTGTTAGTCTGTTTGAGCAAAAGATGTAGCGAGGAAGAAAGAGATGGATGAGGAAAGGAAAAGAACAGGGATTCCCCTTCATTTAAAACCTTTACAGTCACTCCACATCACTTTTCTTTGTTCACTTACAGAGTTTCAGAAACCCGTACGAAATTAGCAACAGGATACCTCTTCCCATGTGATTCCCACAGTTAGGCTAAATAGCTGTCTATTTGGTGGTGTGTGTTATGAAAAGAAGCATTGACTCAGACCTCACCAGAAACTCTGACAAGTGTGTTTGAGTTGAATTATTTATCTGTTTGACTTGTACATGGATTTAGACTAAAAGCTAATCTAAGATTGACTTTTTCTATATACTGCTTCTGTGGTAGGTCCCGCTACAGTAGGTGTTTCTAGGACCACATTTCACCGTGATGACACACACACACAGGCTCACGAGGTGAAAACATCAAATACAGCATCGGAGGCGATCACAGACATCATAAAAATGGATTCAAAGTTAAACATCCTGTCCTCGGTCTTCTAGTTTCCCTTATTGAATGACGAATACAGACTTAAGAGTTATTTCATTTCACGCAGGCGCAGAACGAACTTGGTAGTCGGCCGTCGGCTGTTGTCTTTGCGGTGTGTTCGAGTGCAACTTTTTGGCCGAGACAAAGGCAACGTGAGGCGACTCACTGTCGTCTTTCGTCGCAGCTAGTTTCTTTGATGTCGGGTTGGTGTGTCTGGGCCTTAAGATTGAAAATCTTGTTTAATTCATTCCATTTATAAGGTGTGAAGTACGAGTGGTAATAGAAGTTGTCCTCCGTTAATCATCTGCTGATCGGTGGGGGAAAACTCCAGAAGCAGGCTGTAGGTGGGTCAGCTCTGAGCGGTGTAAAGTTAGAAAGTCACTGGCCTAAATAGACACCCAGCAGAATATATATATGTGTGTGTGTGTGTGTGTGTGTGTGTGTGTGTGTGTGTGTGTGTGTGTGTGTGTGTGTGTGTGTGTTGGCTGCAGGCAGATCAGATGGCTGTAGAGCATGGCGGTGGGACAGCCCCCCAGGGTCCGACCACTGACCTTCATTTCCTGCTCACCTCCATTGTTTCACCTCTGTGCAGCAGTGGGGGCGTCGGGGGCTTCATACAGCGTCATAGACATCAGCCATAATGCGCATCTTCACGTCTCCCCTCTCACTCTGTGTTCCTCTATTGTTCAGTGCGAGTACTGCTGGCTGCCTGCCCTCATTCTTTGTGTGAGCCATGCGGTACAGGCACGCCGGCTGCGTTAACACGGCCGATAGATGGCGCGAGTGAGGAGTGAAAGTGGACGGCTGCTGCTTCTCTCGATGCTCCAGACAAAGAGATCAGAGGAACAAAGACAGAGACTGAGGCTGTAACACTGTAACACTGTACCACTGTAACGCTGAGCAGGGACCAGTGTGTTACAGATGTTTTGATGATGTAATCTCACCCAACATGATTACTGTAGTAGACATAACAAAGACACAGAGTCAACACTTGAGGAGGAAAAGAGACACGCCTGGAATGAACTCAATCGACTGTTCAATTGAATTATCAGTGGTAGCATAGAGTTGTTGATATAATGTAAGAGTGTAATTGTGCAAACATACATATAGTATGTTATTGAACTGCTATCTATCCTCTTGTTTACACATATTTAGTGTTCACAGTAAGAAGAGGGCCGAGAGAGTAGTTTGTGGGGATCAAGCAGACGTGTAATGGCTGGACTGATCTGTGTTGGGACCTCACTAAAGTTATGAGGATATATATACTGTATATATACAGTATATATATATATATACACCGATCAGCCATAACATTATGACCACCGGCCTAATATTGAGTAGCTCACCCTTTTGCCGCCAAAACAGCCCTGACCCGTCGAGGCCTGGACTCCACTAGACCTCTGAAGGTCTGCTGTGGTGTCTGGCACCAAGCCGTCAGTAGCAGATCCTTTAAGTCTTGTATAAGTTGCGAGGTGGGGCCTCCGTGGATCGGACTTGTTTGTCCAGCACATCCCACAGACGCTCCATCGGATTGAGATCTGGAGAATCTGGAGGCCGAGTCAACACCTCCAACTCGTTGCCATCCACATGATGTAAAAAGAAAATGTGATTCATCAGACCGGGCCACCTTCTTCCATTGCTCCGTGGTCCAGTTCTGATGCTCATGACGTGCCCATTGTAGGCGCTTTTCACATGCAGTTTGGGTCAAGTCATAGTCGAGTCAGCACACTGACACACTGACAGCTGTTGTTGCCTGTGTGTTGTTGATCAGTTCATTTTTATCGATCTGTGGAGCGTGACAGCTCGCTGCTTTGCTAGCGCTGTGTGACTAGAATGCTTTTGCCCATCAGGCATGGATGGATCTATAATCTCCTTCTGTTTTTCATCAAAGGCATGTGATCCCCCCAGAATATTAAACATTCTCAATCCATCTTTTCTGCGCTTGGTGCAGTTTACTGCTCAACAACTCCTCGTCATCTCTGCTTCGGAGCTCGGCTCTGCCCCGAAGTTGTACGCAAATCTCTGTGATGACGTTGCACAGAAACCCATCACTGGTAACCTGAGGTGGTAAACAGGTTCCAGTTAGGTGAGGCTGAGAAGGTAAAAGGTCTGTCACTGGTCTGTAATGATAGGATAGTAGGTCACAGCTTGATGTGATGTGAGGCTGCAAGTTTTATTCTTTTTTTTTTACAATTTTTTGTATGTTGCATTTCCCGGAGCTCATCATTGCCTCTGTTTCTTTAGTGTTTTTGCTATAAATGCCACCTTTTTTGCACATACTCCTGCCTACTGAGTTTTCCACTGTCAACTTTAAATGCCCTTTATATGGGACGGTAGCACTATAGTACTGTATTTAGTTGCTGGCAGTAGTCATTGGGGAGCATTGGATATCTCAAAACCTCTGCACATAACACACGGCTAGATACCACTAGAAAATATAAGATTTGACTTTATGAAGCCAGCAGTTACCCTGACATTTCAGCCTCCTCTTTCAAGAATACATTGTGTGAGTCATGCGTCTATCTTGCCAGGACTGAAAAAGAAATATGTTGTCTGGCTGTAAAATGAGAGAATACCGAGATCTCTGTGGAGTGGCTTTTTTTTTTTTTTTTTTTTCACTTAGTCTTAAAATAGCCGTGGCCCTGATTCCTTTTGGTATAATAGCAAAGACATCAACAAGGGTCTGACAGTTCTGCTGAAGTGGAAAATACAGGCATTTTGCTAGCATTGAGATTAATGAAGCTGGCTCCTCCGTGTATCGTTTCTAAGGAAAACAGGAGGCTTCTCCAGCATCTCTGTACCTTTGTATAGACCCACACATGTTAAAGCAGTTCACAGTGTGTTTACTCTGGACCGCAGCAAAGCCGGGCCAGCCCTTTAAACATTAAAGTCCGTCCCTGACTGATGAGTGAATGAGTGATGATGTCGCACCATTGGTCGGTCGAGTGTTGGAGTGTCCCCATTGGCGGCACAACAGTGTTTCCGCTAGCAATGTTTTGCTGTACATGCGCTTTTGTTACTCTTCCTGCGAAGCATCCCCCTTCAACTACCGGATGGATTACCATGACATGTTGTACAGACGTTCATGGACCCCAATTACTTTAAATCCCCTGACTTTTCCTATTGTGCCACCGTGAGGTTGGCGTTTGTGATTTTGAGTGAAATGTCTCAACAACTGAAATCTTGTACAGATCTCCATGCCCTCCTCAGGATGGATTGTAATAACTTTAGTGATCCCTTAACATTTCATCTAGTGCCATCGTCAGGCCAAAGTAGGGGTGTAACAATTCATCTACTACATCGATGTATTGATTTATATTCCTATGATCCAACTACATCGATAGGTACTCGGCAAGTTGTCCTTCACGGGGGACGTATATCCATCTATAATCGATTTGCAAGGTAAATAATCTGTCGTGCCTAAATACAAGGTACAAATTTTATATTGATACAACAAACGTTATATGGATCTATTAAACGTAACTGCGGTTCACTCTCCCTGTGTATAACGTGCATGCAGATGAACGGCGCCCCTTTGCCGGGACTCCTCGCTCTCTCTCACCCGGTAGCGGCGTTGCGGTGCAGACGAGCCGGTCGGCAGAGTTTCACTTTCACTCATTTTTGTTAAATATTGCACTGCCTTGTATCTTGAGAACTAAAGCAGCGGGTCCTGAAGTTGCACTTTTTATTACTTTCAAATAAAAGGTGTATGTATTTGCCATTAATTGTTGTTTACTTGTTTATATCTATAATTAATTTATCCCTGATTCCCTGATGAAAAGCTTTGAGGAATCCTGACCTGACCTGTCCAGTATCAGCTATTTATTTCACACTGATTGAATTTTTGGCAAGCATTTTTTACTCTATCGATTTCAAGTCATTGAATCGTATCGTATCGCTCTAGATGAGCCAAATATCGTCCGTGAATCGTATCGGAACCATGAAAAGTGATACGTATCGTTACGCCCCTACAGGTCAAAACATTGGTTTATGTCTAAATACCGATGGCATTCCCATCAGCCTCAGCCGAGGCACGTCTGTTCCTCAGCAGCCACATTTATAAGAAGTTGTTTTTCAAACATAAATACACAGCTCCTTTTTAGATGTGGTATCAGATGCTTTGTGGCTGACAAACTGTTATCACTCATTTTATGTGCCAATAGAGCCAATCTCACAGCACAGCTTCCGTCATTAACCTGATGATAAAATGATGATTTTTATCTGCAGCTCAGCAGCAGTTTGGTAAGCTGCTGGTCAACATGTTTATGAGCTGCGATTAAATTTCACACTCTCTCCGTCGTCTGACAACAACAAAAATATGTAAATGAAAACTATAGGCAGACTGGAAAGAGAGAATGAAAGAGAGACTGACAGGCAACCGGTAACGGTGTTGTTGGGAGACTGGCAACTGGTAACGGTGCTGTTGGATGTGTTATTGCATAATGCAGTCAGTCTGAGCTTAGTGGCTACCAGCGATGCTAGTCTGCTGTAGGGTCAAGCTAGTTTTAAGGCTCTGTGTAGCACTGTTGCTTTTCATCAAGGGAGTGTAAATACTGTTGTAAAGTGAAACTGGATCCAGTGGAATGAAGCAGCCACAACCTTTGTAATGATTAAAGGGTGTAAATTAAACACATTGAGATTGCACAAGCATCCTCAGGCTGTCCCTGCCTTTAATGCACACTGAAACACAGTCTCCGTCCTTCCAGCGATCCGTCCTACCGTTGTCATTTCACAATCAGATCCCGGTCTAGATGGCAGCTGGGCCCCCACTGTGCCGACCCTGATCAGAGCTCATGTGTCCAGCGCCAACTCCTAGTGCCCATGTAAACCGATCCAGGCCAAGGCTTAAGATATGAAATGTGATTTTTATGGCCAGTGTTTAGTCTAAGATTTTGAGCCTTTCACATTTAAGCGTAGGCCTGTGATCAAATGGCATACTTCCTCACCACATTGAAGTTTATCGTTTGTATGTTTTGTTCTTCTATGTTTTTTTGCTACCACCTGTGTGTGGTTTAAGTGAATGCATTACTCAATAGAGTTGTTCTGATACCGATACCAGTATTGGAAATGCGTACGCCAGTCAATGCACCGCTCCAATCCGCTCCAAAACAGTAGCCTTCACTGTGCTTTCTTCCTGGATGTATCGTGGCTGCCGCTGTCAACTACTGTTTTAGAGCAGCGAAGAAGAGCTGATTGCAGGTCATTTGTCACGTGACGATAGCAAACAACAAGAGTGCGGTGCTGGTGGAGATTGTAAGGGTAGTCAGCCATTTGGCAATATTTCACAGTGGAAAATCCAACAAGTAAAACGGCGATATATACAGTATGTAAGGCGTCCGTTTTGAGGGCTGGCACTAGTGCTGCCAATGTCCAACACCAGCAATCTTATAAAACATTTGAAGACGCATCACACGAAAGAGCATGACGACTTCACCAAGGCAAAAGGGGGGAAACAAGGACGAACTGCAGCAGCAAACGTTGGAAACTGGATTCCAACAACCCAAAAGTGATGGGTTCAGGTATCCCAATTGGTATCAGGAAGGAAAAAATTATATCTCTATTACTCAGTGCCTGATTTTACATCCGGTTTTCATGCATGTGATTTCAGTTTTGTATCTGGATGCAGATTAATGAAAGAGAAAACGGGGCCTCTCACTTGATGCAGATGTAAAAACACCCACACACAACAAACACTCTGAGTCGTGCTCTGAGGAGAAGGTCGTGGCTTCTGTGCGACTGTTCAGAGCGCGACAATAGCAGCCTAAACTAGAACTACTTTACAGGCCACTCTAGTCAGAGTGTGAGTTAAATCAGGCCTAATGGAAGCCTGAAACATGAGGGATTGGGGGGGCCATTATGTTTGTCTGTGTGTTCATGAGTCAGACCCCCCCCCCCCAAACCCCCTCAAGCTATTAAAAAGCAAAGGTGACTGTGGCAGTGTGAATGTATGGGTTGTTTTGTTCATTGCCCACACATGCATCACACTCTGTTGACGCATGTCAGGCTATAACAACCCCCCCCCTTACCAACTCAGTCACACACACACACAGACACATGTTCAGTGAATGTAAGCAGACCTTTAGTTGAGTCATGAGAAAGGTGTTCAGACAGACAGAGCCTAAAGAGAAAGAGAGAGACAGCTGAGGTTTGTAGCTGGAATATCAGCAAATCAAGTCTGGATGTTTTTTCTGCCATACTCTCAGAATGTTAACATATGCATTCAGAAATGTACATCGGTACCAACCATGTCATACTAGCTCATCAGGAAGGAGGCTAAATAACGCTCCAAACTCACGCTAAATTTTGGCGAGGAAAAACTGTCATGTCCATTTTCAAAGGCGTCCCTTGACCTCTGACCTCTAGATATGTGAATGTAAATGGGTTCTATGGGTACCCACGAGTCTCCCCTTAACAGACATGCCCATTTTATGATAATCACATGCAGTTTGGGGCAAGTCATAGTCAAGTCAGCACACTGACACACTGACAGCTGTTGTTGCCTGTTGGGCTGCAGTTTGCCATGTTATGATTTGAGCATATTGTTTTATGCTAAATGCAGTACCTGTGAGGGTTTCTGGACAATATCTGTCATTGTTTTGTGTTGTTAATTGATTTACAATAATAAATATATACATACATTTACATAAAGCAGCATATTTGTCCACTCCCATGTTGATAAGAGTATTAAATACTTGACAAATCTCCCTTTAACGTACATTTTGAGTAGATAAAAAATTTGTGATTATTTGCGATTAATCAAGATTACCTATTTTAATCCATTGACAGCCCTAGAACAACCCTTAAAGTTATTTCCACAGCTAACGTTGACTCAGCTAGTGCTAACGTTCACATTATTCATAACCTCATTGATTAGCTGTTTTGCAAAAGCTGAGTCGACGTTTCTATTTGGAGAAATAGGGCATAAGTGGTCTCTTTTTTTTATCTGAGAAAAATACGTGTTAACCAGAAATGGCATATCCATTTTGATGAATACACTTGTCACATGGCGTATTCCAATTTAGTGTGATATTGTTATCAGACATATCACCCAGCAGTGGTAATATAATAACCTGTGTGTTATTTGGCCAGTAGTGCAGCTCCCCCACCACTACCAATCCATTCCCAATATGCTCATATCTAGGCTACACACACACACACACACACACACACACACACACACACACACACACACTCTTGGCTCTCTGCAGCCTAAGTGGGACTTTCCAGTGCGAGGGAAATTCCATAGGATGTTAAAAGGGAGCAGATTTCCGAGGCTCTGGCCTTGTACTTAATAAAACACGATCCGCACAGAACATTTAACAATTTCCAGCCCCACGTCGTATTTATTGGTTTTCAATCTGCTGTTTTTTCCACTGCTACAGTGCTTCTCGAAATATTTCTTTTTTTTTTGTAAGGTGACAAAAAGTGTAGAACCTAATTCATGCCATACGTCTGGCTCTGGGATGCTTCCTGACAATGACAGTCAGACTTCCTCTATTATTTACATGCATGAGGCACAAAGTCCCACTTCCTCATTTGTCCTAATCCTAGCCTGAATCTCTGTCTAGCACTAATGAGGAAATCAAATAGATTGGGTTGAAACAACATAGACAGATAATCTTTGGATGTCTCTGTCATACACAGAGATGACATCATCACCGACAGAATCAATGAGCTTCCCTCACCAGGCTACTCTCATACAGTGGTCGTAGTTATACCTACGAAAAGAATGCACTGTAATTTGTGTAAATCCTACGGAATCAATTAATGCAAAGTCAAAACTACCGGTCTTTTGCCCAGGAGATCGGCGTTCATGTCCCGTGTGAAACCAGAAGTCAATGTTGATTTATTTGTCACGTAACTTACGTACTTCCGGAGTTATTTTAAGCCAAACCATGATCTAAAGTATGATCTAAGCCTAAAGTAACTAAGTAGTTTTGTTGCCTAATCCTAACCATGTCAATCTTTTCCTAAACCTAACTAAGTAGTTTTGTTGCCTAAGCTTCACCATGTCGATCTTTTCCTAAACCTAACTAAGTAGTTTTGTTGCCTGAACCTAACCAAGTCGGTCTTTTCCTAACTAAGTAGTATTACTGCCCTAAACCTAAGGAAGTTGTTTCCTGTGAAGACGGAAGTTTATTATGAAAAGACTGTATGCATGTAACAAGTAGAAAATAAAAGAAACGGAGGAATAACTTTGTAAGATAACCGTTGTAACCGTTGTAACCGTTGTGTGGAAATACGTTGTCAGCTCAGCTGTGATGTAGGCAGCGTTACTTCGCAGTAAGAAGTACAAAATTCACTCGAACAGTTACACTATTCACTACCAATCAGATATTCTATGAGAGACATGTCGATCTAAACTTTATGATGAGCTGGAAGCAAATTTGCTTATTTCCACATGGCCTGTTTTTTAAAAAAAGGACACCGCTGACAATACCCTGTGTTGAAATTACAAACTAAAGGAGACAGGAAACCATTTGTCTCTGTCAATGGACTCTTTTATTTATACAGCCCAATATCACAAATATGCCTCAAGGGGGATTTATAGTCTCTCCAGCATACATCCTCTGTCCTTAGACGCTCGGTTTGGATAATCAAAAACACGTGCAGCTCAACAGTCAATAGTCATATGAAAGGAACGACGTAACGATGAAAAACAAAGAAAGATGGTCTCTTGAGAAATGATGTATTCTAAAGCAGACAGACATCCACTTGGAGCTACATGTAGCTGGAAAGCTGAATGTGGGATCAAACAGCATGGAAGATGTTTGCCTTCAGGTCAACCATCCCAGCTGGAAAACTCTACTGCTGCTCCAGATAGCCAGCCCATCCCTGCAAAACAACTTATCCAGATTCCAAGTTAGCCAACTATCCAGAAATATATCCACTTGTTTGCTTAATAATTTATTCTCTAAGTTTGCTGAAACACCACAGGTGATCTGTCTGGTTGAAAGTCTCCCAACTACTTTTGTCTGGAAAATGGATGACAAGAACTTGTACATCAGTACTATGGGATTACTCCTAATCATCCTGAGGTACCGTATCAGTGAGTAGGGATGCACCGATACCACTTTTTTCAGACCATGTACAAGTACAAGTACTTACATTTGGGTACTCGCCGATACCGAGTACCGATACGAGTACTTCTGTGTGCCAAAAGACCCTCGTTAACAGCCAGCTGGAGGGTGTGAGCGACACACGGCAGGCTGGGGAGTCCAGCATACGATGCGATGCGCCGCGACCGGCTCTATGTCGGCTTGGAAAGGCTTGGGGCGAAGGTGCTTCCCGGGGCCGTGGCCAAAGTGTCACCGGGGCGGACTGTTCTTAGTGCGCTCCAACCGCATCGTGCCCCCAGGGCTCGGCCCACGTAAAAGGCGCCAGGGGTCTGCTGCGATGTCTGCAACCCACCCGACCCGTCGTGAAACACGGACCAAGGAGTCTAACGCACACGCGAGTCAGAGGGTGCAAGCAAAACCCCGTGACGCTATGAAAGTGAGGGCCGGCGCGCGCCGCCTGAGGTGGGATCCCGGCCACGCGGGGTGGGGCGCACCACCGGCCCGCCTCGCCCGCACCGTCGGGAAGGTGGAGCGTGAGCGCGTGCGATAAGACCTGAAAGATGGTGACGAGAGGTTAACGTCAAGCTGCCGTAAAGTGGTGTCTGTGCCGTTGTATCAGAGCCGTTTGGTGAGTACAAGTACATGAGCACAGTATCGGACCCGATACCTGATACTGGTATCGGTGCATTCCTATTAGTGAGGTAGGCTATAGTGTTCTGATGTCAGTTCAGACTTTATTAGATTATAGATAATTAGTACATGACAAATAAGCCTTAGGCTTTAGGCCTATATGCTTCATCGTTTAATCTACAATTTCAGTTAGTGTCTGCACTGTGGATTGAAGTTCAGCCAGATTCTGGTGATCCAAATTTGAAGGAACCTGGACTCACATGTGTTACTTGTATCTAACCGGGAAGACTGATTAACAACAACTCTTGACCGACCAAACTTGGGGCAAGATTTGAGAATTGAATGCCGACGGACACGCACGCATGCACGCACACACACACACACACACACACACAAACTGTATGCACACACGTCCCGGGACTAAGCCTGGTTATGTTTGACTGCAGAGCTCAGGATGACTCAAGCCTGAAGACATTTCCTCCAACCACAAGTAGAGTTGGCCGTGACTCTGGTTATATAAAGATGACATTTTTTCCCATCCTCTTATGCCCCATATGGGAGAGGCGAGGTAATGAAAATGGAGTGGAGGTATGAACTGAGGGGAAAAAGAGAGATACAGGGATGTACAAGAAACTTGATCTCTTATCTTGGGTTGTTTTCGCTGTGGATTTCTGGAATAAATGTATATTGACGACAAAAGATTTGAGAGAGCACAAAACAAAAAAAATGAGCCTCTGCAAGTCAACCTTTGAGAGTGAACAGGCGAGGATCTGTAAGAGCTGAATTAGATTTGTGCATGAGGGAGGACAGAATCATGAGCGTAACATGATTTGAGCATGGAAGAGGAGTTTGTGTAACTAAATTTAAGCCCAGCGATACAGATTCTCACACTCGTAACAATCAAAGCTGCTTTCTATACAACCAATGTGTTTATTATTAAATTAAGAGCATAAAATTGTGTATTTTAGCTCTTATTGTTGCTAATTTTGCTCTCGAAGTGCACCAGATTTAAGCAATTCACTTTAAACTGTAGCTAACAAAGAGGGGGGGTGTATTTTCTCATACTGCAATATATATATATATATATATATATATATATAGCAGAAAAAAATATTGCAATGTCATTTTTTTCCAACGTCGGGCAGCCCTAATTTGTACATTAGAGGGACTGTTTGTAACTTCTTACACGTATCAATCATTGCGGGTCGGTGTCACGTGTGCACTCGCGTGTGGCTACACTGTTCAGACTCAGACTCCAACACAAACTACACGGTAGTACCAAAACCGCAAAGTTCTATCTAGTGAAGCCCGTCTGAAGCCTTCACTCACGCACCGCGCTCGTTCTTGCTCTTTCGCTCCACTCTCACGTGCATGCGCGCACACTCCACACTGCAGAAGAGTTAGTTTAGCTCTGAGAATATCTAGTGAATGTTCAGTGGACGTTTGTGCAGAAATAACTGCTGCAGCTCCTCCAGACCAACAGAGGTTTCCCGTGTCTTGTGAAGTGACGGAGCTCCGCAGAGAGAAACGTTATCGTCTCCGACCAAAACTCCGGCGTCTCCCCCGTTCCCTCCGGCCGCGGTCGGGAGGCTGAGGCGGGAAAAGCCAACACTAGGATCAGCATTGATTCATGGAGAGACCTTCGTCTGGTCAGCTAACATTACTGCCAAGCAGCTGAAATATAGAGTGATATTGTGCTTTTAGCTGACGTGTGTCGCCTCACTGTTTTGAGCAATGCTTGTTCATGTCTATTTAGATGTAGCACAGCATGGAAGTGAAAGCAGCGCTCTGTTTATTTAAATGTGAAAGTGCAATAAAAACACGTTGTCGCTAAAATCAATGAATAATCATGATATCAATATGGATCAAAATAATCGTAATTATCATTTTGTCCATAATCGTGTAGCCCTGTGTTGGAGCTAGTGAGAGTGTGTGTATTGTTTTCCAATGGAACACATTCAAAGGAGTCGTTGAAGCTGCAGCTCTGCCGCTATATATGCATTTCATATGAAATCAAGTCGGTTGTGTGTCTGCAGCAAGGGGGTTGTGGGCTGGACGGGGTTCTCTGAGTTCATTTTTTTTCCCCTCTTTCAGTTTTATTGTTCTTTGTTGGCTTGGAAAGCCTGTAGGGATCGAGTCACCTTAGGGTAATTACAGTGTCAAGTTACGCGGGGAGGCGGCCAACAATGTCCTGCATCTGCTCGAGCAGTTAGTCAGCCAGCTCTCAGCCTTGTGTGTGTGTCCGTGTGTGTTCGGGCTCTGTACACACAAAGCCACAAACCCAAAGACTGTGCACGTGCACAAGATAAAGTGTGCGTAGTGTCTGCGAAGCAAAGATAGAAACAAGTCTTTAATCTTTCGGTGGGAGAATTTAGTAAATATTAAAGGATGTATAACCCAGTGGATCTGGAGGTATGGTGTTGAATAATGATCAGCCCCTTGTGGATTGATTAACTTTATTTTTGTGATCACATCAGAAAGAATTTAGCTCACAGAGCAAAGGAATGGAGTGATTAGTAGAAGTGAGAGAAAGGTAAGGTGAGTAAAACCGAGGGAGAGAGGGAGAATGAAAGTGAAAAGAAAGTCAGAATTGCCTTGAGTTAGATAACAGCTGTCTTTAAATCAGTATATCTAATTAGGTTTTTTAGCTAATGTGCAAATATCAATAAAGACGTCTTTAGTCTTCTGTTTGTTTTTCTAAACTGTAAAGCTAACGAAAGGTTTACGGACATTAATGTCACTCCTGTTTTTTGCTACACGCACTGTCTATTATTTCACCGTACATTCACAGTAAATGACTGGCTACTAGCTGCATTACTTTCACAGTAAAGGTGCTGTATCATTATTACAGTGAGGTATTGTGAAACGACAGCTGTATACTTTGACCTCACAGTAGTTATGCCAGTATATTACTGTGATTTAGCAGCTTGCTGCTGTAGAATTACTCTCTTAAAGCTGAAGTAGGCGAGATTGGAGCAAATATGATTGAAAAAAAGTTATTTTTATAAATCGGTCGCTATATCGTGACAGTAGAACATGAAACAGGTAACCTGAGAAAAATCATGTTCCTCTGTGTCCTCCGCTGCTCCTAACGGCATCTGCAAGATTTCACAGACCGGAGGAAAACAAGCAGTAAGAGCTGATCTGAGGTCTGCTGTCCAGCTGCCGTCTATGAGAGCCGGTTGTCGATCACTCTGATCTCCGACCAAACGGTCAAACTAGGCAGCGCTGATCAAATATGAATCAATATTCTGTTACGTTAATGCCTATTTCTCTCCTCACATGTTTTCAGAATCATCTTGTAGGGCACTGTTTAGCTGTTAAATGAGAATGTTTGTGACCGGCCGTGTTGAGATCAGGTTGAGATGGCTTGAAGGAACGCCACGTACCGGTCACATGACCGGAGCACAGCCAATAGGAACGATCTCTCAATGAAATGACCTGTGATTGGTCAAAGTCTTTTTTCTAAAGCCTGAAAACAGAGCCATGAGGAGGAGCAGAAGTCTAGTTTTCTCTCAGAACACTTGAATTACAATATGCTGAAAGGTTATTATGGAATTTTTGCCCAATGATGCCAAAAATATACTGCCCACTTTAACTGTAACTTCATAGTAAATGTTTAGATTACTGTGATTTAGCAGTAGGCTGTTGTAGAATTAAACTGTACACTGTAAAATATTTGACTGACAGTAAATTACCGGCTACTAGTTGCATTAAAGTAAAGTAAATCAACACAGTAAAGTCAATTTACACTTAAAAACCGTTTTAAAATACTGAAAAACTGTTTTATCTGTTAACCCATCAATAACTTAAAACATTGAAAAATAGGTTAAATTCAAATAAACTGAAAAATATGATCAATTTTACACATTTATTCTGCATGTAGAGAAACCTCTCTTCTGATGAACTCACAGTAGCTTGCAGGCTGTAATAGTAATATCACAGTTAAGGCCTGTGATTTAATTATAATGTAATTTATTGTGGATTATTACAGTTGCATCTTGTGAAATCCTGGAATCTTGTTACATAACATCCAGTAAGGCTCTCAACTGGGACGTGTTTTCCTGTATGAGAGAGAGACAAAACTGAAAAACCAGTGAATGCAACTTCCATCGCTCTTCTTGTACAGAGACTGTGAGAGGAGCAGCACTGAGATCTGTAAATAAAACAAGTCCAGTCCTCCTGCCTACAAGCATTCACATTTAGCTTGAGATGTGAGCTGAGCAGCAGTGTGGAGCTGGATGGTGTTAAAGGCTGGAGAAGAGTCTGTGAACAGAAAGCCTCGGTTCCCTCCCTTGTCGATGGCTCTCATCCCTTTCCAAGTGAATCTCGGGATGTTTCCAGCAAAACTCAGTCTGTTTCTTGTTGTTATATTTTTGATTTGGTTACATTGTACTTTTTTTAGTGACCTTACCCACATAACACCCACAGCAGGTTCCTGGAAATCAGTATGGCTTTTAACCAGCAACAAATCTAACCACCTAGTAACCAGGACCGTACTGGTGGGAATCATTTCATCATTGCTGCGTTACTGTACCTGCTAGTTAATCAGGAGACTCGTGAAACA
Source organism: Sebastes fasciatus (assembly GCF_043250625.1). Taxonomy (NCBI): domain Eukaryota; kingdom Metazoa; phylum Chordata; class Actinopteri; order Perciformes; family Sebastidae; genus Sebastes; species Sebastes fasciatus. Next base: position 4,796,894 of record NC_133796.1, on the reverse strand, counting down.
GACCAGCCCTTGCAATCAATATAGGGCTGAAATATAAACATAAGTACATATATAAAATAGTAATGTAAATGTAACTTTGTTGAAGACAGTATCCACAGATATCGGTACCAAGCATGTCATACTAGCTTGTCCCAGAGAAGGCTAAATAATGCTCAAAACTTACGCTAAATTTTGGCGAGGAAAAACTGTCATGTCCATTTTCAAACAAGTCCCTTGACCTCTGACCTCCAGATCAGTGAATGTAAATGGGTTCTATGGGTACCCACGAGTCTCCCCTTTACAGACATGCCCACTTTATGATAATCACATGCAGTTTGGGGCAAGTCATAGTCAAGTCAGCACACTGACACACTGACAGCTGTTGTTGCCTGTTGGGCTGCAGTTTGCCATGTTTATTGTTTTATGCTAAATGCAGTACCTGTGAGGGTTTCTGGACAATATCTGTCATTGTTTTGGGTTGTTATTTGATTTCCAATAATAAATATATACATATATTTGCACAAAACAGCATACTTTGCCCACTCCCATGTTGATAAGAGTATTGAATAATTGATAAATCTCCCTTTAAGATACATTTTGAACAGATACAAATAATGTGATTAATTTGCGATTAATCTCGATTAAATATTTGAATCAATTAACAGCTCTTGTTGCATGTGTTGTGCAAGAGTATTGCACCCTGCAGAGATGATTGTGTCGTGCTGCTGCAGAGACGTCTTGCCCATTCCACCTCATCCAAAGATGCAGGATAGAGTTGAGGTGTCGGGTCGGTGCTGTGCAGGGCCGCTGATGCAATGAAAGCTCATAGCTGTGTGTGTGTGTGTGTGTGTGTGTGTGTGTGTGTGTGTGTGTGTGTGTGTGTGTGTGTGTGTGTGTGTGTGTGTGTGTGTGTGTGTGTGTGTGTGTGGCCGAGTCAGTCACCTTATGGATGGTTCTGTTTGTTTTGCTCTTTTCTCTTCATTTATTTCTGCTCATACCCTGACCCTCCTATAATGCTGTTTATTGCTATCTGTTGATGTTCTTCTCTTTATCCTCTTCCTCTATCAGGCATCGGAGGTCTGGAGGAGTGCATCTTGAAGTCGGCCACCCTGTCGACCTCCCCCGCCTGCCCGCCCTTCATCCCGCTCAACTTTGAGGCCACGCCCATTGTACGGGTTGCCATAGAGCCCAAACATCCAAGTAGGTCTAAGAAGGCACACACACACACACACACACACACACCTCTCACACACACACACACACACACACACACACCTAGTTAGCAGTGAATACAGTGTTCACATTAAAGTGGTAACCTTTGGAGAAAACATTTTACTATTCTCTGAGATTATAAAGTCATGTAAGGAACGAGTCCTGGAACCCAAACTTCATTTGTGTGCGCTAGGTGAGATGCCGAAGCTGGTCCGTGGGATGCGTTTGTTGAACCAGGCGGATCCCTGCGCTGAGGTTCTGATCCAGGAAACAGGAGAACACGTTCTGGTCACCGCTGGTGAGGTCCATCTCCAACGCTGCCTGGATGACCTCAGAGACCGGTCAGTGTGTTTCTGTGTCTCTGCTTGGGTGCTTTAAATCTTTGCTCCATTAGTCCTGTCTAGTTCATTTTTACAGAACCTCGTGTATCGGTACTAATAACTGCGCTCCTTATGTGGTGTCTGTTTTCCTTGTTTTCCATTTTTTCTCCATATGCGTCTTTTTCTAAGTCGGATTGATTGTCTCTCTGTGTTTGTGGACTCCTCTGTAGTGACTGTGTTCATGTATTTGCTTGTGTAGTGCAGGTTTAATACAGTGTGTGTTCATGTACTGAGAAAGAGAGAATCTGTTTCCAATTTCAGCAGCATCATTATCTGGCTGTCATTACATATCGACTGTGTGTGTCTCTATCTGGACGCTGCACGCCTCCTCAGAACAACAACACCGGCAGACCGACAGATAGATTTTTAGAGAGTTCTAGTGTCGCTGCTGTGCTCTCATATGAACATGCAAAGTCAGTTAAGATCAAGTTGAGAGACTGCTTTCTCGCTGTTTCCACAACAACTTTGGAGCTTTATTTGAGATGGTAAATGGACTTGGATTTATACAGCGCCTTTGTAGTCCTCCGACCACTTAAAGTGTTTTACACTACGTGTCAGCGTTCACCCATTCACACACACACACGTTCATACACTGATTGCAAGGTGCTATTACGCACAGTCTTGCAGCCGGGCTCTGCCGGAGAGACGGTGTCGGTGCGTAACGCGCTGATCCATCAGCCCCAAAACGCCGCCGTTTATGGGGAGAAGGCCCGCAAACTTTGAAGCAGCCTACGTCTACACTCACACACACAGAGGGGATGATGAGAGGAGACGCCACAGAGGCGTGTGTGCTCCGTGATCTCTCTGGTCACGGCAGTGACCGGAGGAGCGCTGAGAGCAACGCTGCAGGTTGAACAACACAGAATGCCTGAGAGCCTTACTGCATTATATTCTATTATATTCTGAGTCGTCACCTGACGCCTGAATTTAGTGTTTTTCTTTAACATAAATAAAAACGTTGTTCTAGCGCAAACACTGTGTTTAACTGAGGAGGAGGAGGAGAGCTGCTGCTGCAAGTTGTGAACCTGCCTGTAGACACATCTTACTATCTGAATAATGCGTCCTCTAAAAAGCAGGAAAATACTGCGCCAGACTTTAGACCAGGTTTTTGTTGGTCAATCCCTTTCTGCTGCCTCAAGATAGCAATGCACCAATAATGCACCTGACAACCCCTCATTTTAAGACCAACACGCCCGTGGACACACAGATGGGCGCAAGTACATTTGTTACTTACACAACGTGGGCGCTGGACGTGAAAATGACAACTGAAACTATCTACGACAGTTGCGTTGCGCTGTGCGCTCCCGTTGCTTTGGAAAGCGGTGCCTCATCTCAGCTGCTGCCTTCTCAGCGAGGGAATAGAAATCAGTCAGTTCATAGGAAGTGAGAGCAGACACGGCCATGCAGGCTCTGCTGCTGAAATGATACTAACGTATTATATTAGGTAATCAGCAGTGTGTATTTCTGTATGTTCCTAGTCATATGCGTGTGTAGAAATGTGATGAAGCTTTGATCCCTTATTGGTTTCACATATCTAATAGAAGACAGCTTAAAGATGCATTTCTTTTTAGCATGAAGACATTTTAGATGTTGCTTATGCAAAATGTGTCAGGGAGTTTTTTAAAAGACATTTCAAAGAAGTTATTTGCTAATTATTATCTATTTATCAGCAGACACGGAAATAAAGCAATTAACTTTGTATTATGTATTATATATTATTATATGTTCGCTCATGCACCTGCGCGCGTTGATGAAACAAATAAAGGGGCAGACGAACGTACGTGCGTGCGTGAGTGCGGTGTGGAAGGGACATTTCAAGTAGCACTACCGCATGCACACGCACTTGTACTAACAGTACATGAACGTGTAGTATTTTGATGACACTACACACACACAGATGTATCTCAAGAACACCGACGCAGCACTTTCTGTCCGTCTGCGTGTTCTTTTTACACGTAGTAATTACTGAAGCCTTGTATCTGTGAGCAGTTTGACATCAACTATGAAAAAAAGACACAAGAAACTAATTTCGTGGGGTTGAAATGGAGCACATCACAAAGAGGGAAAAGTCGGCCTCAAAGAAGAACACTTTAAAGTTCAAAAGAGTAGAGGAGGAAAAGAGTGACGGGAGAAGAAACGAGACAGAGAAGCTGCAGCAGACAGACGGGTGTGGGTGGAACAAGGTCGAACACATCTCTCTACAAACGGCTGCATGGCGTCTACCAGCTTCTGCACACACACAGATGAAAAGTCATTTTCACAGATTGTGCTCTCAAACCTACAGTAAGATTTCAAATTCAAATTGAAGCTGATTCTCGATCACTTACCGTTTTTATGCCTCCCGAGGTTTCCACTCTCACAGGCACAAATTTGACCATGATAATGTTATATTCTTAGTAATTTTTTAAGACGGTGTTTCCTTGACGTCAGATAGAGGTAGACGAAAGCAGCTTCTCATTTCTAGCTTTGTTGGCTGAAATGAGAACTGTTGCTGGCAGATTCAGCTCACTAATTAAGCTTCATCAGTAAAATGATGATGTGGTCGTATCCACGAAGACCCTCGGACGGTTTTTACTTTTTCGTCTCGGCTTGCTGCTGCTGGCTGGTTTGTTTTGGTTGACGGATACGGAACGGATATGACGTCACGTTACTCAGACTACAACAATAAAAGCGGTAACTTCCTTCTACCTCCACATAGACTCAAATGAAGCAAATATATCGATTCTGGCATTAAAAAAAATTGATTTCAAAGCCCAGAATCCATTTTTTTTCCCACCTCTAGTTTCTACAGTATCCCAGAACGGACAAACCAAACACTGGCTCTAGAGAGGGCCTTTCACATTTTCGCGTCAGCCATCGTAGCTCTCCAACACGGGAGAAGTTTCAGTCGGTTGCAATCTGCAACCTCACCGCTAGAAGCTGCCAAATCCTACACACTGCACCTTGAATTGGTTCTTTTGGCCGTGTTAGGCGTGATTTGGGAGTAAGCCTCTGTTCGCCGTGTCAGTGGCAGAGGATTCCACTCTATTTGTGGGATTCCAGCTAAAGAAAGGAGGCCATGTGTAATGCTGCTGCTATGTTTAGAGCCGGGGCCAGACGGCTCGGGACAGAGATGGCAAAGGAGGACAAGGGCTGGCCTGCTGGCTGACTACTCGGCTCGCAAGGTGTCCTCCTGGTTAGATAGATGGATGGCTTCCTGGATGACTAGATCATCGGTTTGTTGTTTGGTTTGTTGGCTGGTGATGTGACTCGATGGCCCGTTAGATGTTTTCTTAGCTAGTTGACCGGCTCATAATCTGGCTGATGGTTACATGACTGACTAGCTCGGTTGGCCGGCTCATTGGCTGGTTAGGTGACCGGTCGTCTGGCCGATGGCAGTCTGAGCCCTTTGTGACATCGCTGGAGAGCAGTCTGACCTGCAGCGTTGTCACGCTCAGAATGAGGTCAGCGCTGTTCAGCCACTCGAGTGAGCACGAGACTGTGACATCATCACAGCTCTGGCACTCTGAGGGGATTATATCTCTCTCTCTCTCTCTCTCTCTCTCTCTCTCTGTCTCTCTCTCTCTCTCTCTCTCTCTGTCTCTCTCTCTCTCTCTCTCTCTCTCTCTCTGTCTCTGACATCAGAACTGGGTCAGGTGCCAAACACTCAGAGGCTGTCAGGTTAAACAGTGTTCAGTAGTGCAACTGATGGATAGTTCAGTCCGTCCAGGAATTCACAATTTTTGGGATCTAGAGAGTCGACGCAAACGCAACAAGCCTGCATTATTTGGGAATGCTCACCTTTTTTTAAACATCCTAAGCAGGTCTACTTCCCTCTCTTCCTCGTTTTTTATGCTAAATGCAGTACCTGTGAGGGTTTCGGGACAATATGTGTCACTGTTTTGTGTTGTTAATTGATTTACAATAATAAATATATACATACATTTGCATACAGCAGCATATCTGTTCACTCCCAGTCTGAATTAAATTTCATATTTGTCAGGACATTTCAACCGGAACCACAAATGTCAACCTCGAGGTGGCACGAGATTAAAAAGTCAGGGAATCCCCAACGTCAGTAGAATTTGTTCACTGGGGACCATGAATGTCCGCACTAAATCAACTGAATGGCATTAAATCCCTAGATCCAATTAGGGAGCAAGTCAGCAAGAAAACAACAAGACACAACTGATCCGTCACCGATAAGAAAATGCTCCTATTCCCATTTGAAGTACTCGTCTACAGACTACAGCTGACACTGCAATCAAAGCTACTGCCGGCTCTGGCAACAAGACGAGCCGAGGGATAAACTACAAGAGTGTTGAAGAAATCTGAGTGAAGAAATGTCTGGCAAACACACTTCTAGGATTTCAGAGTCAAGTTTATATCTCAATTACTTTCCTAGTTCTGAGTAAAAGAATGAACTGTAATTGTCCACATCAACACCAAAATTAAATCAACTGTTCTTTGCCCCAAAGATAAAACCTCCTTCACACAGGTAACACGATTTCAGATAGACGAGAGAACGTTTTTAATATCCCATATTAAAAAAAAGACGTTTACGTGCTGAAAGCCACATGGAGACAAACTGAATATATATATTCATGTCCTTGCCGTGTCTCTGCTTTAAATCTGTCCTGGAGGAGTCACGGTTTATAAACAGCACAGAGCAAGGCTGGATATAATCCATGTGAGACGCTCTAAATAATAATAATATGAACAATAACACGTTGTATAGCGGAGGGCTTCAAACCTCTGACACTGATACTGAATCCATTTACAGACACATGACTTTACATCCGCTGTTAGTGGAGAGTTTTTTTTAAACATGGACAAAATGTAGAGCTGAAATTATTAGTCGATCCAAAAGAAAATTAATTGACAACTTCTTAAATACCTGCTTAAATGTTTAAGTCATTTAAAAAAATACTAAATTGCTGCTTTTCTTGATCTTACATTATTCTAAGTTCAATATTGTGGTGTTTGGGCTGTAGCTCAGACAAAACTAGATATCCCTTTATCCTCTACGATATTGAAATGGGAATCTGTTTTCTGATGTTTTATAGAACCAAATGATTAATTGATTAATCAAGAAAATAATCTGCAGATGAATCAATAATGAAAATAACTGCTAGTTGCAGTCCAAGACAAATGTGTCTTCTTTCAGTAGTGCGCTCTGAGAGACTGTTTCAGGTCAGTCGTTCAGGGTGACGCTTCATCCTGCATGGTTACTTAACTTGCAGGTCAAAGTGCTTTTCTATAAATCAAGTATTTTACGGGTGTTATACTGTCTGTCCTTGAAAAATGTTTTTTCTACTAACACCAGAGACTGCAGTTAACCCTCTGAGACCCTCAATAGACAGTTTTTGTCTCTTTTTAGGGGGTACAGGGGGTCTTTAGGGGGAGATAGCAGGTCAACAGTAGATGTCACATAGAAGTGGTGTACATCATCTGAAAGCTGGGAACCTGAAGATTAATTTGAGATGCAGCTCAGCACTGTGTGTCAAGTTGTTGTAGTCATTAATCAGAAATAAACATGAATTAATTATTTAAAATGAACTGTAAAAGTGTATAAGGGTTTAGAACATTATGATAGAAGTATATGATGGTCATCCTCATGCTCTATTACGTCTCATAAACTGTTGCAGCAATTTTTGGGTTGATATTATTTGTTACACAGATTTGGTGCTAAATTTAAAAATGTTTTTCCATTCAAGAATTGATAAAAAAATGATCAATAATTCCTCCAAAATACCACATTAAGACAACAAGACCTTGAGGAACACCATAGAAAAAGCCATACTGTGATTTGGTAATAGACTTTTGACATTTTGAGATTTCTGCAGAAGAATTGCATTTTTCGGCGATTAGATGGCGAGCACTTCTGTTGTGTAAACTGCTCAGAAACCCCCTTTTTGTCAATCTAGCTAGGAAAGCCATCCATCCTCTGAATGCTCTAGGTCTCTAGTTTGTGGCTGTAAAGTTTCATGAGGCTGTGATTATCCTAGAGGTCACCACAGGTCATTTTATACAGTGAGGTCAAGTTCCAAAAAATGGTCTGACTGTTTAGGGACCCCAGTATGCAGAAATATTACAATTTTAGAATAGGAGAAAATAACACATTTATACTGCATTCAAAGAAACTGCATGTGATTATCATAAAGTGGGCATGTCTGTAAAGAGGAGACTTGTGGGTACCCATAGAACCCATTTTCATTCACATATCTTGAGGTCAGAGGTCAAGGGACCCCTTTTGAAAATGGCCATGCCAGTTTTTCCTCGCTAAAATTCAGCCTGAATTTGGAGCGTTATTTAGCACCAATCAACTCCTTAGGTTTGGTTTTCGGTCATCTCCATCTTGGTTTTTGCCCGTCGCCATCGTCGGCATCACCTGCAGTCCCCACCGCCGCAGCCTAAACACACTACATTCAAAACAATGAGACTACTGACTACTGTTTCAATTCTCAGTTCTCCGGCTTTTGTAACTCACGTTCTTATATTAATGTAATGCAGGTGAATATCAAATTATCTGTCATTAGTATCAATAACAGGATTTTTAACTTGTCTTATTTTGAAGGTTTGCTAAAATTGAGATCAGCGCGTCCAAGCCCATCATCCCATTCAGAGAGACGGTGATACGTCCTCCAAAAGTGGACATGGTGAACGAAGACCTGGGCAAGCAGCACAAAGTAGCCATCATTCACCAGGTCAGTCATTGAACCGTAGTCCACATCAATATACAATAACCAGTTCATAAAAAAAGCTTCTACATTGAGTAATATCTCTCTGTAAAAACGATTAGTTTCTAAATATGTGTGTATGTGTGCGTTGCTAGGTGAAAGAAGAGGCCTCTCAGGGACGTTCGTCTGACACCCTACATGTCGACCCCGGCGGTCTGGTCACCCTCACCACCCCCAACAGACTGGCCACTGTCAGCGTCCGGGCGATCCCCCTGCCACAGGGTAAGACCTGGACACACCAAGCAGTACTATAGGTCTCAGGATACGTCAAACAGACCTGGTTTTATGTTGTAATGGACACAATATGCTCGTTTTATTGGTGCAAATGGTCCCCAATCTGTAGATATGTTCTTTTTAGTGATACCAAAGTTATAACAAATCATTTTTGCGGACCCCCTGACAGAGTGCCACGGACCCCTGGGGGTGTGAAGTGTCGTATTTTCTCTATTCCATGAAACCATAACAATATTTTCTCCTGTCAGAGGTGACCAGTCTGTTGGAGAGTAGCACGGAGCTGATCCGGACTCTGGAGCAGATAAACATGTCCCTGAGGGAGGGGAAGAGTCTGGACGTCAGCCCCAGGACCCTGGAGGCCATCACTGGACTCAAAGCCCAGCTGGAGAGCCTGCTGCAGGGGAGGAAGTGGAGGAATGCCGTGGAGCATATCTGGGCCTTTGGGCCTCGCAGGTTTGTTACTGGCTTTAGCAACATGGACTATAGTTCAGACGAGCTGCGGCTCCTCTGGGAGAGATTTAAAGCAGAGACACAACAAGGACGTGAATCAGGGGAGGGGAAAATATATTCAGAGAACAGAGTAGACTGACCTTTTCCTGACGGAGGTTTGGCCTCTATTTACCTCAACCGCACAACCAGGAACCAGGAACCAGGAACCAGGAACCAGGCCTGTATTTGAGACAGGCATTTATTCCTAATCTGCTTTTAAACCAGTGGAGGCTGGTCCATAGAGGCAGAGGAGGTTGCTCATCCTCTATTTTTTTTGTGAGGCAAGAGGGAGATCAAATATAAATTGGTTAATTGGTTGAAATAAACCATTACCAAATCTCAGTGTCATTTATAAAATAATGTTTCTCTCTTCTCTGGAAAAAAAATCCATTATTTAATAAAGTCTAATTACGAGTCTCATATGAAACTAGAAAAACCTAAAGAATCCACTGGAACCAATGTTGTCGGGAAGAAGGCTAAATAACGCTCCAAACTCGCACTACATTTTGTCGAGAAAAAACTGTCATGTCCATTTTCAAAGGGGTCCGTTGACCTCTGACCTCCAGATATGTGAATGTAAATGGGTTCTATGGGTACCCACAAGTCTCCCCTTCACAGACATGCCCACTTTATGATAATCACATGCAGTTTGGGACAAGTCATAGTCAAGTCAGCACACTGACACACTGACAGCTGTTGTTGCCTGTTGGGCTGCAGTTTGCCATGTTATGATTGGAGCATATTGTGTAATGCTAAATGCAGTACCTGTGAGGGTTTCTGGACAATATCTGTCATTGTTTTGTGTTGAGAATTGATTTACAATAATAAATATATACATACATTTGCATAAAGCAGCATATTTGTCCACTCCCATGTTGATAAGAGTATTAAATACTTGACAAATCTCCCTTTAAGGTACATTTTGAACAGATGAAAAATGGGTGATTAATTTGCGATTAATCGCAATTAAATATTTGAATCTATTGACAGCCCTAGTATTAACTCAAATAAGTGATTTGTAGTAAACATAAAACTGTTATTAATTGAGTTACTTCTGTTGTTTTCAGATATGGTCCCAACATCCTGCTGAACAGTGTGGAGGGCTACCAGCGGCTCTCGGTGTGGCATTGTCTGAGCAGGGGGGACATAGCCGTCGAGGCCAGAGCTCAGGCCTCCGTTATACGAGACTTGGATAACAGCGTCATCAGCGGCTTCCAGCTAGCGACTCTGTCGGGGCCCATGTGTGAGGAGCCCCTGATGGGAGTTTGCTTCTCTGTGGAGAAGTGGGACTTCCAGTCTTCAGCCCTGCCACCACAACATCAGGACTCCGTATCCCATCAGGCTTCAGCAGACAGCAAAGTGGAAGGAAGCAATGAGACGTATGTACCCAGCCAGGCCAGACGCAGGCCGGAGGCGGCCTCTGCAGGATGCTACGGGCCCGTCTCCGGCCAGCTCATCGCTGCCATGAAGGAGGCCTGCCGCCACGCCTTCCAGGTTCAGCCCCAGAGACTCATGGCTGCCATGTATACCTGTGAGATCATGGCCACGGCTGAGGTGTTGGGTAAGAGAGCATTGTCCAACAATTTCTGCCACACAAAGGGAATATTCTTGGTCTGACATTGGTCAGTCTCTCTAGGTTTTTTGATCAGATGTTTTGCGGCTCCAGACAGATTTTCTTTTTTTTTATGTTGCCTAAAATGTCTTTTTTGATAGTAAAAGTTGATGACTTCTGGTCGAGTGGTATCTATCCATGTAGATAGTTTGGGTTTTATTTGTCCCGGTTTTGAGATATCTGTCTCTTCAGGTGTGAAACATAGACTGTATACTGTATAAGAAATGGACGTAGTCACCGCGACGTCACCCGTCGGTTTGTGGATTGCAGTTTTGATTCACACCTGACTGAGATCTGATTACAATGTGAGATTTATACCTGCATAAACATCATCAGTCAAACATCCCGAGGTCATACTAACTAACACACGGGTGACCTCTGAGGAAAGAATCCCACCAAACTGCTGTCATTATTGTCTAAAAAACACACACACACTCCCACCCCTCATTGTCAGGAGCGAGATGTCCTGAAAATTCCAGCCTGAGACGAAGAGGCGAGGCTGCAGAGCTAACGTTCTGACTAATGCTCCCTAACACTCCCCCAAAAGCTGTTGTCCTCTGAAAGTCATTACAATGAAAATGAGGCTTGAAATGCCGTTTAAGGTGTCGGTAAACAATATCTCCAGGCTTGTTAGCAGCCAGCCACGGCAGCTCGTTACACGGAGAATTGCTTGGTCAGCCGAATCAGAGCAGGCCGATTAAGTGAGGCGTTAACTGAACAACAATATCCAAAGAAACACTCCTGAGCTCCGTCTGGCTGTTTGAGAAGCACCCACACCTCTGCTGAGGCTGATTCTAACCTGTGTCCAATTAAATTAGCTAATCCTAACTCATTCAGCTATGGTCCTTTAGATTTGATTCCCTCTGTGTAAATAACTGAAAAGCAACTCATAAATCTGTCTGACATGTTAAAGGAGCCTCAAAGGCTTTAATTCTGGGAAAATCCTCAGGTGCCAATGTAAGCCTATAATCAGTATTAATGCATCTCTACTACTCAGTGCATTGATTTACTATACCTGATACTGATTGTACTTATTGTTATTGATTACTGAGGCTTAAAATAGTTAATAGTGATTAATCACACATTTGTATCTGTCCAAAATGTACCTTAAAGGGAGATTTTGTCAAGTATTTAATACTCTTATCAACATGGGAGTGGACAAATCTGCTGCTTTATGCAAATGTATGAATATATTTATTATTGGAAATCAATTACCAACACAAATCAATGACAGATATTGTCCAGAAACCCTCACAGGTACTGCATTTAGCATAAAACAATATGCTCCAATCATAACATGGCAAACTGCAGCCCAACAGGCAACAACAGCTGTCAGTGAGTCAGTGTGCTGACTTGACTATGACTTGCCCCAAACTGCATGTGATTATCATAAAGTGGGCATGTCTGTAAAGGGGAGACTCGTGGGTACCTATAGAACCCATTTACATTCACATATCTGGAGGTCAGAGGTCAAGGGACCCCTTTGAAAATGGCCATGTCTGTTTTTCCTCGCGCAAGTTTGGAGCGCTATTTAACCTCCTTCACAACAAGCTAATATGACATGATTGGTACCAATGGATACATTAGGTTTTCTAGTTTCACTCTTGCTTTTAAACCGAGCCCACTACAACCTAAAAACTGCAAGTTGCGTTAATGCGTTAAAGGTCCCTCAGATCACATGTGACTAGTTTCATTCTAGAGTAGTTTGCGTTGAAAGGAGACAGCTGAGGTGGTTCGGGCATCTAATAAGGATGCCCTCCTTCCAGGCACGACCAGCTGGGAGGAGGGCACGGGGAAGACCCAGGACTAGGTGGAGAGATTATATCTCCACACTGGCCTGGGAGCGCCTCGGGGATCCCCCAGTCAGAGCTGCTTAATGTGGGCCAGGAAAGGGAAGTTTGGGGGTCCCCTGCTGGAGCTGACCCGACCCCGGATAAGTGGTTGAAGATGAGAGATGAGAGTAGTTTGGTAGTGTGTATTGTCTGGCCACATAGAGTGTTAACAATGTTGCTGCGTTACACACCGGATAATTATTCACACATGCAGGAGCCTGTCTGTTATCACCATCACGATGTGTGGAAGTGTGAACCTCGTCTCTCTCATCGTCATCAAGCTCATTATATTTTATTCTGTGTGTGTGTGTGTCTCTCCCCATTCTCAAACCTTATGTAAGGTATGACTAAAGGGTAAATTATGCTTTCCTGTTTGCATCGCTGTGAGGTTTTGTGTGTGATGTAGAGTTTGTCAGCTGCTCATGCCCACGAAACCATACGTAGAACCTCATCCACAGTCTGTGTTCTCTTTAGTGTTATATGAAGGTTTAGGATACAGGGTCCCTAGGCTCTGAGAAGATGCATGTCTATATAACATCGCCATAGTCCAGCACAGACATAAAGGTGGCAGAGACAAGCCTCTTTTTGGCCTCGAAGGATAAGTAACAATAAATAGCTGTACAGAAATTCCAAACTAGGTTAAATGTGGTTTATAATTTTATCAAACCTGGAAAATAATTTTTTTGAAAGCAGTCTTTCGGGGGAATCTGATCTTGTGTCCTGACCCTGCGTCTCTTCCTATACCAGGCCGAGTGTATGGTGTACTGGGGAAGCGAGAGGGTCGAGTCCTACAAGAAGAGATGAAGGAAGGGACGGACATGTTCATCATCAAGGCCGTTCTGCCCGTGGCCGAGAGCTTCGGATTTGCAGACGAGATCCGCAAGAGGACCAGCGGCTTGGCCAGTCCACAGCTGGTCTTCAGCCACTGGGAGGTAATTATCATATGTACACTTTTTGGTAGTTTTTGTACTTAGCACTACTGCCAGTGTGGTTCAATCATGTAACCCATATTGCAGGTCATAGCGGTCTCCTCAAGTCTCCCAAAGCACCGCTGCTCTGTGGGCTCTTTTCTTTTTAACAGGCATCTCTAGATAGCAGGAAGAGGCGGCCTTTCAACATGGTGGATTGATTTCTTAAGAATGTGGTCTTCTCACTGTACAGATGACATTTTCTATCACGTTCTAATAGCAATGTGTTCTGCGTGCGTCTACACCTACATTCACACGTGTGTTTCTTCATCCAAGATAGGATATCCAGATTATGTTAATACCAGAGGGAAATGGGGTCCATGTTTCATAACAATCAATTTCCTCAGGAGGAGTTCAGCCCAAATACTTGATTTGCTGTGTCAGCATTTTTTCCTCTCTTCAGTGATTTAAAGGGATAGTTCGGATTTTTTGGTCGACACGCCCCCAGTTTGGAGAAACAGACGGGAGTTACCACACGGAAACAAACTGCTGTGGACGGGGGCAGCATCAATATCCATTTAAGTGTACGCTGTATTTAGAGTATTTTCACCGCTTTACCTCGCCGTCAGACAGCCCTTCCAACAGGGAAGTGAAGCTGTTATCTCTGCGCTCTTCAAAGCCACCAGACTCCTTTGACAAAGACAGTTATTTTACCTCGCAGAACACCGTGAGTTGCAGGTCTACCGCTGCCTTAATCAGTTAGTTAGTTTTGTGTTATTGTGTGACTGTAGTGTTTTAAAGGGTTCACTCGGATTCACCACTTTGCAACGCTTCCTCTGAACAGAAACTGTGAGTCCTGCTGTGAGTTTAGTAGGGCTGTCCTCGACCAAAGAAATTCTTAGTCGACTAACACTCGATACGATTTTATCGGCTATTCAATTAGATCTGTAAAACTGAGTTTCTCACAAAAGTACCACTTTAGATCTTGTGTTTACTATAAGTTTCTTGTAAATAAGTCATTCAGCGTGGAAAAAAGGATAAAAAAACAACTAATTGACGAAAGAAATCTTAGATGACTGAGACCAAGACGACCTATTAGTCGACTAATCGACTGAGAGGGGGCAGCCGTAGTGTTTAGTTCCGTTAGCTGTATTAGCCCCGTTAGCTGTTAGCTCTGTTAGCAGCAATAGTTATACACACAGTATATGTAACTGCAGGCGTGCAAATCAAGAGAGGAACAATTCGTAATCCATAACAGAAACAAGAGTCCGAACTGAAGCAGTTGTTCATCACCGGCGGCCCCTACCGGCCGGTTAAGAGTAGTGAGGAGCCGCAAAACATCTGAGCATTGTGATGAAGGTAACACAGTTTATAGTCTCAGTATATAGAATATAAGTCTAATGCAGTGAGGGCCAAAGAGACAATGTACTACGGAGTATTAGAGCCACATTGAGGGAAAAAACATCTGAGATTTACAGAATAAAGTCATAATATAACGAGAAAAAAGTCATAACTTCAAAAGAAAAAGACGTAATATTTGGAGAATAAAGTCATAACTTTACGAGAAAAAAATTCATAATATAATAGTCATAAATGAGCACAAAAGATATTTGGCTGATGGGTCCAGCAGTATGTGAGATTATATATAATTTTTATTAATTATCATATATACACAAATTCTGTAAAAAGCACTACTTTCTGAATCCATTGTGTGTGTATACGGACGCGTGTACACACACAGCTGGAGAAGGCCTGAGCTGGTTCTGTGGGGCTGTAGGTCACTGATAATGAGATGGTTCCCTCAGGGGAGTCGGGATCAAAGCCACGCCAGACAACATGTGCGTTAGACCGTTAAACCTGCCGCTTGGCTGCTCGAGCCGCGCACACACGCGGCACGCGGGTCTCAACGTCCTGCGGGCCATATGGACAGCGTCAGTTGAGATAATGGGTCAAGTTGTCTGTAAAAAGAGAGAGAGAGAGAGATGAATCTCAGCCACATGTCGGAAATATTCTCACTGTGATTGACTGCCACCTGCTTTATTAACCCCTTACCATCCTGCTCTCTTTTTAGAGGGGTAGGGGTGGTGGACAGAGGATGTTCAGGGGGAGATAGCAGGTCAACAGTAGATGTCACATAAAAGTGATGTACATCATCTGAAAGCTAAGAACCTGAACATTAATTTGAGATGCAGCTCAGTACTGTGTGTCAAGTTGTTCTAGTCATAAATCAGAAATAAACATGACGGCCATTTCCATCCTCTATTATGTCTCATAAATTGTTGCCGCAATTTTTGTATTGATACCATTTTGTTACACAGATTTGGTGCTAAATTATCCATTTTTTACCACTCAAGAATTGATAAAAAAGATCAATAAACCCTCCAAAATACCACATTAAGACACCAAGACCTTGAGGAACACCATAGAAAAACCCATGCTGTGATTTGGTTTCAAAAACTTTTGACATTTTGAGATTTCTGCAAGGATTGCATTTTTCGGCAATTGGATGGCGAGCACTTCTGTTGTGTAAACTGCTCAGAAACCCCCTTATTGTCAATCTAGCTAGGAAAGCCATCCATCCTCTGAATGCTCTAGGTCTCTAGTTTGTGGCTGTAAAGTTTCATGAGGCTGTGATTATCCTAGAGGTCACCACAGGTCATTTTATACAGAGATGTCAAGTTTTTAAAGAAATGTTCTCACTACAGTGAAATGGAGACTATGGGGACTAACATCATCACACATGAATACAATGAAGAAAGTCATGACCTTAAAAATACAGGCCAATGTACCGTGCTAATATGAAGGAATTATCTGTATCGATCTTTCACAGGAGTTTTACCTGTATTTTTAAATACGCATTGCATTCTGGGAACAAGAACCTCCACTAGCGCGAAAGTTGGAAGAGGCAGAGAGCATCACACACGGCAAAGTTTAGTTCAAATTTCGGGTTTGGAGAAACCTTTCTCACACTTCTGAGGTCAAAAAAATCAACCATTAATATCTAATCAAAATGATTTGTGTTAAGGACTTACCGTTCAGCTCAGTATTGTTTTAGTTGGAAAGCTGTTTAGTTGTTTAGTTCAGCTGTTGTCGATCATTAACGTTACCAGATACGGCAGGAATATTTAGGATTAACAGAAGTGTCCTTGAATGGTACAGAGGACATCCTGTAAATCAACAGAAGTTTTAGGGTTGAGGAAAATGTCCGTAAACTAAACGGAAAATGTTTTTCTTAGAGTGTGGTCAACATCTTAACCCCCACCATCTCACAGCACTTTGCAACCCCCATACACAGCCCAGCACATTGTTTTGCATCCATTGTCTTTGTCTCATTAAAAGTTGTCTGTCTGATTTCATTTATGTGCAGACGACGCTTCCTCACACAAAGAGTTGGTCCTGAACCCCCCGCGGTCCCTTCGCGGTCTCTCCGCGGTCCCTCCCCCCACCACAGCCCCTCTCAGCTTCAGGACTCGCCTGCTGCTTAGTGCTGATGTCAACGTTCTCCCTGACAGTGATTTGATATGGCCAGGATATTGGATTAACATATGAATGAGCGCTGAGGCAGCGAGAGCAGATTTCGAGCGTTGTATTGTTGTGTAACTGGAGGGTTAGTGGCTCCTGTGGGGACGTTTACATTAGATTTCCATCAGAATGGAGCTTTTGTTGAGCTGCAGACTGGAGAGTCGTGTGAATGAGTCTTGTATTGATCAGCCGAGGCATCTGTCTGACAGTACAACTACCGTGTGAGGCTGTGAGAAATGCTTCTCCTTACTTGGCCTGTTGATACCTAGCGCCTTATCACAGACAGATCTGTATCGTGTATAATTCAAGAAACTGAACACGTTATGTGATAAGATCTTGATAAAAATATCGATCAAAAATTCAGTATCAGTCAGACAATAAGCATTTCATGAAAATCTATAATGCTGTAGATTTGTTTTAAAAATCATCTTAATGTCTATTCTTTTCTGTGTTTATTTAGTAACATTTTATGAAAAAACATCAGATTTTTTTATTATTTCTGACACAATTTCACTACTTTTGTCAATTATTATGGTTTACTGACTTATATAACTTTTTATAGCTTATAGGTTGTACAGATTTTAGGGATATAAAGCATTTTAAATGACATCACAAGAAGCAAAAATACCAATGTAGACACTGGAGGACCATTTCTATTGCAGAGTTTAAAGGGTTAATGCCAAAAATAAGTGAAAAAAAATTGATTTTTGGAATATGTGAATTCATTCAGAACCCCAAACCTAATTATTACAGCGTTATATTGCATACTGTAAGATAAGATAAGATGTACTTTATTGTCCCACATGGAAATTTGTCTTGGGCTCCGAGCCACTGCATCACACAACATACCAAAGTCACAAAGTACACACACACATTAAACATGGATCATACATACACTCATGCATGAACGTGCTTAAATTCACACGTTGAGTGTGAGAAAGTAGTTCATTAAAATAATAAAAGGTAGTTAAAGACAGTAGTTTCTAATACTAAAACCAGGTATAATCATACCAGATAATAAATAATCAATTTACAATATACGCTGGCCTTTAGAGGTCTATAGAGGTTTGTTGGCCAAAATGATGGCAGTAAAATTCATGTTGTAAAATAGCATATTTTTTGGTAACGCTTCATTTTACAGGTCCGCAACTTTCATGGTAATTAGGTGATAATGAGCAAGTAACCTATTTGAAATTTCTTTGGAATTACTGCCAAACTAACCCAATATTTACCTCATAATTTATTGAACATTACTTTATTACATGGAAATAAACTTTCTATTCTTTTCCTGGAATTAAATTATTAAATAATATTAATATTAAATATATAATATTAAATAAATTACCAGTTATTGGGAAATAGTGGAATATAATTATTAAATAATGTTCATAATACAGTAACTTTTGATAGACTTTGAGGTAAATATTGGGATAATTTGGCAGTAATTCCAAAGAAATTTCAAACAGGTTACTTGCTGATTATCACCTAATTACCATGAAATTTGCGGACCTGTAAAACTAACCATTACCTATTTTTTCTATAACTGCGCTGACTCTTGTCAAGCTCCAACTTAGCTTGTACAAAAATAATTAAAGACAGTACTTCACAGTTACGGTGACATTTTAAAATAGCTCTCCCTTATCAGAGTGTTCATTCTGACTTATATGAGTTATTATCTCTGCTGCAGGCGTCTCCTTCTGAAACTGGTGGCTTTGTCCACGTCTTACTCGCTCGGTTGAACTCCACCACCTTTAATTCAGTCAGTGAAGCACTTGACTGTTGCAGAATTGCCCGTCCCTCCTCACCCTCATCACCCTCCTCACCCCCCTACTGGATCCCATTGTGCTCCAGCATATGCTGCTCGTGTGTGTGTGTGTGTGTGTGTGTGTGTGTGTGTGTGTGTGTGTGTGTGTGTGTGTGTGTGTGTGTGTGTGTGTGTGTGTGTGTGTGTGTGTGTGTGTGTGTGTGTGTGTGTGTGTGTGTGTGTGTGTGTGTGTGTGTGTGTGTGTGTGTGTGTGTGTGTGTGTGTGTGTGTGTGTGTGTGTGTGTGTGTGTGTGTGTGTGTGTGTGTGTGTGTGTGTGTGTGTGCGTGCGTGCGTGGTTGGTGCTTGTTGTCTCCTGTAATCCGCCCGTTGTTGGAGCTCGCTCTCTGCCATCTGTCCCAGTGTAACCAGAGCCAGGTGCAGGACCCTGCTGCCTGCCCTGCTACTGTAATTGTTCTTAATGTGTGGATGTGTGTGTGTGTGTTTATGTGTTACGCATCAGTTTGCAGCATTGAGAGTGTTTGTCTCATGCACACAAACACCAACACTCTGCTCATGTCCTTTGTCCTTTGGGACCAAGTGACCCAGCTGTATGGTGTGTGTGTGTGTGTGTGTGTGAACCTAACTAGAGAAAAGGTCGTCCTCTGCATTTCATTCATTACATCCAGCGTGCATCAGTAAATATATGCAGCAGTAAACGTCGTCATCACAGTGAGACTAAACTGTTTTTTTAGATGAAACAGGCGAACGCACTGAACTGCAGGTTGGAACCTTTTAGTTCCTTTAAAAGTAGTTCCAGGGACTAAAAGCATTCTTGTCAACCCTCCCGTTTTTCATCGCCCTCTCCTGGTTTCCTCCCGGGGCGACAATTCTCCCGTATTTCTCCCGATTTATTACACTTTTTTTTTCCTTTTCGTTATCTCAGCCTGTTTCTGGAACTGAACAGTGTGTACTGTTTCCACCCCAAACGACAATAGAGCTACACCAACTGACGTTTCCCGGTGGAGGAGAGCGGTCTATGCTCGCGACACAGTGCAGTTTGAGCTCACTCGACACAGCATGCAGCGCCCAAAGTTGAGCTTTGCTTGATGCAGCGAAAAGCCGTCGTGGCGCGACGCAAGCCGTTAGAAATAACAGGTTTGAGAGCGCAGTGGCGACGTTGTTGCGTTGTATTTGAAAGGACCTTCAGTGAGCGAGAGACGGAGAGAGAAATGGAGAGAACTAAGAGAAAGAAATACTCAAGCAGGAGCAAAAATAATAACAATCAATATTAGTTTATGTCAGAGATTCACACGCCAAGTTCACACCAGAGGGGCGAATTATTCAGTTTTCTTTCCTGGAAGTTAAAGGTAAAATCAAAAGTTGCAGTGTACTTATTATTTTTTTATTTTCACTCTTTTAAAGTCACCAGAATGCAGGAAACAAAGTCTCTGAAACTCTAATTTTTCTGGGGGAGGACCGCAGACCCACCGCTTTGGTTTTCAAACTCTTCCTTTTTTAAAGTCTCAATGTTGTCAAGTATGACTAAAAGTCCTCAGAACGTTTGGTAGAGCTTTATACGATCACATTTCTATCCCTCTCTTCCTCTCTGTAGGTGATCAGCAGCGACCCATACTGGGTTCCCACCACAGAGGAAGAATACCTGCACTTCGGGGAGAAAGCAGACTCTGCAAACCTGTCCCTCAAATACATGAACGCTGTCCGCCGCCGCAAAGGCCTCTACGTGGAGGAGAAGATAGTGGAGCACGGGGAGAAGCAGAGAACACTCAGCAAGAACAAGTAGAGAAGAAAACACACAAACACACAGAAAGATACCTCCGGTAGCAGCTGCTCCTCCAGTCTGGCTGTGACACACTGGTGACGTCCATCCATCCATCCAGGTCTGCAGACACATACTGTACACCGTGGAGTCACTATTTACAAAGATACCTCCGTCACAGCAGCAGTGGAACCGCTCGTACTGTTCATTCAACAGTTTACACCATTTACCATACACATGTTTGGTCATGATTAATTGGAGTGAATGATACATATTGAGGATAAAATATGTATCCAAAAGTCTGTTGTGTTTTTTAGGAATCATTTGTCTTTAAGGCTAATATGTTCAGAAATAGAGCATGGCAAGTAAATACTGGCCAATCAAATGGCCCCATTGGATTGTAAATGATAAGTTAAATAAACAAATGTGTGGATATGGACATTATTTGTCATCGCTTTATTGAGTTACTGTTGTATGACATGGCTTTATTCACCATCATTAGGGATGCACTGATACCGATACTGTGCTCATGTACACGTGCTCGTACTCGCAAAACGGCTCCAATACCACTTTACGGCAGCATGACATTAACCTCTCGTCAGCATCTTTCGGGGTCCTATCGCACGCGCTCACGCTCACGCTCCACCTCCCCGACGGTGCGGGCGAGACCGGCCGGTGTTGCGCCCGACCCCGGCCCTCACTTTCGTTGCGCCACTGGGTTTTGCTTGTACCCTCTGACTTGCGCGTGCGTTAGATTCCTTGGTCCGTGTTTCAAGACGGGTCGGGCGGGTTGCAGACATTGCCGCAGACCCCTGGCGCCTTTTATGTGGGCCGAGCCCCACCCTGGGGGCACAACGTGGTTGAGGCGCACCAAGGACAGTCCGCCCCAGTCGACAGTCGCACCGGGTGCAGGGGGCCCCGGCGGGTAGAGAGGGCGCAGCGAGCACTTTGTCCACGGCCCCGGGAAGCACCTTCGCCCCGAGCCTTTCCAAGCCGACCTAGAGCCGGTCGCAGCGCACCGCCTCGTATGCGGGACTCCCCAGCCTGCCGTGTGTCGCTCACACCCTCCAGCTGGCTGTTAACGAGGGTCTTTAGGCACAGAGAAGTACTTGTATCGGTACTAGGTATCAGCGAGTACCCAAATGTAAGTACTAAAAAAAGTGTAATCAGTGCATCCCTAACCATCATCAAGGTACATTGTGGTACTGTCACAAAGGGAATGTGTCAAAAAGGGAGTCCACTCAAGGTCATACCTAAAACCAAACAATTTATTGAATTTTTCATTACAGTATTCCCGAACGTCACTACCCAAATAAATGTATTTTGGACTGATAGAAACAGAATATGTGCTGAAATGTCAGGGGAGGTCAATGGTTTTCACTGTGTGCTTCTTCAGTGCTCAATTTCTGCACTAATGCAATCAAACACTACATCACTGTCTCATGTGTTCATGTGTCACGCTCTGGAAAAAGCCTGCAAATAGCCTCATCCCGTTGTCAGGCCCGTGCTGCCAGTTGATAGCCCGGCGCACTCGCTGACTGCTAATGGCTGGCGAGCTCCTCCTGTGAGACCTCGGCTAATGCAACGAAAAGGACAGGCTCGTCTCGCATCACAGACTCGGTTGCAGTCATGCATAATTGAAGAGCTCTTTTTTTCCCAGAGAAATCTGGCAGTTTTGCTTCATTCAAGTGACTCAGATTAATTCAACAGCAGTGTCTTCCCCACGGTCTTCACCCTGATTCCTTTTTTTTAATTTCATTACGCAGACCCTGAAGTCGGCTTTTCAATTTGGAAAATACAAATATGGTGAAAAAATGGTGAAATGAGAAGTGTTTTAATTATCAGGGATGGGAGGCCACAGCGGTGAGCTTCTCTGCTAGCAGCGGGGCTGTTTACACATCACAGCAATAAAATCAACCCGACTCACGCATCTAAATGTTCTGATGTTTTCCTGAAGTGGTTCTCATATACAAACAGAAATAATGACTAATGCTTCTCAGAGCTACACTGACCTCAGCACAGAATAACGAAGAATCTGTTGTCACTTCCTCCTCCCAGCTCTCCTCACACCGCCGACTTTCCATGGATCTATTTTTTATATCACACCTCATCTCATCCACCCACTCCCTTCTTTCGCTCCGTCCCTTCCCCATGTACTGTACTTATTAGTGTTAGACGGACGCATCGTCTTGTCTGTATTGGCTTTTTATGCGGCAAAATCACATATCAAATAATCACTCTTGTTCACGGCTAACATAGCGGAGGTGATTTTATCCAGCTTTTAGGAGTTGCTTTCACACCTAAAGCTGAGATGAAGAAGGTGACAGGTCTGAAACTGAAGCCCTGTAGGGGGTCCTGGCAAAACTCCATCCTCATTGCAACACATGCCGACTGCAGCATATAGCATTGCCTCATTCTGTGCACGTCAATTCACACACGTAGCACAAACTGAACGCACCATAATGTAATCTAATGAGCGAGGCTGTGTCCCTATTTGGCAATATTTCATGTTTAATCTCAACGCTATAAGGAAACCATAATGTTAATGAGGTAATCGCCGTGAGGGGGATGGAGCCATCACAGCCGGTGTGCACGGAGCAGCGGCGCCAGGTAGACCTGAGCAGCAAAAGCGCTACCGGAGAGGCCAGACACACCGCCACCCGACGGTACAGATCAGAGTCAGCGCTCTGCACATGTTGACCGTCATCTTTTCTTGTAAAACGTCCGGTGTAATCGGTAACACCGGTGTTGTCACAAGTTTATTAACCGGTGGGAAAGTTTCCTCACCGTCACATCACTACCAATGACCATTACAGGCATCGTACGGTACGATCGGTTCTGTAGAAAAAGAGTACCGTCACATTTTTTTAATTTGGGCATCAACTTGGTACCGAAGTATCGGTTCTCGTGACATCCCTACTCGTGACTATCAATATTTGTAAGCGACTTAACAGGAAAACAAGTCGCTTATAATAAGCGGATTGGCAACTCCCCCCCCATGTGGAGTGGATCCTAATAGGTCTCCTCATTATACACACACACACACACACACACACACACACACACACACACACACACACACACACCCTCCTTTAACAGTCTTAAGTTGTTTTACCTTTTGGGTTTGTTAGTAATTTACAAAGTGAAGCGCCGTGCGTTCTTCCTGTTTTGCTGTTTCTCTCCCGAGGTCTTCTTCTTTTCTTAGCGCTGCTCTTCCTGCTGCTTTCCTGGAGAGAACTTATCCAAAAATAAATAATAATAATAATGATAATAATAATAAAAACCAGTGGGGCTTAACAGTTCCAGATGGGCTGTGTGCTTGATGTAACTCGGTTAAAGGAATAGTTACATTTTGGGATTTTTAAGTTATAACATTAAAGGAGCCATTGTTAATGTTATTAGTAACACATGCACTTTTCTTATTATGACAAGTCACAATGCGTGCTGTGATATGAATGCTCCATGATGTCATCCAGCCTTAATGTGTAGTTGGCTCTCAGACGGCAGCACATACTTTATTTTCTTGTATAGTGTGACGACCAGATTGTGAGATGCCAGCAAAGGCATTAAAATGTCTCCGGTAAAACGGTAAACTAGACGACTAATGCTGTAGAGAAATCGTTTCTACAATACCGCCATCGTTAGCAAAAATACAGTATGTGTACTAAAGAAGACACGCTTTTTTTTTCCAGTGTGAAAGACGTAAAGGAAGAGAGCAAAACTTAATTAAAAGCATCTTTTACCAACCAACACTCCATCTGTCCTGCCTGACCAGCCTCAGTTCACAGACAGCAGGAACAAGCGACTGGTTTGTTGGGTTGTGTCTCTGGATTGGACTGTTTGGGACTGTAATGCGTGCCCTGTTTTATTAGCTGACACACTGTGTACCATGATGGAAGTTTGTATTGTGAAGAAGCTGAATTTAAAAGTAATAAATGAGATTTGTTGTTAGTCCTCCTGCGTCCCGTCTCCTCACTTCACTACCTCTTCAGGACACTGTCCCACATCTGACTGCGCTCTGAATCAAAATCCTGCTATAAACAGATCATTTCCTCATTCCCCCGAAGGAGACACAGGCTTCTTGGAAGTTTTTTTTGCAGCATCAGCATGGACAGTAAAAAAAAAAAAAGAAAGCCTCTTCCTTTCTTTACCCCGGCAGGTTGTAAAAGAGCACAGAAATGTGTGGAAAACACAGCGGAGCAGGCAATTGTGTTGAGTTTGCAGTAGCAGGCTGCTGTCTGTCTCTCGTGTCTTCAGAGAGGTGAGGTAAGGCGAGGCCCGGCTCGAGGCTGCCGCTCTCAAATTAATTGCCTTTGTTTCCTGCGAGCCGAGCTGGGCTACCTCTGCCATTACCTCATCCCTCTTCCTCCCTCCCTCCCTCCCTCCCTCCGCTCTCCAGCACAAACCACACTGGCTCTTATTGAGCTGAGGTGGCCAGGCGCTCGCTCTGTGTGTGAGCATGTTCAAAAGCGTTTGTGACTTAAAGGACAGTTTAAGGGTTAGTTAAACTACACAAATGCTAATTACAAGAAACATATTTTCTCACTTCCCTCTCGTGGTGTCAAGGAATTGGAATTTCAAATTTAATTTCTGCTTTGCTAGATAGCACTAGGGGTAAGTGAGAAAATGTGTTTTTTTTGTCATTTAGGTGAACTGACCCTTTAAAGTTTAGGACAAAGACTTGAAGCAGGAATAAATCCTGTCGTCAGTTTTAGCTAAATTTAAGTTTGGCTGGACTCAGTGGACCAAGAAGGTTCATTCAACGTACGCTAGTCTATCTTCTCCTATGTTACATTTTCAGTCCATTCAGTTAAGCTAATTGGTTTCATGTTTCTTACATTTGTAAACAGTGAGACTCCTGTGTGGATTAACAGACCAGGGTTGCCTGGCCTGTGTGACAAAACCAGCCCAATGGCCAATCAAAACCAGCCCAATGGCCAATCAAAACCAGCCCAATGGCCAATCAAAACCAGACCAATGGCCGATCAAAACCAGCACAACAGCCAATAAAAACAGCCCAACAGCCAGTTAACACCAGTCCAAAACCAGCCCAATGTCCAATCAAAACCAGACCAATGTCCAATCAAAACCAGCACAACGGCCGATCAAAACCAGCACAACGGCCGATCAAAACCAGCACAACAGCCA
The DNA here is from genome assembly GCF_043250625.1 of Sebastes fasciatus. Taxonomy (NCBI): domain Eukaryota; kingdom Metazoa; phylum Chordata; class Actinopteri; order Perciformes; family Sebastidae; genus Sebastes; species Sebastes fasciatus. Next base: position 4,771,337 of record NC_133796.1, on the reverse strand, counting down.
ATAAAACCAGCCTAAAACCAGCCCAACAGTCAATTAACACCAGCCCAAAACCAGAACTCAAAATATGCCTCTGCCAAACCGTACACAATGCTTTTAAAGTCTAACAGCGTTGCTATCAACACTTCAAAAGTAGCCTTATTCCGCGGGGAAAACACCTGGCATCACTGTGACAGACTGTGATTGACACCCAAAGCATGTTGTGGCAAACGATCAGAGTCGGGTTCAACTGAACCAACTGGAGGTCCATAAATGTGTGATTTTTTTTACTCCTTGTTTTTGTCAGTTGCTGAAAATAGTAAAATTATCATTGATACAGAATGTTTAAATATAATCACTTATTTGTGGGGACTGTACGGTGAGAAGTTTATTTCAAAAAGACAAAAAGTGGGGTAACTATAACTTTGATGGATAGATAGATCTCTCTACATACCAATTACTACTTTTATCTAGGTAAAATAAATAAAAAATACAATTAAAGATATATCTCTGCTGTGCAACTTGAAAGTAAAATATGTGTTGTGCAAATTCAAGTCGAATGTGTCTTGTGCATTGCCACTCAGAACATAAGTCTCCTGTCCCGGCACAGAGGAGAGTCATTGTGTGTTGATATGGATGTTGGCAGGAATGATTTCCTGTAGCGCTCCTTATTACAGCGGAGTTGAAGGAGCCTCCCCCTGAAAGCAGCTCTTCTACGCTGGGTGAGGCTCATTTTACTGCAGCTTTTTACCGAATGTTCAGCCACTACTCATTCATACCCAGGTTTTTAATGAGACGTCAGTGCTGACAAATCAATATATTGGAAGAACGTGTTTGTGAGTGAAGCTCCTGAAAGCTTCACACTCAGTGGAGTAACAGATGATGTTTCCCTCCTCCTCCTCCTCCTCCTCCTCCTCCTCGTCGCCATAAGGCTTGTTTCGTCTGCTGCTGCCACGGGGGAATGACCTTACTGTCTATATATTTCCTCATTCAACAGGCAGCCAGAGGTTTCTATTTCTCTAACATCTCTCACTCTCACTCCCTCTCTCTCTCTGTGCTGAGACAATGCTCTGCTAATGTGTTCTGCAGAGCTGAGTTGATTTTCTTTCCTGGAGAAATGCCCTAAAGGAGCTCTCTGGCTAGTCCCTATAGACACAACACACAGGATCCCTTACACTCTGTTGTCCATCTGGCAAGACAGCACAGGGCACTGACACACACACACACACACACACACACTCATATTGATGCCAGGACAGTGATGTGGTTAAGTGAACGCTTTGTCACGCTGTCGCTGTACGCTGCACGCTGCATTGTCTGCTAGGGAAATCTCTGGCTGGCTCTCTATTCATGTGCCAGCTGACTCTGCCTTCATTCATTCTCTCTCTATTTGTTCGGGTTGTAGAGGAGTGGAGTGTGTTGAGAGGCCAATTACCCGGCCAGTGTGCCAGCTTGTGCCAGGCCAGTAGGCCAGTGTTAAGTGTTAAGTGTGTGTGTGTGTGTTCTTGCAGCTTGTAGTTCTATGCTTGTGAGAACTAGTCTGGTTTGAATATATTTTAGAAGCCTGCATCTGACTTCTAGTCCTCAGAGTAAGAGCTTGGCTTGAGGCCAGCAATGCCCACTTCCTAAATGACAACTGTGCCCAGACAGGAACTGATTTGAAAGACAATAAGCTATATTTTTCTTTTAAAAAAATATTGTAGTATTGTTTTTCAATTAGTCGTTAGCCAGTTATTAAAATATTTAATTTCTTTCTAACCGCGCAGGTTTTGCGGACTTAGATTTCAGGTAGCATTAAATATGTCCAAGTATGTCGAAAAAAAGTCATAAAAAGTCAAATTATAGTGTGTAAAAAAAAAGCCATAAAAAATCATAGTATAATCTGCTAAAAATGTCATAAAAAGTCATATAAAAGTCATATTATAGTATGTCCAAACTCAAAAAACATCTTTTTGCCCTAACTTTCAAGTCATATTAGAGTAAATAAAAAACAATCATTAAAAGTCATAGCATAGTTTGTAAAAATAAAAGCCATAAAAAAGTCATATTATAGTATGTCGAAAAATGTCTTGAAAAAATCATAGTATAATCTGCGAAAAAAATAATAACAAAAGTCATAGTAAAGTATGTCCAAACTCAAAACCCATCTCTTTGCCCTAACTTTCAACCAGTTAGCTGGCGGGTTGGTCTCGGTCTCAATGTATAATTTAAGCCTAGTAGTCCTGCCGACGAGAATAATATAAATTTTAAGCCACTGCCTCTCAATAACCCCTCGTTGTTTATGTCTCACAAGCACTGCTGCCTCTCCTTTCACTCAGGCTTCTCTGTGCCGGACCATCAGCCGTTCTGTGACGTCTCTCTGCCTCTCCGGCTGGTGGTGCCTCATTCCACATGACGGACCTGGACCTCCGTCTTCCAGGAGATTTAGCCTCTCTATTAATTTAATTCAGTAACAACGGGGCTTATTGGCATGGGTAACATACGTTGACATTATCAAAGCAACTGTGAATTCAAAACAAAAATCTTGTCCTCTCTCAAGGTTCCATGGTGAAGTGGAGGTCGTGTTGCTCTGGCTCTATCTATTAGCCAAGGAGAGGAGGTCGTGTTGCTCTGGTTTAACCTGTTTGGCGTGGAGAGGAGGTTGTGTTGTATGTTTGGCGACGCCGGGAAGTAGCTTGACATCCTCCTGGATCCACCTTCTCACACATGTTCACATTATATGTATTCATTTTTGTCTATGTTGTATTTTAATTATGTTGTTTCTCTGTACACACGACATCTATTGCAAGTCTGTCCATCCAGGATCGGGGATCCGTCCTCTGTGGCTCTTCCTGTTGTTTCTTAATTATTATTTTTTTCTCTGTTAAAACGTTTTTTTGGGGTGGAGTTTGTCCTTATCCGATGAGAGGGTCACACTGTAAAGGACAGAGGGTGTCGTTTCATTTAGAGATTGTAAAGCCCCCAGAGGCAAATTTGTGATTTGTGATTTTCGGCTATACAAATAAAATTGACTTCACTTGACTGTAAAAAAAAAGTCATACAAAATAGTAGTGGTGTAGTATAGTATAGTGTGTAGTGTAGTGTGTCGAAAAAAAGTCATAGTTTTGTATGTTGAATAATATCATTGTATGGTGTGTCGAGGCATAGTATGCAATGACTTTTTCATAACTTTTTTTTATGGTTTTTTTCCGCCATACTAAAATATGACTTTGTTGTGACTTTTTTCGACATTATATAATATGACTTATTTCAACATACTATGACTTTTTTGTAGTCTTATTTTTTACATGCTATCTTATGACTTGTGAAATAACACAGTGTGGTAGTTATCTGGTTAGAGTACTGGAGGTTGTGGGTTCGATCCTTATGTGGCACAGTCAGTTTTCAGATCTAACTTCTAATGACGAAGTCAAATATACAAAGAGAACAGTCCTCAGTGCGTGTGGCACACCCTCACATCGATGCCCGGTGCCCGACAGTGGAGTGAGACGAGTGTCTCCTCCCAGGGTTTCTGAGAGATACAACTGGGGGGTTATGCAACCGAAAATCTGAAGTTGTTACAAATATTACTGAAAATAAACCCTAACCCTGTGTTTCTTTTACTGAAAATAAACCTGTATAATCCATAACCCTAACCCTGAGTAATATATAAACCCAACCTATATAATACACATATAATACACAACCTGTCTAATATATAACCCTAACCCTCACCTGTATAATATATAACCCTCACCTGTATAATATATAACCCTAACCCTCACCTGTATAATATATAACCCTCACCTGTATAATATATAACCCTAACCCTCACCTGTATAATATATAACCCTCACCTGTATAATATATAACCCTAACCCTCACCTGTATAATATATAACCCTAACCCTCACCTGTATAATATATAACCCTAACCCTAACCTGTATAATATATAACCCTAACCCTCACCTGTATAATATATAACCCTCACCTGTATAATATATAACCCTAACCCTCACCTGTATAATATATAACCCTCACCTGTATAATATATAACCCTAACCCTAACCTGTATAATATATAACCCTCACCTGTATAATATATAACCCTTCCTTTATTATTTTTCTAATATATTCACCTCTATATGCTGGTAGAGGATCCCTTCAACATCTAAAGCCTTGGCCGATGGACGTTACTGCTGGCGCCACCGCCAGGTGTTCAAGGCAGTTACAGAAACAGTCACCACAGCCATTCAGTCAAGCAATCACCACCCCAGGAAGAAACCCATCCCATTTCCCTTACCTCAGCATTAGGGTTATATATTATATTTATTTTGTAACAATTCAGTATAATTTGCATAACCTCCCAGTCGTATCTGTCGGAAAGCCTGGGAGGAGATGCTCGTCTCACTCCACTGTCGGGCACCGGGAATCGATGTGATGGTGGGGATCGAACCCTTCTCTGCCGCAGCCAGAACCGGGAACTTAGCAACCAAGCCACCAATGCCACACGCACTGAGGACTGTTCTCTTCGTATATTTGACTTCGTCATTAGAAGTTAGATCTGAAAACAGTCTGTGCCATATAAGGATCAAACCTACAACCTCCAGTGTTCCAACCAGATATTTACCACACTGAGCTAACTGACCGATACACAGATGTAGGGTTTCTTCTTGTATTTGACTTTAAAAAATTGTCAAAAAATTGATTGAAAAAGAGTAATAGTATATTATAATAATAATATATAACCCTAGCCCTAACCTGTCTAATATATAACCCTAACCTGTATTTTTAACCTTAGCACCCACACCGGGCATCGATGTGAGGGTGGGGATCAAACCCCCACTCTGCTGGAGCCAGAACCGGGAACTTAGCAACCAAGCCACCAATGCCACACGCACTGAGGACTGTTCTCTTCGTATATTTGACTTCGTCATTAGAAGTTAGACCTGAAAACAGACTGTGTCACATAAGGATTGAACCCACAACCTCCAGCTTTCCAACCAGATATCGACCACATTGAGCTACCTGACCAGACATTCTGATGTAGAGTTTCTTCTTGTATTTGACTTCTTCATTTAAAGTTAACCCTCAAAACTGACTGGGTCACATAAGGATCGAACTCACAAACTGCAGATTCCAACCAGATATCTACCGCCCTGAGCTGTTCCTCAAGTGATAATATACCATGTAAAAAAACAATCAAAGAGAGACATGAGACTGTGTCCACTCTGCAGACCTCTGTATGCAAAAGACTTCATATCCTGTTTATGCAACACCTTTTGTGACAAGAACTTTTGAAGTAAGGTCTTCACGACGGACTTAAACCTTAAAACCAGTCTGGAAAATGAAACACCTTTTATACACGTCGAGTGTCAGCCGATGGACGGATTGAAAACTGAACTTACAGTAGATGCAGTGCAATCTAATGTAATGCAGTGTTAATGATTTTTAAGTATGCATTTGATACTCTCGATTCTGTCTTCTAATTCCACTGAATCAAGTAACTGATTTGAAAGAGCTGTATTGTAGTAACTAGACGTATGTCGAAAAAAGTAATACTTCAGTCCGTCGAAAAATATCATAAAAAAGTCACAAAATTTAAAATAAAATAAAAAACGTGATAGTATGTTGAAAAATGTCATGAAAAAAGTGGAACTACAGTATGTTAAAAAAATTTATTGAAAAAAAGTCACACTAAAGTATGTCGAAAACAGTAATAAAAAAGTCGTAGTATAGTATGTCGAAAAAATTCATTAAAAAAGTCACAGTACAGTATGTCGAAAAAATTCATTAAAAAAGTCGTAGTATGTCAAAATTTCATGAGAAAAGTAATAGTATGCTATGTCAAAAAAGTCATAAAAAGGTCATAGTATAGTATATTGAAAATATTCATGAAGAAACCTGCTACCCTGTAGCCCCTTTTCTTCCATATTATATATTTTGGTGTGACATGTGTACGCTATGTAGATGGTACTGACTGCAATGTAAACGCATATCTGCACGAATATGTTACACTCGGAGCTCGTGATGTAGAACAAAAAGTGACTACTTGTAGTGGGTGGGACGGGAAGTGGATGGGTCCAACAAACACAGGACTTTCAATCGCACAGTGTAATATGTTTTAAGATCTACATTTTGATTTTGTCTGCACGTAGAACACAGTTACATTCCCCCTACTGTCGTGGCGGATTCTGCAAAATCTGGAATTGACAGGTGCATGTGTTAAAAAGGACACACCCATGACATCACCAGGTCAGATCCAATGGAGGTTACTCTGCACTCAGCTGGAGTTTGCGGCAAACTGCCAAAACTGAGAGCGAGCAGCTTTGAAGACAGCAAGCAACGGAAGCCCTGCTGCTCGCTTAAATCAGGTCACAATTCGTCCTGCGCCCCCCGAAAACATCGATTACACTCACCATTCTGTCCTCGCTCGCTCGCCCTCAAAGCAAGTTCTGCTCTTACAAATCTGGACTTACACGTTAGTTCGTTTTCACACAGTAGTTTTGTCACTAATGCACTTCCATACACGCTCCCATATACAGTAGTCACAGCTAATATCGTGCATCCAAACACACTCAGCTGGAGGAAACTGACACACGAACGCAGAGGATGGGTTTTTCCGCTCAGCTCATGAATGTGTAAAGCCCTGTGCTTCTCTCTGAGCCTGAGGGGGAGACTCCACAGCAGCAGCAACAGCAGCAGTTTGCATCACTTCACACACTGTCTGATCAACATAAGAAATGGGTCAGTGGGGTGGGGAGTAGAGGGGGTCGTCGGGGGGGAAAGGGGGTTGGGTATTGTCAGGGAAATGGTGCTCCCTGTTCAAAGGAGCATAGCAAATGCTTTACAGTAGGCACAGTGCAGGGAGAGGGGGGGAGCAGGCTAGGCTCTGCAGGGTCAACCGGTTCATCACCCAACACAAGGTTCACTGTTGAAATGCAACCTGTTAAAACCATTTCTCTTCTATCGTTGATTCGTGCAGAGCATTCTAACTTTCTGTTTTATTGCTTGGAATTTATCACCGTCTGAAGCCAACTCAGCAAGATTGTCGAGGACGATTGTGGGTCAACAACAACACAGTATGACTCTGCTAAGGCTACATCCACACTAATCTTGGTTTTGTTTTAAAACGGTGTTTTAAAATGAAAACGTTCTCCGTCCAGACGAGCGTTTTAGGGCCGTTTCAGAATTAATCTCCGTCCAGATATACCACGCCTGAAAACGCATATCACATGACCGTTCACGTACACTGGGAATGCAGTTGATGCAAAGCTTGCCTCCTGCACATGCAGCGTGTTCAGTGTGTCCGCCCGTTTCATCTCAGAAATACGTCGAACAATATAAACCTTATGTTTTGTCTCACTGCGACGACATTTACTGCTGCATATATTTAATGATGCACGTTGGATGTAATGGATGACATGCAGAGGAGGAAAATTAAACCAAGAGCGTCTGTCGGGCCTTAGAATGTAACTGCCACAAAATCAGTGTCTCTATTACCGCTCACTCATCCAATCTCTCTCTTTTTCTCTCTGTCTTTTTTAAAATGAGCCTAAATACATTTTTAATGTTATCAAACAAAGAGAAATGCTCTCCCCTCGTCCTAAAATGGTCCTAAATCCAAACTGGAATACGTCCTTGTTTTATGAATGAAGCGGTACACGAGTTGAACTTTTTTTAACTTTGATGGAAATGACGATGGTGATGAGAACGACTCTACAAAGGTCTTGTTGTAAAGTTGAACTCACATGACACTCATACGGTACGTTGCAATTTGTGTTTAAATCAAATTATTGGTCCATTATTGCTGCAGTGATGTCTTTTCCATTTTAACTGAAACTTGGCTGCTGTCAGACTGAAAAAAGGGCAGTAAATGTTTATAGTTATATGTTGTAGTCAATCTGGTAAATGAGATGAGAGTGATATTAAGTGTTTACAGATCTTGCGAGAGAAACACACAACCATGTCTACAGAAACAAGCCCCAAAGAAGCAACTCTCCCCCCGAAAAAAAGCCCAAAACAAGCGGCCTTACCTACCACAACATGAGAGAGAGGAGGCCACTGGATCACTTCATATAGATGTATGAATTTGTTTTACATTATAATGCATTTTTGCATCCATTTTTAGTAACTTTACATTTTTCTTGTCAACTAAACTTAAACAAGTTGAACATTTCGTTTAATTTTTGCATTTTTGCATAGACCGTGAATCAATAACCGATTTTTGGCCACTTGGTGACATATTCTCACCTTTATAAAGTTGTATTTTTATATATATTTACATATCTAGAAGACACAGAGCAATATCAGCATTCATTTGGAGTCATGTGTCTGCCCACCCGATGAATGTAAGTCCAATATTCTCTCTCTTTTAGCTCTCTGTCTTTGGTCTCCACCAACTCCTGAGGGAAACATCCAATCTCCCAGGAGGAGCGCCGGGCTTTGAAGCCAATTTTTGTAGTGGCCGAACGGAGAAATCAAAACTTCCGTGTCCGTCACGTGATGCCATTGGGCCCCAAAAGACTTTTTCCCATAGACTGACATTGAGAAGAGACGTCTGTAAATTGGAGGATCATTTTTTTTTAGGTAAATCAACTTCCCAGTATGAACACTTAAATAGTCCTCATTTAAATCATTAGGTCCAATAAGTTGTAAAAATGCACTAAAGGCCGAGTTATTTTGCTACGCCGAGACCGAGCCGTTGGGAATCAGGGTTAAAGGAAACGCAAGGGTAAGCCTCATTAAAGAGAACGGTGCTGCGTTTCTTTTATGTATTTTAGTGCTAACATGTTGAACCAGATCGGCATGATATGCTCGTATATCACACTTACAATTACGGAAAACTGCCTGTGAATCGAGACAGGAGCCCAAATGAGCGACTACACTTTAGAAACAAGCCCAAAAAAACGCAACCCATGACTACCAATATTTGTAAGTTACTTATAATAAGCAGACTTGGCAACTCTGGTGATAATGCTTCGATAACTACGGGGTGTGATAGGGTTATTGAAGGGGGGGGATGAGCTTCCCCGGTTGCTGCTGATGGCAGATAAACATCATTTCATCGTCATTCATCTGCAAAACAAGTCTTAGACAGTCAGTGTGAGTGAATGAGCTGCTCTCCTGTGGTGCTGCCACTGTGGAGAGGAACAAAACCACTAATCTGCCCACAATAGTAACAATAGGTCGTGTGAAAAGAGTTTTATATTGAGGATGAAGAGTGAATAATGTGTGAATATGGGAAGGTCTCAAACAGGTCTCAGTCTCAGTCTTGAGGTCCTGACTCATGGGGGGTGGGGGGTTTGTTACACCTTTTCCTCAGCAGACATTTTCTCAGATGTAATTGATAATGTTAAGAAGTATTTTATTTATCCCTCTCATTTTTCATCGCCCTCTCCCGGTTTCCTCCCGGCGTCACAATTCTCCCGGATTTTTCCCGATTTATGAAAAAGTTTCACACTTTTTTTTCCTTTTCGTTATCTCAGTCTGTTTCTGGAACTGAACAGTGTGTATAATCTCTACTGTTTCCAACTGGACGACAATAGAGCTACACCAACTGTCGTTTCCCGGCGGAAGAGAGCAGTCTGCGCTCGCCACAGTGTGCAGCGCCCAACTTTGGGCTTTGCTCGATGCTGCGAAAAGCTGTCGTGGCGCGACGCAAGCCACTGGAAATAACGGGTTTCAGTAGTTATTACTAAGAGTAAGAAATACTAAGAGACAGAAATGGATGAATATTAGTTTATGCCAGAGATTCACACGCCAAGTTCACACCAGAGGGGCGAATTATTCAGTTTTGTTCCTGGGAGTTAAAGGTACAATCAAAAGTTTAACATAAAAATGCTGTTGCATTGTACTTATTATTCTACTTTTAAAGTCACCAGAATGCAGGAAACCAAGTCTCTGAAACTAAGGACCCCCTCTGTGGTTTTCATATCCTCCCTTTTTTTAAGATCTCAAGGTTGGCTAGTATGGCACCACCGCATGTGGTCTGAGCGTCCGGATCTCAATGTGTCTTGGGTGCATTCACACCTGTACTTAGAGCTGTCCACTTGTGATCGGATCACCCAAGATGCATGTTAATACCAGGTCTGTACAGGACCTCCGATGCAAAGCTTGAATCATTACAGATAAAGCAGTTGAGAACAGAAAACAGGCTGCATGAAAAGCGTTAGCCTGGCTGATCGACCCCTGCGGGGGCAACAATTACTGCACCATCAAGCCAAAGCCAATCAAAGATGGCAGGCCCAAACACAGCTTGCCTTTCACATGCATGCAGCGGCCTGGATAATCATCTGCCAATCACTGACAGGAAGCTTGAATGGAAGCGCAGGGGGGTCCACACACAAGGCAGCCATGCGTAAACTCCTTGTTTGCTGTTTGCTGCTTCCAATCAATCAATCAACAGCTTCCAGCAGGTAATGGGGACCAGAATGGACGGCATTGTGCTGTATGGAAATGCACATGTGAGCGTGTTAGTGTGCAGCTGTGTGCGTGGGAGGTTGCGGGGGAAGCATCTGGGGCTCTGGGCTTTGATGTCGAAGGCCACTTGGACCTGTCGACAGATATGAACACACACACACACACACAGACTGAGATGTACTGGCTGTAGCCGCTAATCAGCAGAACTTTCCCTCCTTAAATCATTACAGGCCAAGCTTCCATCAGAGGGATTATTTTCCATTCATGACTGCAAATACAGCAGCATTCCTTCTCTTACAGCTAAGCCTCGCCGTAATCCTGTCCACAGAGCTGTTAGCGGGGGAGAACCCACACACACTGTGTAGGTGCAGTGTGAATGCATACAGACACTAAAGCATAATGCATAATAGTTGGTGAGCTGTGAAGATTAACTCTTAAAGTCAGGAACCAATCACAGGAGTCATACTGTATGTTTGTGCATAATGTATATGTATGTGTGTGCCAGGATTATTAATGATTGCCTGGATGAAAAACAAGTCTTAGCTGCAGCTTCAAAAGGCTCAGAACCGTCTTCTGAGCTCCAGTGTCAGGACTCAGTCGGTGAACACATTGTCCTGATTGTCTGCTTCAGATTAGCTGCTGTATAAGTACACAAAGCCTAACATTCACATGATTGCATAGTCCCTTTCACGTATGCATTTACAACCCGGAACTTATCTAGACAATACCCGGACGAGCTGTTTGTGTGAACGCAAATGTCATTCGGACCGGACTTCCCCCTGCCACCTCCTAGTACAAAGTCTGTGCAATGTTCACGGCGAGCGAGAAGGTGTGTTGATGGCGTTTCTATCATGCGACTGGTGCAAAACAGTAAGAAAACAAACAACCGACGGTGAAGAAGAAGAGTCATCTACTCGAGGACGCAACAAAAATATGAAAATGTCTAACTGGAGAGACGACGAGATTCGGGAACTTGTGTCGGACAAATTAAAGGAACAGTTAGAGACTCAGTTGTTTATGACCATATTATGAACCGGCCACGTGACCGCGGTGTAATCGTGTCCTGCCTCCTCCACGCTCTCCCAGCCCATTTGCACGAAAAGGCATATAAATGCCATGATAATAAAGGAGTTTAGCATGTAATAAGTACGCCTTTTACATGTGTCATTTGTACGCCATGTATCCTGTACTGACTGCATTGTAAACGCATCCGCGTATAACTGCTACGGTAAGAGTTAGTGACGTAGTATAAAAAGAGAGAAAGACCACTTATGGGCATGTGGGGAGGTCTTTCTTCCAGGAGACCCACGTTCAAGACCGGTGTTTTGTTTTGTAAGTTATGTTAACGACATTTGTCACGTGTTTTTTATTGACATTTGTGACGTCTTGTTCTATAGTTGTTTCCGTACGTGTTTTGCTTAGTTTACGTACTTATTTTAAGCGCAACCATGACATTTTTCCTTAACTTAACTGTTTTTCTTTCTTAAAAATAACTGTGGATGTTTGCATGGCGTACAAATGACACGCAAAAATGTGTTTAAACGCCTTCCCATGAGACCGGGTTGGCTCTACCCAGGCGCCACCCCTCGCCTAAACCAAACATTTATTTATTTATTTTCCTTTATTTAACCAGGTCAGTCCCATTGAGATTAAAGATCTCTTTTACAAGAGAGACCTGTCCAAGATAGCAGCAACACAGTTATAGTAAAAGTAACAGACAACACATAAATTAACAACATTAAAACTTGCTCATACAAAACACTTACACACAGACAACCTGGACTGCAGCGATTTCACCAGAACCTTAAACTCATTCAAGGTAACAGATTGTAAATTATTCCAAGCCTAAAAGCTTTCTTTCCCAATTCAGTTCGTACTTTGGGAACAACAAATTGCAAAATGTCCATAAAACGAAGATTGTGACTTCCAGTTTTCCTTTTTAAAAGAGAAGACAAGTAAGAAGGAATTATACCCAGAAAGCTTTTGTAGATAAACACAAACCAATGACACATAAGGATGACCAATTTACTTTAGAGTAGAGTACACAATGGTGAGTCAAAGAAGGACAGTTTGTAATGAATCTCAGTGACCCGTGATACACGCTATCCAGCATGAAGACAATGAGCAGAAGCATTCATTAACAACACATCTCCATAGTCAATAACAGGTCAAAAGGTAGATTCCACCAAACAGAGGATTTCCAGCAGGTGAGTCCCAACAAACACCAGACCTTTAACCAGGACACCCGTGCTCAAGACCGCTGTTTTGTCTTGTAAGTTACGTTAGTGACGTTTGAGTTTTTTGTAGACGTTTGTGACGCGTTTGCTGTAGTTGTTTCCGTACGTGTTTTACTTTGTTTACTTACTTATTTTAAGCCCAAACATGACATTCTTTCCTTACCCTAACTTAGTGGTTTTCATGCCTGACCTAACTGCAGACGTTTACGTGGCGTACAAATGACACAAGAAAAGGCTAAAATGTGAACTCATGACACGCAGAATGTCTTTGTAATGTCGTGGTATTTATACTCGTGAGATCGGGTTGCCCCTTTCACATTACCCATTAGTCATTTGATCCATTGTTTAAACAAAACTAGTGATTAGCAGAGCTTTCAGACATTGACAAGAATTGTACCACTTTAGGATTTGCTTTTTCAATGTCACAGAATGATGGCGATTAAAAAGAGCGGGTGGTTAAAGTCTATCTCTGAAACATAAATGTTGGGCTTCTGAAAAGGTTCAAGTGGTCCAGTTCCACATGTGAGTAAGCTTTATGTTGCACAGGGCCTCCCTCTTCAGCACAATACTGTACATGCTGATGTCAAGAGAGAGAAAGCCCGCAGCACAGAGCGCACACACAACGGTAATTACCGATCCGAAGACTTACTACGCCTACTTAATTGTGCTCCATGCTAAAAAATCCCAGGGCAAGAGGAGACAAAAGGAGCGCATATGAAAAAAATGCATCAGGGAGACCCTCTTATCTTTCATTAGGATTGCTTTGTCTTGTTCTGCCAGCCACCCCTGTTATTACGTTTCCTCTCCTCCAAACAGCTAATGACTCATTCTGCTCTTTTCATAAAGTACTCTCTTAAAACAACAGCCAGACATCCTACACTCATATAATATCATGTGAATCATCTGGAGGCGATATCGCTGAATCATTTTTGTGAGTGACAAAGAGTAGACAACACAGTATGGGTTGAGATCGGAGAGACGCTGTGACAGAAGCCGTTATAATAGGGTAGGATGTAAACATTTACTGTCTGCCACGGTGAGGATTTCAAAAACCGTCGGAATGGAATTAAGCCGGAAACACTTTGGTAAGAAAAAAATGGTTCCGAGCATTTCATGCCACCGAGAAGAATATGCCATGCTGCGTAGGTGTCGTGATGCGATATGAACACCTTCTCCATTCACTCTAGCCCGGGAAGCCATGTGGCTGAGTGATAACATTTTACCCAGCGAGATCTGTGTTGAATCTCTCTGACACCTCCCCCTCCGCCTGCCTGTTCTGGGGGGAATGAAAGGGGGTCTGCGTCCTCCTCATGAGATATGCAGTGGCTCTCATTCAAGCAGCCCGAGCCAATTTACTGACTAATCTGTGCCACTGTAGGCCCTTCGCTGTATTTGCGCGGCGGCAGAGAGAGAGGGCTTTTGTCTCGGAAATGCCTGCTGTGTTTAACCCCGGTGCGCTGTTGCGTTGGCTTCCCCACAGAATTTCTGCCAGCGGCCAAACATTGGTAATGCAAAGTGTCCTAAACCATGCCGACGGAAACATTAGAAAAATCTCCTTCTGCGGTAGATTCAGGAAAAGGAAAAGACTCTCTCTCTCTCTCTCCGAGTCACTGCAGACACTATGTTCTATGTATGATTATGGGTTTTATATATTTTTTTGTACAGGCAAAACATCCTGTCAGCAGTGTTGCCAGATCTCGCGAGAGAAACAAGCAACTCCCCCCCCAAAAAAAGCCCAAAACAAGCAACCTTACCTACCACAATATGAGAGAGGAGGCAACTTGATCACTTCATATAGATGTATGTATTTACTTTGGATTGCATGCATTTCAGTTCATTTTTGCATACATTTTTAACTTGTAACTTTACATTTTTCTTGTCAACTAAACCTAAACAAGTTGAACATTTCATTTAATTTTTGCATTTTCACACCCTCTTCACGCTGTGATTGGCCAGCTGTGTGCAGGTGAGAAGTACGCAGGGTTTGAACTTCTGTCTACCTCTCTTTTTTCATTTTCATTTACACAACTACTTTACGATATTAGGGGCAGCTGTGGCTCAGGAAGTAGATCACTCAATCAAATATGTCACCCTGTATTTGTACAGTATAGTACTTTTCATACAAACATTTGTCGACGTTGCTTTAATACGAAGGCTCCGAGGCGAGGATGGATCAACTCCTCGCTTCTCTTCCTTGCCTCCTCTGCTCGCATCTCTTGTGGGCGGGACTAAGACGCGAGGAGAGGAGGTGAAGAAAGGAATCGAGGAGACGCTTTAGCATAATGAAAAGCACCCTTAATGACATTTCACTCACTCTCAGTTCAATCTCAATAAACTGTTGTTTTGTCTGCAGCCTTTCTGATCATCTGAGGAGTTTTGATGTCCTTCATACAAACAGACGACCCATCGACTATAAAGCAGCGTGTCAGCAGCTGGTCACATCACCAGAGATCATGTTTAATCCTCTTCTACATCATCTTTTATTTTAGGAGGGACTAACATGGCGACAAAAAACATTTCTGCTACCTAACCAGGGAGTATACGGCCCCGGCATAATGACAGGCTGCATAACTTCGCCTTTGGGCTTACACCGTACATATCAAAGTGCTGAAATGACTGTGCAGGCATCTGCCACCGAACAAGCCGCAACTTATGTTGCGCTGTAAAATTGTGAGCCATGTGGTGGCCAAACATCTCAGTCTTGAAAGAATTAACAGAGGCAGCCTGCAGGCATACATCACTTCAGCATGCAAAGGATATGACGATGAAATGAAGCGTCTCAAAATCTAACAGAGGACAAAAACAACAGACTGAGCTGTTGAAATGAAAGTGAAAGCAAGACGGACAAATGAAGGAGAGGCTTAAATATTCCACATTATATACACCTTCATATTTGAGCATGAAAGTTCATTTCTGATCTTGGGAACACGAGGTTCACAAAATAAAACTTAAATTACCAGCTTTTTTGTCATGCTAAAAGAACAGTTCAACATGCTTTTTTTTTCTTATAACGAGATGAGAAGATATCAGTATCATGTCTTGCCTCATGCGTTAAGTGTGGGGCCGGAATCACATCGTGGTTATCCTAGCTTAGCATGAAGAAGCAGAAGGCAACGGCTAGCCTGGAACACCTCGAAGGTTTGACCTTTTATCCAGTTTTAAGATACACTTTTTAAAGCTTGGGAGTTTTTTTTAACGAAATATTTAAACCGGATGAAGGCCTTTAGTCATTGGACCTCTGGATCTTAAGTTATCAGAGAAACACGCAGAGCAAACGTTATTGGCAGTTCGGCTCGCAGCCCCTCCGGGACGTCTTGTGTTCGCTGAACAGCATCGGAGAAACGCTGATTTCTAACACAAAACTGCTTTATTCAGTGTTTATTTATTCAGCTCCAGAAAGCTTGTATGTGGACCTCAAGTTAAAGATTATTTTGTTAAATTACCAAGGTCACAATTAATTATCACACTCACTTCTAAAGCTGTGATGTATTTCATTAGTTTAACCTACACATTAACTATTTATGTTAATTCATGAGGTTCAACTGAGTTGACAGCCAGGCTAGCTGTTTCCCCCTGCTCGTAGCCTTTATGCTAAGTTAGGCTACCCATGTGGGAGCCCGCTTCATACTTAAAGTGAGAGTTTGGGTGTATTACTTACAGTAGACAGCCCCAGTTTGGAAGCAAAGCACTGTTTTAGTCACCTAAAAAAAGGCCCAAATCAAATATCTCTTTAAGTGTACACTTAAACTGATGGTGATTCTTTTAAATGGGCCTTTCTTTTAGGTGTCTAAATTACATTTTGCTGACGTCCTCGTCCACAGCAGGACATTGCTTTGGTTCTGTGCGGTAACTCCTCATACAACCCCACTTCAAAAACACCCAAACTCTCCCTTTAATGCACAGACATGAGATTGATATCGATCGTCAGAAAGAAGATAATTTCCCAAAATGTTAAACTATTCCTTTAAATAAAGTTGACTTAATCCTTGAGCATTAATATTCACCACCAAGTGCACTATGAAGCTCCTCTTCAGGCATTATGAGTATGTGTTCAAAAGATGAGGACACAAAGCCAGGAGAGAGGAACAGAAATGGCTGTGCCCCCAAAAGACTGTTCCACTCCATCAGTCTAATTTCACCTAATCTAATTCCATCCATCAAAAGGTGTAAATGCAGCAGCAGAGGGACGGACTGGATCTTTTTATATGTTTCGCTCTCTGCCATGTTAGTGTGAGTCAGTGTCGGCTCTCCAGACAGAAGAGGAATGAACCAGTTGCAGTCGGCACACATTTGCATAAAGCCCTTCCACCAGGACGGAGTTCAGCTCACATCTTGCGAGCGTGGGCAACGATCGTATACTTTAGTCAGCCACAACAACCGGCCACATTCGGAGGGGACTGCAAATCACTGTGGCATTTAAGCATAAATGAAAAGGAAGTAAATATAGAAGTGATGAATAGGAAAAAAAGCATAGAGCGTGTAATGGGTTGCTTCCATTAGGAGGCTCTCAGCACCTTTCTTCCCACATATAGAGAGCATAATCAGAGTTGGTGTATGCATGTGTGAGTTATGCCTTTATTCGGAAGGAAAAAAACGACAAGGAACAGTGTTCGGTGTGAGGTTTAGGCCACAGGACTTGCTGGCAAACAGGGAGGTGAGAGGTGAAAGTGGCGGGGAGGCAGAGGTCACCACTGTCTGTGTCTTTGTGTGTGTGTGTGTGTGTGTGTGTGTGTGTGTGTGTGTGTGTGTGTAGAGATACAGAGACAGAGGGCAGACGCTGGCCTGGTATGTCTCCGCTGATACACTCTCCGTCTGGCATAATAAAGACCATGTGGAGTCAGACAAACTGTGACCGCTGTGCTCTGCGAAGGATAAAAATCCATTATGCACATAAAGGCACACACACACACACAATCCCACACACTTACACAAACACACATATAGAGAGAGAGAGAAAAGAGAGAGAGAAAGAAGCAGAGAGAGAGCGCGAGAGGAAGAGACGTGTCTCAAAACCCTGCTCATTTATAATGCATATGCCGAGCTTGGGCTTTGAACAACAAACCCAGTTCCCTTCCTCCTCCCTCCTCCCTCCTCTTCCTCCTCCTCCTCCTCCTCCTCCTCCCTCAGCAGTGGAGGGGAAAACCCACAGACAGGCTGCTCTGCTGCTTACAGGCAGGGACACGCTGGAGGAGAAGGTTGAAATCAGCTCATATATACGGACCACACTGACTAATGGCGAATATCAGGTTCTGAATGTAAGGATTAGTGTGAAATATCAGCCGATTAGACTTTTGTCAGGCTATTAAATAGCCGTTTTGGGTCGCTGTAAGCCCCATAGATGTGGGTCAAAAGGGGCCTACTACACCCACTAGTAGGTTTTATCATCTTTTCACATGGTAGATCACTGAAAGAAGGTATAAAAGAACACAACAGCGACCTCTAGCGACCGTAGTAATCATGACAGGAGCAGAAGCAGAAGTCAGGCGCTGTAGTATAGATGGCATGAAACTGAAACCAACAATGTGAAGTTGTCTTTGTCTTTGTAGTTCTTTTAATCCAAAACACAATGTTTGTGAAGTCGTAGTTTTGTTGCCTAAAGCTAAATAAGTTGTAGTTTTGTTGCCTAAAGCTAAATAAGTTGTAGTTTTGTTGCCTAAAGCTAAATAAGTTGTAGTTTTGTTGCCTAAAGCTAAATAAGTTGTAGTTTGCGTTGAAGAAATTAGTGGCTTTGTTACAACAAATTTGCGTTAACACATTATTATCGCGTTTACTTTGACAGCCTTAGTTTGTTTACAACCTGTTCGATCAGCTGTTTGTGTTTCTTGCTCTGTTGGGCGATGTTGCCAAGTTCAGCCCACAACTGAGACCCAAACTCGGCTCGTACACATCTTTAAGATCTGACCTGACTTAACCCGACTGGTGCTTCCCAATACCCAACCCGAGATCCAAAGCTAGATTGTTGCTTACGTAGTATCTCAGCAATTATTTTAGTCATTACCAGTAGAAAAGATGGCCAAAACTACAAAGAAATGTAAAGTTATGACAAATCCCAATTATTTAAGAAGCAAAATGTCATGAGTAGGGCTGTTAAAGTTAACGCGATAATAACCCATTAACACAAATTTGTTTTCACGCCACTAATTTCTTTAACGCATTAATGCAGCTTGTAATTTCGGAGGTTGTAGTGGACTGTGGTTTTAAACATACAAAACTAGAAAACCTAAGGAATCCATTGGTACCAACCATGTCATACTAGCTTGTTGGGAAGGGGGTTAAATAACCGTTAAACCTATGCTACATTTTGTCGAGGAAAATGGCATTTTCAAAGGGGTCCCATTGACCTCTGACCTCCAGATATGTGAATGTAAATGGGTTCTCTGGGTACCCACGAGTCTCCCCTTCACTGACATGCCCACTTTATGATAATCACATGCAGTTTGGGGCAAGTCATAGTCAAGTCAGCACACTGACACACTGACAGCTGTTGTTGCCTGTTGGGCTGCAGTTTGCCATGTTATGATTGGAGCATATTGTTTTATGCTAAATGCAGTACCTGTGAGGGTTTCTGGACAATATCTGTCATTGTTTTGTGTTGTTAATTGATTTCCAATAATAAATATATACATACATTTGCATAAAGCCGCATATTTTGACCACTCCCATGTTGATCAGAGTATTAAATACTTGACAAATCTCCCTTTAAGGTACATTTTGAACAGATACAAAATGTGTGATTAATTTGCGATGAATAACTATGATCTCACCTAAGTGCCTTCGTCTTTGTTGTGTACCTACTTTGCACACAAAGCTGGATGTGTGACAACTGCTTGTTGGGAGAAAGTGTGTTTAAATGGGTGAATCACCTCACAAGTAATGGCTAGACTACAGAGTGGCGACAAGCAGGGAGCACAGCATGAATAAAATATAGACATTCACTCTGCAAGGCCTCGGCTTCTCCCTCCCCTGTGTCGGTCGTCTATAATGTGTGCGTGCGACCAAATGGAGGTCCATTAAATCCATGAGATGTAGGTCAAAGCGTGGAAGATGCCAGACATGCTCTGTTGTTCCTCTGCTGTTAACACAGACTGGCACACCAGACATGTTCGTCTGCAGCCAAATGCTCAGCCAGACGGAGCTTTTTAAAAAAGAGACGAGTTGTCATCTCGCTCCGTTTCCGTCGATCCAGCTGATGGCTCTCAAAGATCAAGCCTGCCATCCTCTTTCTACTCAGCACGCACCCATAGAGGAAGTTCAGAACGACTGTATATCCACGCCATTATCAGTTATCATGGGAGGTTTTATCATCTGACCCACAGAACAGATGAACTCCCATCTCTAGAAATGCGTTACTCATCACTGACTCTGAGACGATGTGTGTCTGACATGCTTTTTTCTTTTACTCACATTGAACTTGTGAACTATATCTGCAATGATCATTCAAGTCCTCCAGTTTCACTATGAGAAGTGGAGGAAAATTGGGTAACGCTTCATTTTACAGGTCCGCAAATTTCATGGTAGTTAGGTGATAATTAGCAAGTAACCTATTTGAAATTTCTTTGGTAATTACTCCAATATTTACCTCAAAACGTATCGAAAATTACTTTAAAAGGGATTATTTGTAACTTTCAGAATTGCTTGTTAACAGCGACACCTGTGGCCGTTAAGTCAACGAAAGTCAGCTTCCTGTTGCTCACATTTGCTCGCTCTACATAGACATGAACGAGCATCGCTCAACACAGTGAGGCGACACACGTCAGCTAAAACCACAACATCACTCTATATTTCAGCTGCTTGGCAGTAATGTTAGCTGACCAGACGAAGGTCTCTCCATGAATCACTGCTGATCATAGTGTTGGCTTTTCCTGTTTCAGCCTCCTGGGCTGAAGCAGGAAAAGCGGATCGGTGCCGGGGCTGAAGCAGGAAGAGAACCCGTTATCGCCTCCCGACTGCGCCCGCAGGGAGACACCGGCACCCGGTCAGAGACGATAACGTTTCTCTCTGCGGAGCCCCGTAACTTCACAAGACACGGAAAACCTCTGTTGGTCTGGAGGAGCTGCAGCAGTTATTTCTGCACAAACGTCCACTGAACATTCACTAGATATTCTACTAACTCTTCTGCAGTGTGTAGTGAGCGCATGAATGTGAGGTGGAGCGAGAACGAGCGCGTTGTGTGAGTGAAGGCAAGCAGGCAGAGGAGCGGTCTGAACAGCGTAGCCACACGCGAACGCGCATATGCGAGCGAGCATGGGATCCCGATCCGGTAGATTTATACCTGTAAGAAGTTACAAACAGTCCCTTTAAAGCAAAGTCATGTAATATTGGAACACAAACAATATTCCAATGACACATGAGCAGTCATAAAGTGAACACAAAGAAGAACAACTCAGTTTAGAAGACGCACTAGATGAAGACAAGGGGAACAGTCTGGCTGGTAGCATGCATGTTCTTCTCCTCCCCTCTTAGTGATAGGAGCCGTGATTGTGTTCTGATTCTGAAAGTTAAAGCAGCAGCGGGTAGAAATGGAGCAAATATGATTTTAAACAGTTATTCGGTAAACTTTAACATTTTACAGCTCCACAAATGTCATGGTAATTAGGTGATAATTAGCAAGTAATCTATTTGAAATTTCTTTGGAATTACTGCCAAATTACCCCGATATTTACCTCATAATGTATCTAAAATCACTTTATTATGAACATTATTTAAGAATTATATGCTAAAATAGCATATAATGGTTAAAATAGGACCCTTAGGCTTGAGAAGCGGCTGCTCTTTATCGGAGGTGGAAAACTAATAGAAGACACAAATCTCACCATTGTGTGACTTATTGTCGACACAAATGTAACCTGGTAGCTAACGTCATGATTCAGGGAGTTTTTAAAGACATTTCAAAGAAGTTATTTGCTAATTATTATCTATTTACCAGCAGACATGGAAATAAAGCATATCAATTAACTTTGTATTCTATTCCTGGAAATGTATTAAATAAATCACCAGCTATTGGGAAATAGCGGAATATAATTATTAAATATTTTCTATAAATTTTGAGGTAAATATTGGGGTAATTTGACAGTAATTCCAAATAGGTTACTTGCTAATTATCATCTAATTACCATGAAATCTGTTGACCTGTAAAATGAAGTGTTACCACTTATTTTTATAAAACATGAGACAGGTAATCTGAAAAGCGAGGAAATGAATAACTGTTTTTTTGTTTACATTTTCATTTTTACTTATCATTGTTGCAGGTCTATGGTACGATGGTACGACGGAGTATTAGGGCCACATTTAAGAAAAAAAATAAATCTGAGATTTCGAGAATAAAGTCATAATATTACGAGAATATAAGTCGTAATATTATGAAAATAAAGTCATAATATTATAAAGTAATTTTACGTGTTATTTTATTTTTTTCTCATAAAGTTATGACTTTATTCTCGTAATATTACGACTTTATTCTCTTATTACGACTTTTTACTTGAAATCTCTGATTTTTTCCCCTCAATGTGGCCCTAATACTCCGTAGTACATTGTCTCTTTGGCCCTCACTGCATTAGACTTATATACTATATACTTAGACTATAAACTGTGTTACCTTCATCACAATGATCAAATGTTTTGCG
The DNA here is from genome assembly GCF_043250625.1 of Sebastes fasciatus. NCBI lineage: Eukaryota > Metazoa > Chordata > Actinopteri > Perciformes > Sebastidae > Sebastes > Sebastes fasciatus. The sequence goes on along the minus strand of NC_133796.1, from coordinate 4,749,101 downwards.
GCTCCAGATAGATTTTTATTTTTTTATTTTTGCCTAAAATGTCTCTTTTGATAGTAAAGGTTTCTGACCCCTGGTTTAATGTTTCCTACATGTTTGTACACATTTTGATGCAGGTGGTTCTCATCTCATTTGATGTAAAATACTCCAAAATCTGTAGTGGATTATCTTCAAATGTATCACAGTATAAATGATCAAAATAATGAATGTCATTAAGGCTTCCTGGAGCAGATGTACAGAAACAGCTCCATGATGACAGTAAAGTGAGTCAGGCCTACCACTGTATGTCATTTATTTCCTCCCTTCGTTTAGTGCAGCTCTGACCACGGGGGCAGCAGTATGTGAGCTCCATGTGTTGTGCATTTGGCTAAAAAACACTTGTCAGCTCTTTTTCTGCAGCGGTGAGATTGCTTCCTAATAATACGGTTTATGGGGCCAGTTTCTGTGGGCTCCGTGTTGGATGTTTCCATTTCAAACGTATCATTAGAGCCGGCTCTCTCTCTCTCTCCACAGTTACTATCTTGCAGCAAAGCATGTGTTTAAACGTCAGTGTTTCCAACGGGACCACATGACATGAGGCTGCACTTCAGCAGGAGGAGGAGGTGGGGGAGGAGGAAGAGGAGGTGGGGGAGGGGAGGAAGTGCTCTGTTATGACAGACAGACAGAAGAGTGTTCATACACTAACACACACCCACACACACTGTGAGCTTTTGACACATCCAGCAGATTGCAGATAACATTAAATCAGGGTGTGAACAAGTGACCCAGACGCTGCAGCTCTTGACTGATATGGGTTTTTTTGGAATGCGATGAAGGCCGATACTGACCATATTACAGGATTGATTGTCCCATGTCTTTACTCTTTACATTTCCAATAGTTCTGTGCCCATTGAGAATGCTTTGCCTAAAGCTCCCCCTCCAGTGTATTTTGGCATTTCTATGAAATTCATATTTATTTGAGTCATTTCTTGCCAAAAAAAACAACTTCATTTTGTGCTCAAAGTTAAAAAAAGGAGGTTGTTGCAGCAGCAAACCGATCAATCTGTTCATCTGTCTGTCACTTTGTCTTCTAGTTAGTTAGCTAGTTAGCTCTAGTTAGCTAGCCCAACTTGTTGCATTAGCTAACTGAGGGGTTTAATTTTATTTTTTAGTTTCCTCCACCTTAGTTTCATGTGTTTATTTTCACAATGGCATTTGTGTTTGCAGAGAACGTTGCAATCAACGCAGTGAATTACACCAAATCCCACCGGCAGAATTAACACAACACACTGACTGTGTCTCTCACACTCTCTCTTCTTTACCGTCTCCTCCTGCTGGAGATGAATTAATGGAAAGCAGCCAATGCCGTCACAACTTTCAGCTCAAGAGAAAACCAGAGAAAAGTCCCGTTAGAGAAATAAATGAATCCCAGTGCGGCCCGATGCGGTGTCGGTGCTGGGAGCTGAGACGAGAGCGGCCGGTGCTGGTGGACGGTGAACCTCCAAAACGTCCTGAAACTGCATTTCAAACGATGGAACCTCTGCAACATGTCTATCCGTCCTCCGGTCCGGCGTGTGGCGGTGCGGCTCCTCGGATCAGCAGCAGCCAGACGACCGCCTCACCAGGAGGAGACGGTGAAGAAGAGAACGAGTGAGAGAGAGAGTCGGTGTGCTGAGATAATTCTTGTCTCATTTGTGGTTTGACAGTAAATTCATCTAAACTGGGTTAAAAAAACGATGCAATCTGGTTGCCATGGTGATGAATTACTTCTGACTATTAACCACACCCCCATTCTCTGTTTGAGAAAGAACGTTAACCAAAAAACAGGAAGTAAAACTAGCTGGAGGGGGGGGGGGGCTTTAAGGCCTCCTCAACCACATTTACACCGTCATGGGACACAAACACACCAGAGAAGCTAGAAGCCACTGTCACTTGCAAAACTCACTTTCTTTCATCACAGAACAAAACAAAGAAAAACTCTTCCCTGTTCAACTTGTGTCAAGGTCAGCCAATGATCTATTGATGCTCTTATATATACCTGAGCTGAGGGATGAACTACCAAGCAAGTTCAACAGAGCCAGACTTTCTTTGTGTTAGCTGCTGCCTCCTTCAGTCAAGTGGAACAGGTTATTATAACGTGATAATAACGCGTTAACACAAATTCATTTTTACGTCACTAATTTATCTAACACATGAACGCAATCAATCTTTACGAGGTTGTAGTGGGTAGATTTTTAAAGTTAGAGTGAAGACACTGTCATATATACTAGAAAGAACCTAATGAATCTATTGATACCAACCATGTCATACTAGCTTGTCGCGAAAGAGGCTAAATAAAACTCCAAACTTGCGCTAAATTTTGGTTAGGAAAAACTGGCATGGCCATTTTCAAAGGGGTCCCTTGACCTCTGACCTCCAGATATGTGAATGTAAATGGGTTCTATGGGTACCCACGAGTCTCCCCTTTAGAGACATGCCCACTTTATGATAATCACATGCAGTTTGGGGGAAAGTCATAGTCAAGTTAGGAATGGAAATACCATTACCATTTTAGTTTTTAAATTGTAATTTAGTGGTGCATACTACCAAACCAACGTGTAATTAATCACATTACCACACAGAGAAGCTGGGATCTTTGCCCGTTTGATAATCCAGCTGTGCCAAAATTCTATTTCTTTTGAAATTCAGCTTTCTTAAAGCTTTTTTAAAAAGTACATGGGTTTAATGTTACTTTAAAACAAACACATATTTCTTTCATAGTTTAGTCTACAAAATGACTAAAAATGTTCCCAGGGCCTCAGGTGATGTTGATCAATTAAAAAAGTTTGATTAATCCCACATTTTTTTATCTATTCATTTATCTATTTTTATCTATGTACCTTAAAGGGAGATTAGTCAAGTATTTAATACTCTTATCAACATGGGAGTGGGCAAATATGTATGTATATATTTAGTATTGGAAATCAATTCTCAACACAAAACAATGACAGATATTCACCAGAAACCCTCACAGGTACTGCATTTAACATAAAACAATATGTTCCAATCATAACATGGTAAACTGCAGCCCAACAGGCAACAACAGCTGTCAGTGTGTCAGTGTGCTGACTTGACTATGACTTGCCCCCAAACTGCATGTGATTATCATAAAGTGTGCATGTCTGTAAAGGGGAGACTCGTGGGTACCCATAGAACCCATTTACATTCACATATCTTGAGGTCAGAGGTCAAGGGACCCTTTTGAAAATGGCCATGTCAGTTTTTCCTCGCCAAAATGTAGCGTAAATTTGGAGCGTTATTTAACCTCCTTCCTGACAAGCTAGTATGACATGGTTGGTACCAATGGATTCATCAGGTTTTCTAGTTTCATATGATACCAGTATCTGAGCCTGCTACAACCTTCAAAGATAAATTAATGTTAAAGAAATTAGTGGCTTTGAAAGAAATTTGTGTTAACTTTGACAGCCCTACTTAAAACATCTACTTTTGTTCGACCAAAAGTCCAAAAAGCCCATCACTCCCCAGAAGAACCAGGTTGCATAAGAAGAGATCACACAGCACTTCTAATTAGTGATAAGGCAGGCCAAGTCCCCCTCTGTCTGACCGGCACCAGCCTACACTCAATAATTAGGCCACCGTGATAATCCCGCCGCCACCGAGCGTCTATTAGGAAGCAGAGAAGGGGTCAAATGTTCAGAAAACTATTACAGTCCTCATCAGCCTGCTGCTCACCTCCCGTCAGCAGCACAACCAAACAGCAAGAACACGAGAAGCACACAACCTCGTGAATGTACCATTTTCTTTTATTGGACTTATATAGAAATACTTAAAAAAACATGAAGTAGCACCATTACTTAAGTTTTACTTTTTTTTTTTTTTTTATCATGTATAACTTTAAATGTCAGAAAAATAAAACTCTTGATACATTTTTCAAATCTTGTCTCAGCAAATATAATATTAGTATTTGACCATGAGGTTAAAGGCCCTTTTATCATAAAATAAAATATACTTTGTTCTTAAACTTTGCTCAATAAAGTACATTTACGCTCAAGTAACTTCACCTACATATACATAAACAAGTGGTAAACAAATGTATTAAAATAGAAATACTAAAACTATAGTGGTGCAACAGAAGCCTGTAATTCCCACTGGAATCTAATTCATACAAATTTTTAGAAAGCATAAACGGTTTCTTTGTGTTCAACTTACTAAGTTTTGTACATTTCAATGTTTCATAATAATATAGAATAAAATATGCTTTATATTACTGAATAAAAAATATGCTGGGTGAAGCAGATTTAAAAGACATTTTTTTTTTGCTGAACCTATAAAAAAACTCCATCCCAACGGAATACTGTCAAATGCAAATACACATTTTTGTGGACTTGGATTTCCTTCCCACAGTCGTGTGATATTAAAATAATACAGTGATCAATTGCCAATAAGGCCATACTAAAAAATAAACAATATTTCAACCCAGCTACAAAAAAGTTCACTGAACTTAAATTAAAATATCTGTAAACATCTTTGCAATAAGAAATATAATCTTTCAAGTCAAAAAAGAATAAAATACTTCAATCTGTATTAATGTCGTTTAAAACTTTTCAACTTTGTGGAAATGATTCTATACATATATATGTAGGATATGTTGTTGCTGCTCTGCCTCGCGTGGTTACTGACCTCGAGCTGCAGTATCTTTTGTAAGTCAATAGTCCTGTTTGGCTGGAAGCCCTCCACGTTTCCCAGCCATGGCCTCGCCTCTTACTACATTCGATCGGCAAAACTGGAGGGCTCGGCCAGCTGACAGGCTTGACCCACGTACCTCCGTCCTGACCCCCCTGTGTCTCTTCACTTCATAAATATAGGGTACAATTTACTAGAACTATTGATTACTATGCTGTAATATTTAAAACATGCACTTAGATGTTGAAAATATTTCCCTCAAGCTACAGTATATTATTAACAACTACGACGGAGCCCAAAAAAGGGGTGTCTGTCCCTTCTTCTGGATACTGCAGCCTCTTACATACATATGTATATCTATGTACACTTTCCAAACTGGTGATTGGCTGATCCCGTTAAAGCAGTATGAGGAGTCTTGTTTGTTGCTATTGGAGCCCGTCGAGACAGTCATAGAGTTGCGCTTTTTATGAAAATATACGTATAGCCTGAGTGACGCCGGTTTGGCAGACAGGGCATTTGGGTTCGCTCCTCTCGCAGATACGATTGGCACATTCCATACAGAAGAGGTTGTGCCCGCAGGGGACCAGGGCCGCGATGACCTCGCTCTCGAAGCACACCGAGCAGTCGCGGCTGCCCTTCCGGCTGGTGCCGGAGGAGGTGGAGGAGGAGGAAGAGGAGGAGGACGACGAGGCGGAGGAGTCGCACGGGACCCCGGGGAGGTGAGGGCCCGGCAGGGAGGCGATAGTGCTGGAGTAACCGGGGAAGCTGAGCGGGCCTCCGCCCGGGTCGCTGCGCACCCTCCGGGCTAACGGGTGCTCGCCGGGGCCTCCGGTGTGGCTGTGGAGGGGAGGTGACAGTCTGGGCTGCGGGGTGCAACCGTTACCCCTTCTCTGGCTCACCACCACCCCGTTGGCATTAGTGGGGGTGTTGGTGGGGAATATGGCTGAGGTGGAGGTGGGGGAGCTACCTCCGGTGGAGGAGGGGGTCATGCGACTGTCGTACTGGGACCACAGGAGGCCCGGCGGGGTCGGCGCAGAGTCGAACCCCGACGGTGAGTCAAAAGTCAGATCAGTGCAGTCGGGAGAGATCACCTCGCCTCCGTAATCGAACCCGTTGCCGTTGGTGTTGACGTTGATGTTGTTGTTATTGTTGTTGCCGTTGTTGTTGTTGGAGGTGGTGTAGCTGAGCGCGGGGCTGGGGGGGCTGTAGTCGGCCATACGAGAGCCGTTGTTGCCAAAGTAGGAATCTGTGGAGGCGCTGCCCAGGGAGGACGACGAGTCGTTGCGGTAGTTGGAGAAGGGTTTGCGAACCGAGGTCGGGGTCATCCCGGCGCTGGGCTTGGACCACAGGGTGGCGTGCCCGTGTATATCGAAACCCACATCGGTCCCGTTGGCGTGGAAGTCGTTCTCGTCCTGAAGCTCGATAATGCCCCCTGTCCTCATGGCGATGTGGGCCTCGATCTCTTCGCGCGCTCGGTCCACGTTCTCCGGCATCCCCGTCACCTCGAACACCGGCTCCTTGTCCCGGCTGGGCGTCACGATGTAGGTGTGGGTCTGCTGCTGAATGCGCTTGATGGTGGCGCCTTTAGGGCCTACAACCAGCCCCACCACGCGGTAAGGCACCCGCACCTGGATGGTGGTCTGTCCGGGCAGGTTGGGCGGTCCGGGGACCGGGGTGCCACTCCCGTTCACGCTGGTGTTTTTGTTCCTGGAGGCTCGGATCATGGAGAAGTGCTCGGCGGCGGAGATGATCTCCCTCCTGGCCATGGCCACGTCCTCCCTCCGGCCCGTCACCACGAAAACAGGCTCCTCGCCTCGAACCGGGGTCTTGATGTAGGTGTTGGTCTTCGCTCGCAGCGCTTTGATCTTGCAACCTGAGGCGTGGAAGGAAGCGAAAAAAAGGCAAAGTGAGTACTCAAAATAACAACATGTCATGTGTTAAACCATTACTTATAGACTATCCAAAACAGCTGCTGGATGTTTATTATTGTTTCTCTAAAGGCCAAGTGGCCTCAGAAAAACGGGTGAAACCGCCCCTTTTGGAGAAGAACAAAATCAAACCACATGCTGCACCACCACAAACATACAGCGGGGGACAAAAATAACTCACAAAAGAAAGCTCACTTCTGGGTCTGTGATGATCCCCGTTCGTTCACTACAATATACCCGGCATCTACAACATCGCTTTATACTAATAGCTTTATGGAAAAGAGGGGAAATAATCCCTTCATAGCACTGGTGCATAAAGTTGCATTCCAACACCCACCAACACACACCTCTTTATGATCAAAATGGGACCGGCTGAGGAGGATGACATAATTAGCAGAGTGAAGCCAGCTGAGTGGGACAGGGTGACGTAACCAGCGATGAAGAGGAGGGTGAACCCACCTCAACTCAGTCTGCATAGCGACATAAATTCATAATGAGTTAGTATCAAATTGGTGTAGGTTAAACGAGGATAGGGTTGTCTTTTATGGAGGCTCGCTTTGCCTTAAGATAATCCCAGAGGTCACGGTTAATCCACTGCTTAATTTCCCCCATGTACAACCTGATATAACCTGACAAAAGGGGAGTGGGTGATGGAGAGGAGTCTCATCACAAACGTCCCACTGTAAGTAAAGTGGAGGGTGGGAGTATGTGGTTCCTTTGTTTTCTGGGAACAACAACAGCAGCAGCAGCAGCAGCAGCAGCAGCAGTGTTGCAGGGAGGGGGAAAAGATTCCGCATATGTAACCAAGCACCAGTACCGCCCTGCAGCCCTACAGCTGGAGGATTGCTGGGTTTAGCTGGGTCTGTGTGCAGCTATATGGGCGTCTGCTGCCTGCCTGTGGCAAGGTAAGATCGTGACCGGTGTCCTAATTTGATCCTGTACAGCTCCTTATCAAAATATAAGGTTTGCAAGCAAACAAAGAAAGACACATCTGGAGTTCCTGAGAGCTCCCTCTGAGCTCATAGTTTAGTGACTTAGCCTTACATGATGTAATTTACCAGATAATAATAATAATAATGATGATAATAATAATAATAATAATGCACTTCACCCAAAATGATTTGGAAGTGTCTGTAATTTAATTTAAAAAAGGGAGTTCACTTCAACCCCAGTCCTCTTTCCCCCAAAACGAACCTCCATTCAATTTGTTTACATTTTAAGCATCTTTACATGCCTATAAAAGTATACAAGCCTGAAAACATGACTTAGTGTTTTATCAGAGTTGTTTCAGGCCTCTCGATCAATTCGGCCTGTACAGAAACATCCCAACAGGCTCTCATTTCACCTAAATGTCAACTTTTTTGAATTGGTTTTTGCTGCTCGACTGCCGCCCACAGCTGTGTATTTATAGAGGAGGAACAGTGTGTGACTAAACTGGCGAGACGCTCACTAAAAAGTTCACGTTTTTTATTGAACTGTTTGCCAGATCCTGGTGGATTATATAGACATGCCGAATTCTCCAGTGGTACCTACACATTTAGATAATAGAGATTAAAACGCAGTTGGAAGTGCTTGTGCACAAAAGCAAGTCGGTTTTAACATAAAACATGCAGTTTTCTAGTGGCACTCTGGTTCCTCTCCCACCCACACAGGATAATAAGCTCGGGACGTGCTCGTACCTGAAAGTGGTTTGGGTGCATGTTGCAAAACATGACAAATATATATATATATTTGTCATGTTTTGCAACTGAACATGCACCCATATATATATGTGCATATATATGGGTGCATGCATACACCATATATATTTGCATATATATATGGGTGCATGTTCAGTATATATATTTGTTTTGCAACTGAACATGCACCCATATATATATATATATGTATATATATATATGGGTGCATGTATACACCATATATAAGCTATAACTGTGTAGAAACAGAGAAACACACACCCTGTCTGCCCACAATCTCAGCAACATGCAAAACATGACAAATATATATATATATATATTTGTCATGTTTTGCAATTGAACATGCACCCATATATATATATGGTCATATATATATATGGGTGCATGTATACACCATATATCAGCTATAATAAGTGTGTAGAAGCAGAGAAACACACACCCTGTCTGCCCACAATCTCAGCCACATGCTCGGAGCTGGGCACCGGCACGCATTCGGTCATGTTGACGCTCTTCTTGCGGGGCTCCTGGTTGTCGTACAGCGGGTTGTCGTCGTTGTCCAAGCCGAGCAGGGAGAGCTGATCCAGGGCGATCTGCAGGGCTCTCTGACTCTGGTCGTCCAGTGCAACATCTCCTCCTCCTCCTCCCTGGTGGTGGTGGTGGTGGTGGTGGTGGACGCTGCTGCTGCTGCTGCTGCTGTCGGCGAACAGCGAGCTGGGCATCTCTGCGACTTTTGCAGCGTTGCAAAGGAGGATTCAGGGATAGGATGCACAACCCAAAAAAAAAAAGGAGTGACCAGGAGGGGAGGAAGAGGGGAGGAAGAGGAGGAGGAGGGGAGAAAAGCACTGGACTCTTCTCTCAACTGGTCAGTGCAAATAAATCTGTGCAGAAAAAACAGTGCAAGCAGCAGCTACATAAAAAAAACATCCACCCTCCTTTTTTTGTTCTCCCAGATTAGAAAACTGGATGCTGTTACTTTGTTGCTGCTGCACAGGAAAAAAGAGTTTATTCCAGAGCCGGTTGGTGGATAGATAGATAGATAGAGAGATAGATAGTAACAATATATTCCTTCCTTCCTTCCTTCCTTCCTGAACAAGCAGCTGAGCCCCTCCCCGGCGTGGCTTCCCTCAGGTCCTCTGTTGCTTCTGTCTGAGCTCTCTGTGCAGAGCCAGACAGAGAGGAGAGATGTGCTGGTGACGTCACCTGCCTGGGCTGGGACGATGCGGTGCTGCGAGCTCATTTGCATATCTGAGAGCTGATTGGCTGGCTGGGGAGGTGAGTGGGCGGGGTCTAGGAGGAGGGGCTTAAAGGTAACGCCCCCTTCTTTGTTCTCAGTCTCTTTGTCTCTCACTCTGTTTCTAATGTTTACTCAGACACTTCTATCACATTGTTTTATATGCATGAATTATACAGTATGTATATACAGTTTATATGTATACATATCAAGTCAAGTCAAGTCAACTTTATTTTCTATAGCACATTTAAAACAACATGAGCTGACCAAAGTGCTTTACAGACATAGGCAGAATAAAAACAGAATAAAAACAGGTCAACAGAGCAGACAACAAAATCTCACACATATCCACAGACAGAGACCAAGATAAAACCCACGAGTAAAAGACTGTTATAATGAGCACTATAAAAGGCCAATTAGTAATCACAATTCAAGTTCATTCAAAAGCCAAACAAAAGAGGTGGGTCTTGAGCTGGTCTTTGAAAGACTCTAGATAAGATAAGATAAGATAAGACATACTTTAATGTCCCAAAGGCAAATTTGTCATCACACAACATACCAAAAGTCACAATGTACATACACACATTAAAACATGGATCATAAACACACTCATGCATGTACGTGCTTGAATTCACATGTTGAGTGTGAGACAGTGGTTCTTTAAAAATAATAAAAGGTAATGAAAGACAATAGTTTCTAATACTAAAAGCAGTAGTTCTTTTTGTTTCTAATAATTGTTCAGACACTTCTATAGCATTGTTTTGTATGCATGAAATATACAGTATTGTCTTGGGCTCCGAGCCACTGCATCACACAACATACCAAAGTCACAAAGTACATAAACGCATAAAACACATGGATCATACATACACTCATGCATGTACGTGCTTGAATTCACATGTTGAGTGTGAGACAGTAGTCTTTAAGAATAATAAAAGGTAATAAAAGACAGTATATGTGTACACAAGTGTATATGTGTATGTATATATATATATATATATATATATGTGTGTGTGTAGAAATATATGTACATGTTGAAAAGTATGCCTATATTTTTGTGTATATATATATATACTATATGTGTATATGTATTTATGTGTGTATGTATATATATATGTGTGTGTGTGTGTGTGTGTATATATATATATATATATATATATATATATATGTGTGTATACAAACAAATATTTGTGGGTTTATGAATATCTATATGGGTATATACTGTATATGTGTATGTATGAACATTTGTGTATGTTGTATACGTGTATAATGTATATGTATAGGTGTAGATATGGAAATGTATGTGTACATATATTCGCAGGTATCCATAGTATACGTAAATTACTTGAATACAGCATCCAACCTAGTTGTTATATCTCTGCCCACCTTTTTTATTTTATTTTTTTTTCATCTAATTTTTTTTCCTATTTATTTATTTATTATTTATTTATCTTTTATAATTTCTAATGCTGACGTTGTTTTCTTTTGTGTACATCCTGTTTTGTCTCTCTGTTCTTTTCTAAGCTCATTACTTAAAAGTTTGTTTATAAACTTTTGTAAGTTTGAACTGTAAATAAAAATAAAGAGATTAAAAAAAGAAAAGAAATATACAGTATTTAGCCTACTAAATATATTACTGAAGAGTAATATGATCTCAATAAATCAATTCATGGACATCCAATCTGTAAATTTCCTCCAGGGTACCATTTTAATCCTGTTTTTCACTCTGGAATAGAGGAAAGACACCTCCTTTCTTTTTACAACACGTGGCGTTGATATATACGTTGAGATCTGGGCTCTCCTTAACAGCTAAGAAAACATTGTTTTATGATCTTGATACCTCAGGACTTTTAATCATTTAATGAGAATTGCTTTTAAACACTTTTGAACTGATGGCATGTTTCAGATAATTTTGGATTGGAGTTTTATTACAGTTTGCTCATAACAGGGAGTTAAACCTCTCTGGGGTCTAATTTGAAGAAGAAACGGTTGATTTAGATTTTGCCATTATTATTATTTGTACACATAATGCACAAATAATGACGATGTGAAGCCATCTCAATAAAAAAAAAAAAAATTAGAAGAAGAGAGCATCAAGATAAGAATTTGGTTTAGGGTTAGATAACTAAATATCTTTTTTAATATTCAGAGAGGAAACTAGATTGGATGGAGGAACTAGACTAGATGGCCCAGGCTCCATTTAAATTATATTTTATAATTCATATGTCAAATAAAATCACTATTATTCAACATATGAATACAAATTATTCAGCATAATACAATAAAGTGGAATAAGGTGTTATACTACAATACAGATACGTTTGTTAAGGCTATGAAAAAGTGAAAAAGGAGAAAATTTAAACTACACATGGACAACATTTTGAGAAATAAAGGCATAAACATGAATGAGCAATAAGATTTCATTCATTTGCACCTTTCAGTTCTTTTAATTAAAAAATATATACTATATAAACTGAGATATTTCCAGTATCTCCATGCAAATTGAGCATTCTCCATCTGCTGAAAGAGACCAGTTGAAAGCTTTGCAAAAGTAAGTAAGTGTGAATCTTTAGTTAAGATTATTTTTAAGAATAAAATGTATATGTATTCACATTGGGGGTTGCAGCTTTGACTCCAAATAAAGCACATAAAAACCCACTGAATTTAATGTTTTTCATGAAAAGTGATGTTTTGAAGATACAGGGGTTTTCACAAAGCCATAATATATTATGTTTAATTCCCCATGAACTCAGATATTCTTGTGTGTGAGCAGAAGTGTTATCACGTTGCTTTGGTATCAATACCGATAATGTGATAATGTGATAGTGTTCTTTGCTTCAACATTTATTATACAGTGACAATACATTTTATTTTATTTTGGTAAGGGAGTCCTGTTTGATAGTGGAAAGCCTTCCAGCCTTTATGTAATAATGTTTGAAAAAGGCATTTAATACACCTCCGATCCAGCAGTGCAGAGGCTGGGTGACAATAGCTACAGGCCGTTTTGCATAATGATTTCTGCACTCTTTCTCAGTAATGTGCTGGTATTATGAAGCCTAAACGTTAAGAGCGTTGCAGGGTGACGGGTCAGTGGCCTTTGTGGACGGCCATAGACCGAGAGAGGCAGGAGGATGAGGGGGGTAGGGGGTGGCGGGGGTGTGTGGGGGGGCGGGGGGGTTGGCCAACACAAAGGGGATTTCAAGCCGATTGAAAACCGTTGAGACCAGAAGCACTTTGCTTTGTCGCCTCACTCCTGGAGCACAATACCAATGCTAATGAGGAGCCGCTCAGGAACTGGAGGAGGTGATGGGATGGGACCCTCTTGTTAATATTTGACACCTCAGCCCCCCCGCACCCACACCCCCCCCACACACCACCACCTCCTCCCAATTCCTAGTGATCCTGAATCTATTCAGTTCTATATAGGCAAAGTGTTTCCCATACTTTCTTAAATCCTGAACTACAAATGGGAAAATATCAGATGTGTATTTGATAAGATTTTGACTCACGGCATACATGCCAACCCTCAACATTTTCCCAGGAGACTCACGTTTTTCATAGAGCCCTTTTAAATCTGGAACTCTCTGATAAAAGAAGTAAACATGGTTACAGATCTGACTAGATATTCAACGCCAGCTGTCCATACTTTAAAGTTTCCAATACTCTGGACACATTTTGGTCAGAACCAAAAAGTGTTGAGGCTTGATACCCGACACGATTATCCCAGCAGACTCCCATTTGTCATTGCCCTCTCCCGGTTTCCTCCCTGGGTTACACTTCCGTATTTCTCCCAATTTATGGCAAATTTTCACACTTTTTTTTTTCCTTTTTGTTATGTTAGTCTTTTTCTGGACCTGAACAGTGTGTATAATACCTACTGTTTCCACCCGGACGACAATAGAACTACACCAACTGACGCTTCCCCGGCGGAAGAGAGCAGTCTGTGCTCGCGACACAGCAAGGTTTGAGCTCATGTTTAAACTGCGCTCAGCCCAAAGTTGGGCTTTGCTGCGGTGCTAGCTGTTGGAAATAACAGGTTTCAGAGCGCAGTGGTGCGTTGTCCAGTTGTGTCTGAAAGGACCTTCAGTGAGTGAGAGACGGAGAGAGAAATGGAGAGAACTAAGAGAAAGAAACACTCAAGCAGGAGCATAAATAAATAAAAACAGATGAATATTAGTTTATGCCAGAGATTCACACGCCAAGTTCACACCAGAGGGGCAAATTCAGCAGCAGGGCCCATATTCATCAGCACATGAAGTCATAAAGTTGTCACGGAGACGTAGATGTTCAATTTCCTTTTTTTTCCTAAGCACTTTAAGAATTTCTTGTCCAATACTGGCTCATTCATTCTTGACCTCGAAAAACAGCAGTTGAAAAAAAACAATCTCACCACAAGTTTTAATTAAACTAAACTTTAATTTAAACGACTTCCAGTTTTGCTGGGGAACCCCCTGGAACCCTCTGAGGACCACTGAGAGTTCAGGCCTTTGCAAACAAAGCCCGCATTTTTCGTACCAAATTGTCACACGTTTTAAAAATATATTTTGATATTTATAAAGATATTTGTTGTTGTTATTTGACTAAATCTCTCAATATCATGCCATCTCAGCACCCAATCTGATATCCATCAAATCAGATGATTACGTAGCTGTGATATCTAGCTAAGCTCAGCTACTGTCAGTTTGTTTTAAATGTAATCCCTGTATTGCTGCTGGCTGCACCTCGTCTCTGTTCCTCGGAAGAGAAATAAACCAAAAAGCAACACTTCTCTGCAGCTGAGTTTATCTACATTCCCATCTCTCCCTGGCATTTGTTTGTGTTCACAGTTCTGGTGTAAAAATCTCACTGTAAGCTTCGAGGGCCTGGTGAAGTAAAGTGCTACTGAATTTAATTAAGCGGCTGGTGTTGCCGTGGCGTTGCACAATGTGTCCCACTGCTCTTTCTTTTAGCCCAGCCGGGACGCCGATTGCAGCGCCATCGCTGATATTTGTTGTTTGGTATTAGGCGTTAGCCAGCTGCTTAGAGGCGATTACCCGTATGCCTTTTAATGAGAGGAAGAAAAGCTTAGTCTGCTCTAACCCAGAGAGCGACGGAGACAGACAGGGCTTAGCGACTGCTCTGCCAGCCACCATGCTGGAGCTGCAGACATAGACACTGGGTCATCGTAAGCAGCAGGTCACAGGATACAGAATCTCCTGTCTGCACACTTCTCCGTCACGCCCTGACCTCATATACACGTATACATGCACACGTCATAGGCTTCCTGCTGTATCTTTAACCCCAGTGGTTACCTAACTACTTTCCTTTAAGCCTCCCTTACTTAAACCTGAGATCTTGCTTTGATGAATATAACTCGTCAGTGCGTGCCTTCCTTTGCGTGCGGCAAGCAAGGATGTATTAAGAGAACTGGATACAGCGTTGGAGGCAGGGCTCCCGTTCATTCCTATAAAGAGTTGCTCAGTGGCGCATGAAGCCAAAATGGCTCGACGTCCGACTGGAAAAGTACGCGGATCTTCCAGTGATCTTCCGCATCCATTGAGCCCATGGAGCAGAAGTACGTCACGCTGTCGCCATGGCTCGCTAACGCCGCCTTCCAGCCCTCGCTCCGGCCTCGGTCTGGGTCTCATTCACATGAACGGAGGAAGGAACTCTGGATTCGGCTATTATAATGCATTTTACAACTTTTAGGACCTAATGATTTAAATAAGGACTATTACAGTGTTCGTACTGGGAAGTTGATTCACCTAAAATAAAAATGATCTGCTGAGTTACAGACGTCTCATTCCCAATGTTAGTCTATGGGGAAAAGTCTTTTTGGGCCCAATGGCATCACATGGCGGACACAGAAGTTGTAGTACCACCGTTTAGCCATTACGAAAAATTGGAATCAACGACCGGCGCTCTTCCTGGGGGGCTTGGAGGCTAGGCGTGCTAGGAGAGAAAACAGTTTTGTGACCTCAGTGAAAATGTAGTTTTTGAAAGGCTATACGCCAACACATTTGGATTGAAGCAGAATATTCCATTAGGTAAAAAATATGTGAATTTGGGAAATGAAACATCTATCTTTTTTCAACACAATTTTACTTTTGGACTTTACAACGCTGTGGAGTTATTGGAAATGTTTGGATCACACAAGTCAGAACTCAGGACATAAAAACACCCCAATGAAACCAAGCTGAAGAAGGTTGCAATGGACTACAAACTGCATCTCATGAAACTGTGGAGTGAAAAAAAAACACAGGAACCCCCCTCCCCCACCCCCTGTACAGTATATCAGAGGTGAAGGGCTCATAGAGAGGAGGAACAGCTAGAGAGGAGCAGACACAGATGGAGATGGAAGGATGCAGTGTGCTCGTGTGGTTTCGGGACCGGCTGGCACGTAGCGCACAAACACACACACACACACACGCACACACGCACACACACACACACACACACACACACACACACACACACACACACACACACACACACACACACACACACACACACACACACACACACACACACACACACACACACACACACACACAAATATGGTGGGTTTCACTTGGTGTTGCAGACATTTCTCTTTTGTGGTGCTGCAAAAGGTGAGGTATTGGTTTGTGGCAGGTTAGCGGGAGAACACTGAGTGTGTGTGCGTGTGTGTGTGTAAGCCACAGACCGTAACCCGATCCAGACTCAAGGTTAGACACTTTGTTTCGGTTTTTTTGTTGGTTGTGGTGCATTTTTTTACACAAGAAAGCTTATTTCCTTTTTCTAACACCACTGGATGTAATCAGTGAAGTGAAAGCCTCTTTGTTCTAACCAGGGGAATCATTTAAATGGTATTAATCTTCCCGCCACTATAATCCACACACACACCGCAAAAAAAACAACACAAACAAAAAAAACCTTGAAAGAGTTGAGGCTTGAAAGACGGGAGCTGTCACTGAGGATGTCTTCAGTATAAATTGTATTGAAGTCTGGAACATAATTAGAGCGTGTGCTGCTGCCTGGCGTTCAGGCAAATAACAGATGACAAAAGGAAGGATGATTCATTTCCTCTTCTTGTTGACAGCTGGAGAGGTAAAGGTAACTGAAGTTGGAGATCAGCCTCATCAGTATGCATTTTCTTCTTTTTTTTATCTACCCCTGGATGTCAGTGGTGGAGAAATGAAAAGGGTTTTTATTCCACACCCATGCAGAGGGGAAGTCTGCTTTGAAGTGTTTGAAGCTATAGAAATGGTGCAGGCTATGTGTTGGGATGGGCAGGTATGGATGCAGCGCTGTCTGCTTCTCCCTCCCTCCCTCCCTTTTCTCTCTCTCTCTCTCTTCTGCCTCCTCCCATTTCCATCTCGTCCTCTTATCCCCTCATTCCCTCATCTGCTCCTTCCATGCCTCCCTCCTCTCCTCTCGTCTCCCTTACATCTCTATATCTCCTCCCTCCCTTCCTCCCCTCTTCCCTCCCCTGTTCGCTCTGACACACTGAACTGAAGTGGCACTGCTTCCCTGCGCTGTGATTGGCTGCCTGCCAGACGCTGGCTGAGCCAAGCAGCACAGCGGCAGGGCAGCTGGAGCCGCCGGCCCACAATGCACCACAGCGCACCGTTCGCCCTCCTCCTCCTCCTCCTCCTTCATCCTACCATCCCCTCCTCCTCCTCCTCCTCCTCCTCCTCCTCCTCCTCCTCCTCCTCCTCGACAGCCAGCCACAACCCAGCTCTTTGTGTTTGCCTCCCTCGTTCTGCTTCTCTTCTGATATTCAGTCAATCGCTGACCGCCAAATAATGACCGTAGACTCTCAGAGGTACGGGAGGATATAGCATGATGTCACAACACAATGCACAAAACCTCTCAGGGAGTATAGGTCAGGTTTGATGGTTGGGTCATCAAAAAGTGTGCATTTGACATGGGAGGCCACAACAGTCAATGTTATCTCTTAATCACGATCTTTCCCTAAACTTAAAGTTGGCCCACACTAAAGGATTTTTCAAATCTTCGCAGATCATCGTCTGTCCTCGGGGTTCCTTACACACAACACCATATCAGATCGTAAATGTTAAACATGTTTAATATTTACCATTTTAAATCGGTGCATCCAGGATGGACTTCAGAGCCAATCAGGGATGTATAAAACACTCTTACCTCACACCACAGGAATATCTGGAAAGATTATCTTTAGAACCATCAAAAATTCAAAGCTTTGTTGACGATTGTCAAGTAGTTTTTTCATCATGATTGCCAATACCATGATCTTTCCCTTTGCTAAAATCATGAGCTACTCCTTATCGCTATCTTTCCTTAACACTAACTTAAACAAAGTTTTTAACAACAATCGCAATCTTTCCCTTTTAAACCATAATCACAATTTGTTTCAGTTTTAACTTGCTATCTTTCCCATATTTTTAACCAGGTTTTAAAATCATTTTTCACAATATTTTCCCTAGCCTAAACTAAGTATTATTTTCACCTTTGATCGTGATCATTTCCTAATCTTAAAAGGTGCTAAATTTAAAATCCAGAGCATTAATATAGCAGCA
Source organism: Sebastes fasciatus (assembly GCF_043250625.1). Classification (NCBI taxonomy): domain Eukaryota; kingdom Metazoa; phylum Chordata; class Actinopteri; order Perciformes; family Sebastidae; genus Sebastes; species Sebastes fasciatus. Next base: position 4,731,067 of record NC_133796.1, on the reverse strand, counting down.
AACAACTACTGTTTATGTATAGATATAGAGGAGTAATGTCTACCTGAGCAGAGAATGAAGTCTCTCCCCCTATGTGTGTGTTGTATATTTGTATCGTTCAACACAGGGCATTTCGGTAGAGACATTAAATATATGACAATAGAATAGAAATAACCTTGTTTTACTTTTGTACAGGACTTTGTAGGCAAACGTTTTACTGGCGTCCGGTAGTCGCTTCCAATCTAAAATGTCGGAAGCGTAGCTCTGCTGCTGGGTGCTGATGTTGCAATGGAACGACCAATTGACTTTCACTTCTTAGCAATAAACATTCTTTGTTTGCACTGTTAGCTGCTAGCCGCTCAGCCATCACCATTTTGAGAGTGTGAAGACAATCCCTGAATCATAGACATGCTCTGTGTGCAAATTCAGCACCTTCAACTAAGTTGTTTATTCAACCATGACCACGCCCTTTCTCTTTCTCATTTTAACCATAATTGAGATCTTCTTGTTTTTAACCGTTATTGCAATCTTTTCATTTCCAAGTTTTTGCTATGATTGCAATCATTTTCTAACCTTAACCAAGTACATTTTTTAAATCATAATTTTTTTCCCCCTTCACAGTCAATCTCGCTCTAACCATAATCAAGTGGGTTTAGTTACTTATCTCACCATAACCATATAGGGGTGGCAGGTCAGTTAATGCTTTCATGAATCATTTTTATAATGGTCATATAGATTGTTGTGGACTGACACTGACAAGTATGAGGACATGAAGAGAGGAACAAAGCTGCTTTTCTTTGTTCCTGGAAAGTTAAATGTGATTTTTCACTCAAGCAGCAGCAAAATGTTCCAGAAAGAAGCACTAATTTCTACTTTTCCAGAGCCTAATCAGTCCCCTTACCCCGCCCCCCTCATCCCCCATCCCTCCAGACTGCTTGCTGGTCACTCGGCAGCCCAGCGGGAAACCCCTGCCCTATTCCTCGCCAATGAATATACGAGGCCGGTGTATAAACAGTTGACGGGTTGGGGAGAGGAGGAAAAAATAACGCTCCATCACGTCTCCTCCTGGCTCAGCAGAATTTAGTGGCCTCCAGTTATGAATGGAGCAGAGAGAGAAAAAGGAAAAAAACATCCACCCCTTCAAAGAGAAAAGAGATGGCTGGCCCTCTGAGATGTGTTTTCTATATCGTCTTTTTCAGTGTTGCATTTTCATATCCTGCTCAGTGATGGATGAGTGTATTTAGGGCTATATGCTGAGAAAGATGAATGCTTTTGCAGATGTTGAAAATCTGATCTGGTCTCAGCTATTTCATCCAATTCTGATATGATTTATATAATGCAGTTTATTAAAGACCAGGGGTCTGCAATCTGCGGCTCTGGAGCCACATGCGGCTCATTAGCCCCTCTCCAGTGGCTCCATGTGGATTTTTAAAAATGGAAATGAATAACTGTTTTTTGTTAACATTAAAATGTGTATCTATCATTGTTGTAGGTCTATGTCTATATATATATATATATATATATATATATATATATATATATATATATTGTACGTCTGGTGGACGTGCAAGTTCGGTTCAATATTTGAACATCTGACTAGGACGCCTTTTGGACGTCCGTGGACGTGCAACTCAGGCTGACATCAATAGTTGAACGTTAAAAAGACGATTAAAAAAGACGTTGCAAAAACATTCATTCTGGCTCCTCAGTGGACGTCTTTGGACATCGACAGAGACGTTAAATTGATGTCTTTTAGATGTGTCTTTGCTCAGTGGGTTGTCTATGTAAAGATAAAGAGGAGTAATGTCTACCTGAGCAGAGAATGAAGTCTCCTTCTGTGTGAGTTGTAATCAGAGCTTCTCTGTGCTTTGTTTATGTAGCCGGCCAGGCACGCGTGCATGTTAGTGCATGTGAGTCCCTGTTTTTGTGGCTAGTTGATCGCTGCCACTCTGCACTGCTCTCATACGGCGAAGATGCGAAATTCTGGTGCTTTGACAAATCAGTAACGTAAATCAGAGGATAATTTTTTTCCCGAGGTAAGCGGTTGGAAAGGTTGGCACCTTGCATGGCAGCCTCTGCAAAAGTTTAAGGTGGCCAATGTAAAACCAAAGTTGCAATAAACCATATAGTTTTTCTTTGGAACAGCTCAGTCTTCAGAATGGAGTGAAAGGAAAGTGGCAAGCTGAGATGAAATACTTAAAGTCATCAAGTTTCAAATTCCACTGGTTGCACCTTTAAAGATACTATCAACACTAAAATCCAGGTGCTGGTAGCTTTAATGTGAGAATGTCTCCAGCTGAAGTGTTATCCTTACAGCACCACTGCACATTATACACCAAGTAAAACTACTGGTATTGGTACTGGCCTTAAAAGACTCTGTATCGGTCAAGTCCTGATCCTAAACCTCCCCTCCTCAGCCAGAGAGCTGCAGGCGTTCCTGTATAAACATTAGATCATGGTTTCTGGCTCGCTCTGGGTGGGGCTGCCTGCCCAGCTGCATGCTGAAGATGAAGGGACGGTGGGGTGGGGTGGATGGATGGAGGGATGGATGGATCGCTCCGGGCTCGCTGGCAGTGATGGGACATTACAGACATGAAGACGGAGAATGGGCTTTCAGTGATGTTTCCATGGCGGAAATCAGATCCTAATGGACTGGAGAATGGCACCAGTGGGTGAGATCCAGCGGAGCTCAGAGGCTGCGGTAATGCACTGAGAATAGAGGCTGCCTCCATTAGTGTGTGATGGAGATAACATGCAGTCAGCTGTTATGTCTCTTTGGCGAAACCTTCAATCACAATGGAACGATGACTTATGATCACGTTTTCACTATTTGCACTACATTTTATGCTAGGTATTCAAAATATGCAGTACATAGTATAATAATGTTGCTCATTGGCGCATGAAGCCTAAATGGCTCAACTTCCGTCTGGGAAAGAACCCGGATCTTGGCGGAGTAGCGTCCGCTCGGTCACATGACTCGGTCACGGGGTCCCAACGTCACGTCGTCGACACGGCTTGCGCTCCAGCCTCAGTCTGGGTCTCACTCACATGAACGGAGGAAGGGAAATAACTCTGCATTCAGCTATTAGTGCATTTTACAACTTTAAAAACATAATTTTTTAAATAAGCACTATTAAGAGTGTTCGTACTGGGAAGTTGATTCACCTCAAAAAAAATTTGTTGCTGAGTTACAGACCTCTCTTTCCCAATGTAAGTCTATGGGAAAAAGTATTTTTGGGCCCAATGGCATCACGTGACTGACACGGAAGTTGCAGTACCGCCGTTTGGCCACTACGAAAGTCCGGATCGACGACTGGCGCACTTCCTGGGGGCTTGGTTGAAAGAGGATGTCATGGCGCCATATCACGTCATGTCGGCTGTATTCGAAACAGCCTACTACATACTACCGACGAACGCAGTATCCAGTATCCAGTACATACTGCGTTCCTGCAGTAGTATGCAGTATGCAACGGTTAAAGCGATGTATTTTGCAGTATGCTAGGCAAGGCTTTAACCTTTAAACCCGCTAAAGCACTGAAAAAAAAAGAAAAAAAGAACTCGTGCCACTATTACAACATTATCAAACAATACATCTTATTTTATTTAATTTTTTTTATTGTGTCCAATGTTTTTTCTCTTTATAAGACGGGAGATGGTAAATATAAAACATACTTGACGTGGAGGCAAAAATCTCAAATATCACAGATACCTCATAAGCGTGGGAAATAAAAGTGTCTGCAAAATCTTTTGTGATTCGGGTAAAGTGCTGCTTTAAGGAGCTGGTCGGTCACACTGTCCCACAATCATGTAAACAGTCTTTCAGAGGGACTGACAGATGCAAAATACAGTTGGAAGCACTGAGTAATTGAATTTACTGGTATGAATGTGGTTAAATTTAAGCCTTATGAACACAGGCTCTTTGTATCAGCCACAAGAGCCTTTCAAAGATTGAAGTACCAGCCTTTAAAAATCTCTGTGATGCTTCATGAGAAACACAAGTAGCGCTACCAAATACATTTACAGGATTGTTTCAACAATGCAGCCTCCCTGTCAGCTTCTCCTGCTCGGGCTCAGTATGCTGACCGGTTGCATCTGTTAGCTCCAGTCCAGAGGGGACTTCCACCTGAACTAACTCTGGGGACCCTCGGGTGCAGAGCGTGAAGAGGTCTCCACCCAAATCAGCAGCAGCCAGGCCTGGACTGAAACAAGCACTTAATTTACTGCCATGTTTTGCTGCTGCTGAAAGTGTTTTTTTTTTTCTTTTAATGGGAAGCTGACTGTAGCAGGTTTGGCAGCATGAATCCAGTCTTTGTCCCAGTGACTGCGTCTGGTCGCTGCTTTGAACTTTTTTTTTTTTTCACTTAAACTGTGGGTGTGTGTGCGTGTGTGGGTGTGTGTGCGTGTGTGTGTGTGTGTGTGTGTGTGTGTGTGTGTGTCACTGGGTCCACCGGTGCTGGTTGGATTACTCTGAAAAATGTATTCTGGGTCAATTCCAAATACAAATGTAGTCCAATAATCCACATGGCCTTTTGAAGATGTGGAGTAATCAATCACAGTCATTGACGGGTGACCGGGGCTGGACAGGGGAGGAACCTGATTTACTAGCTGATATATACATATACAGTATATATACAGTATATATACTGTATATAGCACGCTGTACAGCGTAGTTTTGGAAGGCTGCCATTTTTAAAAGCGGGTTTGTGAAGGATGGACAGATAGAGCCAGAGCAACACAACCTCCTCCCCACGCCAAAACAGATAGAGTCAGAGCAACACAATCTCCTCTCCACGCCAAATAGATAGAGCCAGAGGAACACAACCTCCTCTCCACGCAAAATAGATAGAGACAGAGCAACACAACCTCCTCTCCACACCAAATAAATAGAGTCAGAATAACAAGACCTCTTCTTCATGCCAAACAGATAGAGCCAGAGCAACACGATCTCCTCTCCACGCCAAAATAGATAGAGCCAGAGCAACACGACCTCTTCTCCACACCAAACAGATAGAGCCAGAGCAACACAACCTCCTCTCCACACCAAACAGATAGAGTCAGAGCAACACAACCTCTTCTCCATGCCAAATAGATAGAGCCAGAGCAACACGACCTCTTCTCCATGCCAAACAGATAGAGCCTGAGCAACAAGACCTCCTCTCCATGCCAAAATAGATAGAGCCAGAGCAACACAACCTCCTCTCCACACCAAACAGATAGAGCCAGAGCAACACAACCTCTTCTCCATGCCAAAATAGATAGAGCCAGAGCAACACGACCTCCTCTCCACACCAAACAGATAGAGCCAGAGCAACACAACCTCCTCTCCACACCAAAGAGATAGAGCCAGAGCAACACAACCTCCTCTCCACACCAAAGAGATAGAGCCAGAGCAACACGTTGTTAGTATAACAATATACAAAGATTTAAAAGTAGATAGTTTGTATACCAAACTACTAAATCAGTGCACTGTAAACATGAGCACATTGCAGGTAAGAGATCTGTATTAACTGGGCAAATATTGATTCAGATCCAACTAAAGCCAGACAAGTACCTCAAGTCAAACAGATCTTTCAGAGGAAAGCTGAAATGACAACACGCTCATACCGTATTGGCTTCTTGGTTCTTAATCACAGCATGAAACAGTAGTATATCATTGGTTTGACTTCCACTAATCTGGCTTCAGGCCCCTCCAGAGCGAGCATAAACATATATCATGTTGTATATGTTTTTTATTTCATTCAGTGTGGAATTGGGTCAGCCACTAAAATTAGCCGAGCGAGAGAGCAGATTTGTGTTTGTTCACTGCAGACTGGGGGGAAGAAAACAGGGAGGAAGTCCTGAAAAGAAAAAGGTGAAACGAGGGAACAATAGTGAATAATTTCCAAGATGGGTGTTGCTTATCCTCGCTCTACAGAGAGACAGATGGGTGGACGGTAAAAAAAAAAGGAGCTGTGATTCTTGTTTCCATTGACTCCAGACTGCATTGATTGGCTGCTTGGCAGAGCTCCAGAACAAGGCGAGTCTCCTGGCCTCTCAGCTCTCCCAGGAAGGCGCTACGGCAGCGGGGCTCGCCGGAGCTCAATGCTGGCTCTGTTCTCTCCATGTGGGTCAGGCCACCATCTGATGACCTAGCATGTCTCAGCACACACTGGATGGCCAATACTCTTGTTCCTCTCCTTGTCTGGAGTGTATATATTAAGGAATGGAAGTCAGGTGAAGCTTACATCACTTGTTTAAAGCCCCCCTCCAGCTCTATTTTGGCATTTCTATGATATTTCATATTTATTTGAGTCATTTTTTCACGTGGGCTGCAGTTTGCCATGTTATGACTTGAGCATATTTATTATGCTAAATGCAGGACCTGGGAGGGTTTCTGGACAATATTTGTCATTGTTTTGTGTTGATAATTGATTTACAATAAATACATACTAGGGATGTCCATAATTAACAGTTTTACCGTTAACCGGCATTAAGCATTTTAACCGATTAACGCTATCGGTTCAAACGGTTAAAAAAAATGTTAATAATTAACTCAAAAGCTGAGCGGCTCCGAGGAGTGGTTCAGCTTTTGAGTTAATTATTCAGAGCCCAAGCGACAAGACCTCCTCTCCACGCCAAACAGATAGAGCCCGAGCAACACAACCTCCTCTCCACACCAGAAAGATAGAGCAAGAGCAACACAACCTCCTCTCCACACCAGAAAGTTAGAGCCAGAGCAACACAACCTCCTCTCCACACCAGAAAGATAGAGCCAGAGCAACACAACCTCCTCTCCACACCAGAAAGATAGAGCAAGAGCAACACAACCTCCTCTCCACACCAGAAAGATAGAGCCAGAGCAACACAACCTCCTTTCCACGCCAAACAGATAGAGCAAGAGCAACACAGCCTCCTCTCCACACCAAACAGATAGAGCCAGAGCAACACAACCTCCTCTCCACACTAGAAAGATAGAGCCAGAGCAACACAACCTCCTCTCCACACCAGAAAGATAGAGCCAGAGCAACACAACCTCCTTTCCACGCCAAACAGATAGAGCAAGAGCAACACAGCCTCCTCTCCACACCAAACAGATAGAGCCAGAGCAACACAACCTCCTCTCCATGCCAGAAAGATAGAGCCAGAGCAACACAACCTCCTCTCCACACCAGAAAGATAGAGCCAGAGCAACACAACTTCCTCTCCATGCCAGAAAGATAGAGCCAGAGTAACACAACCTCCTCTCCACACCAGAAAGATAGAGCCAGAGCAACACAACCTCCTCTCCACACCAGAAAGATAGAGCAAGAGCAACACAACCTCCTCTCCACACCAGAAAGATAGAGCCAGAGCAACACAACCTCCTTTCCACGCCAAACAGATAGAGCAAGAGCAACACAACCTCCTCTACACACCAGAAAGATAGAGCCAGAGCAACACAACCTCCTTTCCACGCCAAACAGATAGAGCAAGAGCAACACAACCTCCTCTCCACACCAAACAGATAGAGCCAGAGCAACACAACTTCCTCTCCATGCCAGAAAGATAGAGCCAGAGCAACACAACCTCCTCTCCACACCAGAAAGATAGAGCCAGAGCAACACAACCTCCTCTCCATGCCAGAAAGATAGAGCCAGAGCAACACAACCTCCTCTCCATGCCAGATAGATAGAGCCAGACCAACTACTGTGCTCTGTGAACTGTGCATGTGATGTCGGTATTTTTGTTCCGATATATAAATATAATAACAGTTTTAACATACAACACATTATGGTATGGTAACTGTTAAAAGGTTAGCATTTTGGCAGTCATTATTTTTTTAGTATTTTGACTGCAGTCAGTGATGCTGCTATTTTTGCTCCAAACACCTATAAATCCGTCCCTGATTAGATGGCTGGAAGGAAAAGCAGCAGGGATCTGAACCTGCTGTGTGCTGACTGAGTAGTAATAGGTCTGTACGATTTGTCTCAGAAGTGAGAATATGAGAGTTTTAACTAGCAAGGACAACCTGATTTCACCTTGTTTCCATGGTGTGAGATGGTGACTGTACGGCTAAAATTAACAGCAGATCCTCAGCAATGTTGCTGGCAAGAACTAACGAGGTTGATTCAGAGCAGGTGTGTAGATAGGCAAAGGAGGGGAAGCCAGTACAGGAACACAAGAGGGACAACACGGTACAGAAAACCCAAAACACAGAAAACAACTCAGTCCGGTCTACAAAAAGTCGGAAGGCATCTGGACACAGATAGATGAAACCAGCAATGTTAAATATTCCTTGTTTGAAAAGCTTGCTGTCCACACTGAAACACCTAGACACTATGAGTAGCATTACATCTCTTGAATGAGAAGAACAGGTAATCGTTCTTTCACGTCAGCGAGTATTGGCCATATTTCATGCTGTTTGGAGACGAAGACAAGCTTTCGTACGTTGTGGGAATATCCGAGAAGACGGCCGGCAGCGGAGTTAAATGTTCGCTATGTCAGAATTTAATCAGAAAATGTGTTTCCGTATCTCTTTTAGCGCATCAACTCTTTTCGACGAAAGCAACCTCAGGCGACTTTAAAACTTTTTTTCCGCAATTGAAGACGTTTCATTGAATTTAGCTGTTTCCACATAGCTTTTCTAATCCAAAATACGAACAAAAATATGTAAATCAAAAAACAGATATTGATCATATCTGAGAAGATCAGCAATCCAGTGTTTTAAAAGCTCAGTTTACAATGGTGGAAAATTCTGGGTAAAGAATGGCAGGCCAAAGTGGAGACAGTGTGGACTTTGCTTTCTGTTATTCATTTTTTTAAATATTCCATCTTCTCTGAACACTGCGTTCATATCTGTGAGCCACATTTGTACACACAAAAGCAATGCTCAAAGCACTGCTACCCCAACCTCCCGCTTACTCTCTCTATTCTCTTCCCACCTACTCATCCACCCACACACACACACACACACACACACACACACACACACACACACACTCCCAGTAAGAGCGCCCAGCCCTCCAGCATCCTCCCTTACTGGTAGTCAAAGCTCCACAGCTTCCCCCTGAGGGCTGGAGGCAATTACTCCCAGCTGCCCTGAACACCATTAACAGACCGGTGTATGTTTCTGTCGGCTCGGAGCACATTGTTTACATCTGGAGATCAGGATATGACTGGAGACACATCAAAAATGGGAAAGGGATGAAAACAGAGGCTGTCCTCCCAAGATAGACCAAGATGGCGGCGCATGCACAACATCAGGCTCAACATCTGTTCACTCAGAACAGTTTTGCATACATATATCATACAGCCGACAAGAACTTTTGGACATTAGATCTCACAACTCGGACGACTTTATCGGCACTCTCCGGCTCATTCCAAAGATCACCAAGACATCGGAGGCTACCAACGCAGCTCCACCGATGAGAAGTGCTTGCAGGCGGCGTCTGTTCCAATATCATTATCACATTTGCAGGCGGAACAACGGTGGTTGGCCTCATGGAAAACAACGAGCCGGCCTAAAGCTGGGCATATATTGTACGATTTTAGAAATGTTGTTGTGTACTTCCTAGTCCTACTGTACAAGTAGATCGTTTGCGATACAAAGCCAAAGCTCACGATTTATGCGCTCACACTGTACGGTCCGATCATCAGCCACGACTCTAGGCTCTAGTCTGCCTGTGTCTTCGTTTTTTCTGCCGATTCAGCATGTTGAATCGGTGGTGGCGGCACCCGTCGGCTAACTGGTGAGAGACAGTGGTTTCGAAATGGTTGGCAAACGCCACTTTGTTTTGTGTACGTATCATAACAACGGCTCGTATAAAGCCGCCGTCCTCGGTCTTCTGGTTTCCCTTTTTGAATGACAAATACAGACTACCGCCACCTGCTGGTAGGGAGAGTTATTTCATCTCACGCAGGTGCAGAACGTACGTCAGCCGTAGTCTTTGTCATGTGTTCGAGTGCAACTTTTTGGCCAAGACAAAGGCAACGTGAGGCCACTCAACGGTCGGCCTTCGTCGTCGCTAGTTCTCTGATGTCAGGTTGGTGTGTCTGGGCCTTAAAACGCAAGTAGCAAGCACATCAGGCAATCTGGCACAGAATGAATGGAAATGGGTGGTATATACATACTGCAAGAAAAGTGCTACAGAAAAGTAGAACACGACTGTCAAGTGACCTTAATCTCAATCGATCAAAATAATGTTGAACATCCCATCCTCATTCCTTCATCAGAGCACAACCATCTTGTCATATTCCAGTTTAACATTCCTGCGCTGGGCTTTCACAGACTGGACTCACCGTGCCTAAGGATGCTGATCTGCAGGTCATCTCAGCTTATATACCTTCCCTGCTTTTAGGTTTGGGATTTGAGAGTGCACAGGCTGACTTGAGATCGGAGCCTCAGGGGCACCTTGTGAGGCAGTGAGTATTTCCACAGTCTGCTCTTAGCAGGAGCGCAGCTGGAGGTTGAGTCACAGGGTTGAGACTCTGCATATTCACCAGCAAAACACACCCACGCAAAGAGTACAAATCTAGTGCACTAAAGCTCATACTGTGTGTGAATACCTCAATTAAAAAAACATCCAGATATGTGAAATAAAAGACTAAAATAGACAATTAAATAAAGAAAAAACAAGGAGCACGTTTTTCAAGATAATTTCATCCCATGCCACGACTACAACCTTCCACAGATGGATTCCTAATTGGCTGTTATCGTAACCTCACTGAAGAATTGTGTTTCCATTCAATGTACATCATTTCAGTGAGCATATGCAAATAAAATGTGCGAACATATCAAATGCATTTTTTCAAATGATGGCAATATGGCTTCAGAACAAATGATTAGGGGAAGCTCGAGGGGTACTCTGGATAATTTCTAACTCTTTAAAATGCAAATACTGCTTCCACTTTGCATGCTAAAAAAGATAATACTTACGCAATGGTCATTTCAATAACACATTCTTTTTCACTCGACAAAGAAGGCCAACACTCACATGAATGTAGCCGTGTGGGTGGATAGAGAGCTTGGGAGAGATTAAGCCATTTGAGGAAGCAAATATACGGCCTATCACAATCCCAACGAGCAGGCTGAAGGGATTAGGCTCCCGACTGTAAGAGAGAAAAACAGTCACAAGGAAATATGTTTACCTTGTTTTCTTTTTTAAATCAAGCAATTAACCAGGTTGGCCAGTATTTATTTGACTCTATAAGGTGTTCGTGTTTGCTCAAAGTCAGCCACGCAGTCACCTTTCTGAGCTCGGTGAACGCCAAAACAAGTTGACTACAGGAGCACGGAGGTGTTTTGAAACGAGCGCGCGGCATGCACTGCACCGCCTGTAGCTGTTAAAATGCTAAATCAAGTGTAACGGATGGCTTCGAAATGTAATTTGTAAGGGACAGGTAGTGAAAGCTGGTGGAGGATGGGTCTGCAGACTGACACCACTTTCACACACAAACCCTGAAACAGAATAATAAGCATGTTTGTCTATTCATGGACGACTGGTCACGGTGAAAAGCTTGACTGGGTAGAATAATAAAATTAGACCAATTAAAATTATTCTAATTAGGGCTGTCAAAGTTAACGCGATAATAACTCGTTAACACAAATTCATTTCAACGCCACAAATTTCTTTAACGCATTAATGCAAGTTGAGATTTTTAGGTTGTAGCGGGGTCAGTTTTAGAGCTAGAGTGAAGATACTAATATCATATAAAATTAGAAGTCACAAGGAATCCATCGGTACCAACCATGTCAGACTAGCTTGTTGTGAAGGAGGGTAAATAACGCTCCAAACTTGCACTACATTTTGGCGAGGAAAAACTGTCATGGGGTCCCTTGACCTCATGACAGTTTAAATATAATCACATGCAGTTTGGGGCAAGTCATAGTCAAGTCAGCACACTGACACACTGACAGCTGTTGTTGCCTGTTGGGCTGCAGTTTGCCATGTTATGATTTGAGCATATTTTTTATGCTAAATGCTGTACCATATTTGTCATTGTTTTGTGTTGTTAATTGATTTGCAATAATAAATATATACATACATTTGCATAAAGCAGCATATTTGCCCACTCCCATGTTGATAAGAGGATTAAATACTTGACTAATCTCCCTTTAAGGTACATTTTGAACAGATAGAAAATGTTCTAATTCAGACCAAATGTGCACACACCTGACACAAATTCGATACACAAGCTTGTTTTGTAAAAGCAATCAATTTCTCTGTATTTTCATTATTAACTCTTTAGCAGCAGTTGTACACACGGATTTATCATGTGTACATCAATGAGGGTGTCATTCAAGCGTTCGTGTTTTACATGTGTAGACATGCGAGTTATTAATTTCTGTATCAGAGATCAGAGAGGACACAGAAAAACTTTGGTACACACTCACGAGCTAGAAGCAAATTGTTGACATGTGCACAGCATGGAGGATGTTCCCACTGTAACGTACTGGGTGCTGCATCACTCCTTGTGGGACTGACAGGCTTCTAGTGACACATTACACACACACCAGGTTCGTTCCCATGATGAACGTTGATGCAACACAACAGATAAACATCGGCCACTGCCATCGGCGAAGTCATCTTATTTGCTGATAGGCCGATGGTAGTCAACAAGGCGATTATCGGCCGATATCGATGTTTGGCCAATAAATTGGTGCATCCCTAGCTCTGACGATATGTCTGGTCAATTACAAATATTCTTTCCCCATTGCGATTACACGCCTGGTGGTGTTCATGCTGGAATTTCAGTACCTGGAGTTTTGTGGTTATTGAGGCTCAGTGTTCACCAGAGACTTCTCTGCCTCTGGATACTGTTGCTACGTAATAATAACCATTAACCAGCCTATAACCTCTGAATGGTTGTAAAGTGTTTTCTAGAGACCTCCTCAGAGAGCAATGTTTTTGACAGGAGCTCAGTGCGAACCCTTCACAGATCCTCGCTGCAGGGACTCTCCACACAACAACACACTCCGGACTCTTAAAGCTGACTGACTTTACTCCAAATAAAATCAAATTTGGCGTTTTTTTGCAAAGGCTGTCAAACTGCTGTCGTACACAGCGCTGTGAGGGCAAAGTCTGTGTGTTTAATGATGGAGACAGAGTGGGAGGAAATGCTGCTGAAACATATATTATTGACCAGTTGCATTACTTTGGGGGGGGGGGGTAAAAAAAAGATGTTAAGGCATCTTACTTTATTTAGTTGGAAATCCGCTCTTTTCTGTGTTCAACTGATGACAAACAGACATGAGTCATGAATCAAATGAATGTTTAAAGAATAGTTTGACATTTTGGGAAATATGTTTATTTACTTTCTTTCAGAAAGTCAGATGCAAAGATTGATATCAATCTCAGTTCTGAGTCAAGTCAGGAAGTGATCAACCTAGTTTAGATTGGAAACAGAGAAAGATATACCTAAACTTCTAAAGCTCATTCATTCTGTTCAAAGATCCTTCCTACATATCCTCTCATCTTAAAATGGTTTTGGATTTTTCCTGTAGCTGCTGATTATATACTTAGATGAAGCTACCACATAAACTTCCTTTTTTGGAGGTAATTAATGTGTTTTAAGGACAATATGTGGTCTGAGCTCCACAATTTCAATTATAATAGCCTGAGGCTGTGGCGAACAACATGATGTGACAGAGATTGTTCGGGTTCAAAACTAAAGTTGAAAAATAATTTCCGTAGTCCCAGACAACAATAAGTTTCCTCTGAGGAAAACTTTTTACAAGATTCCCAAACTGCCAGTGTGACATGAGGAGGATAGCCCTGTGATTAAATGGGGAGAAAGTAGTGAATGTGATAAGTTATGATTGTCACAGCCTCTAATGCACCCACCTAATGTCTTCATTCTGATCCCACCTCGTGCTCAAATGCGCCACAGCTGCGCCGAGTGAGCCACCCTGACGAAAACGCCTATGGTGAGCGCATATTAGCACGATTCACGCATCGGGTGTTCACACCAGCTGCGTTTCTGCTGCTGCAGCTGTCAGCTCTTTCTTTCTACATAGATTTGCCTTTCATAATGGCCATTTCATTTCATTATAAATGTAATCTATATTTATTTTAGAAAGAGAAAGGTTAAGAAATGTGTGGTAATTTGTAAATAATAGTAATAATCCACAATTAAAACCCCGTACTATATTCATTCATGGAGCTCTCCAAGTCACTGCATGTTCTACAACACTGTCCGGCACATATTTCAGAATAAAAGCCTCATGTTAACAAATGAAGGAATTCTGTCCTCAAAACAAAAGCTTGAGGACTTTTATTTTGAAATGAAGGCAGGAAGTGTTGATTTAAAAGTAAGTCTTTACTTTTTTTCATCTGCGTAACATTACCTTCACTGTCAGTGACATATTCTACAGATAGACATCGGAAAACTGTAGTAATGTAGCTGATATGATGTCAATATACTGTCAATAGATCACTTTCACTGTCTGTGGTTGCTGTGAACCGCATCAGAAATAGGCGCCACGCGCTCCTGACGTTCCCAGTGTGGATGAGGCTTTAAGGGTCCTGGTTTGGGGGTTTGATAATATGGTCACCTTTTGTTGAGGAGCACTGACCAAGCTGTGGTATTTACAGTAGTTGGGAGTGAGAATGGGTTGGATAAAACAGGGCACATAGGAGGGGAAGTCAGTTGATTTTAATGTCTGTAGTGTGAATTCACAGTTTGGAGCAAGCACGGCATCACTTAGCTTGAATGTCACGCAGCGGCACACACACACACACACACACACACACACACACACACACACACACACACACTAACTTAACGTAACCTTAACCACTCACCCAAAAATCTGCTCTTTTTCCAAATTGGGGGGACACGGCTTTTGTCCCCAATTGCACAAGCCTTCCCCAATTAACTGGTCTTTAGTCTGAAATGTGTCACCGAAGGCAGAACACACATCATATGAAGGACTGAGTCTACTTGGCTCAAGAGAACATTCCTGTTGTATGACAGTCTTGTGGATTCTGTGTCTTCAGCAGTTTGTGTATACAGTAAACAAGCAGGAAAGACACTATCACACAAATGCATGCATGGACACACACATACACACTTTGTGTCTCTCAGCAGAGGTCACAGCTCTATTCTCTGCATCCTGTAATGATAGGGCAAATCATTTTACAGTCCATTACCTCGGAGTCCTGGACTTGTGCTGCAGCTCATCTGGCTCCATCCCACCAACTCCTCGTGTCAGCTGCAAACACAATGGAAACTGTTACCCACTACCCCGCTTGTGTGTTTCATTTTCCTTATTGTTTTTGTGTGGGAACAGAAGACATGTGAAACGCTTTCTCCTCTATATCAAGGCGATCAAGGAACGAGCACTGTGTTTCATGATGCAGAAACACAGTGTCAGGAGGGCCATTTCAGAGCAAACTGATCCATGTTCAGTTCAGGCTGTTTGGAAAGACAGCAGTCCGCCGGCAGGCCGGGGTCTTCAGAGAGCGTGGGCGAGTTGGCCTAGCACAGTTTGGCACAGTCAGTGCTTGGTGTTCGGTCCTGGCTGAGTTTTTGTGAAAGAATGTATGTGTGTGTGTGTCTGTTCCACTGAGAATACTGCAAAACACAGAGAGCTTCTCTCACACACCTACACATGGTTTTACCTTTTGAACCTTCTGGATTTGTTAGTCAGGAAATCTGCAGGTTTCAGAAATGTTAACGTGTTCCCAAGCACATACTGAAGATATCTACCAAGATTTATGATGATTGGACTAATGGACAATGAATTATGGCCAATTTCCTGCTAAGCCCTGCCTTTTGCGAAGTTCATTGGTCAACATCTTCAAAACACAATGAGGTATCAACAAGCTTTTGATAAGCTTTGTCCAATGATGATCCACAGAAAATGTCAAAAATGTGTTTTTCAAAAATGGCGGAAAATCTATTCAGGAGGAATTTAGTGATCCAAGACGCTTTTTTATAGAGCACACGTGTGTCAAATTTCAAGTCAATCGGACTTACGGTGTGAGGGGCGTGGCCTTTCCAAAATCCCGTTTTTTGGCGTTAATTACAGCACCACCATGTGACCGATTGGGGTCATACTTCTCAGGAATTTTCAGTTTTTGTGCCAAGTTTCATGTTTCTAACTCATTCCAGCTCACAGCAATTGAGGGGGCGTGGCTAAATGTGAAGGGTGAGGATAGCCTTCATCCATGAAACAGGAACTATCTGCTGAGTCCAATGACACCTTCTTCAAGAGTCTACGACAAACGGTTAATGAGTTATGAAAGGGGGCATGGCTAAATGTGTAGAGTGTGGGGAACACCGTCACTAATAGAAGAGAATCTCCCTGCTGAGTCCAATGATACCTCCCACAAGACTCTATGACAAACGGTTCATGAGTTATGAAAGGGAGCGGGGTTAATGTGTAGGGGGTGGGGATAACAATACCAATGAAACAGGAACTCTCTCCTGAGTGATATGACACCTCCCACAAGACTCTATGACAAACGGTTCATGAGTTATGAAAAACGGTGGAGCCAACGTGTTGGGGCGGGGCTATCAGTCTATATTGGCATGTTAATGACCTCAGGCCTGGACCGTCATCATGGCTGAGAAATTTGGAGCAGATTTGACAAAGTACGCTGAAGTTAGAAAAACTTCCTGTTTCACGGCAATCGGCTGCCATGCCACGGCAACGAAATCTTCACAATAATGCATCATCAAGGTCTTGAGGCTTTTCTGACCACATTTGAAGTGGATCTGCTCAACCTGCTAGGAGGAGTACATTAAAATAGAAAACATGTCATTTCCTGTTGCCACTAGGGGGCGCTATGAGTATGACTCAATATGGACATGTTAATGACCTCAGGCCTGGACCCTTATCATGCCTGAGAAAATTTGGGGCAGATTGGACTATACACTGGAGTTAAAACAACTTCCTGTTGCATGAATACTCAGTATTTTAATAACTTTCATCCTTAAGGTCTTAAGATGGTCCTGACCAAATTTCAAGTCGATCTGATTAAATCTGTAGGAGGAGTTCGTTAAAGTACACGGTCTATAAAACGCTAAAATTGGACGAAAATTGCACATTAAATTCAAAATGGCTGACTTCCTGTTGGGTTTTGTATATATCTCCAAGAGGCTTTTTTGTGCATCTCCACTTGTTACATCTGTCTGCCAAATTTCATGCATGTAGGTGAAACCTGAGTGAGGGGCTCGATTTTTCCAACTTTGTAGGGGGGCGCTAGCGAGCCATTTTGCAACACCCAAGCCCGAGATCCTTAAAATAACAAATTTGATATTGTGTCGTACATTGAGAGAGAGAGAGGAAGAGACAGAGAAACAAATGTAGTAGACTGTATACTGTACATTAAGGTGTATATGAATGTAAGAATTTTTCTTTATGTGAAACAATCTTTCTTTGAGATTCCACTCAAGTTTTTGTGTGTGTGTGTGTGTGTGTGTGTGTGTGTGTGCCTGCGTGCCTGCGTGCGTGCGTGCGTGTTTGGTATTGATTTTCCTTTTTTATGTAACTGAGGATCATGTTGTATGCTGAAGGTTACTGATTGAAGTAAATATAGACCGGCAACCTTCTCCCTCAGATACAGAGAGACTGTCTTACAGAGCAACAGCTGAGGAAGAAGGAGAAGAAGAAACAGACATTGGCTTCATCTTGTGCTCTGGATACAAACTGCTAAAAAAATAACCCCAACCAACCACCCTCTGCCTCTACACCGAGCAGTTCAATCACCAGCGGAGAAAAGTAAAGTTAAAGTGGATGGGGGAGAGTGAGTTTGGGGAAGTTTGGAGTTGGTGGAGCTTGAAAGTCCCTGATGGAGCAGCTTGGACTGCAGCATGGAGTGATGGTCGATCTGGCAGGAGGACTAGAAAATGCTATAGCACCGCCTCAGGCTGTTTCAATATATTTACTGTACAAGAGTATGTAAGCAATGTTAGCCTTGCTGTTGACCTGCAATCAGTACGCCCTCCCTCCTGAATGGTTTACACCGTCTTTTCCCGGCTGATCCCGGAGCATCATATAGCTGTTGGAACTAATGTTCAGTAACTTACCCGACTACACCACTCTGCTTCACCACACATCAGACCTTTGCATCGAAACAATCATCCATGTGTGTCCATGAGGAAAATGTGAGTAGCTTGTTCTTCCAAGGGGATTAAGCATCGCTACCATCGCAGTATGCAACACTGCATAACTCTAACCAGCCTAGCTTCCTCAGTTGCACCCGGAAAGTTTGACAATGCTATCTTGGATAATTATCCATGTGCTTCTGTTTGTTTATGAACAATGAAATATTTAGTGTGGGCAATGAATAGATGAATATGCCTAATGCCAAGTTTACACTACAAGACTTTAGCCCCGATTTTCCACTCGCACAACAGTTTTTGGAGCTCCCCAATGAAAGCCCTAATCGGAGACAAATCAGCGTTGGTTTGGCACTAGCAGATTCACGCTCAAGCGCCATGTGTGAACTGTTGTGTCATTTCTAAATAGTAGTTTTGAGACCTCATCTGGGATTCCTCCTCCTGAGGCCTGTACTACGAAGCGAGTTCAACATACCCAGGGTATCCTATCCCTAACAACTGTGGAACATTCGCTTAGACAGCAAGGCTTCATCCTGGTTTTACTGTATAATATAACTGAACAGCCTCGCCCAGTGAAATAATAACGGCTGTAGTAGAACCATGGATGTATTAAGAGAACTGGATACAGTGTTGGAGGTAGGGCCCCGTTCATTCCTATGAAAGTTGCTCAGTGGCACATGATGCCAAAATGGCTCGACTTCTGACTGGAAAAGTACCCGGATCTTCTGGCGATCTTCCGCATCCTTTGGGTCCATGGAGTAGGCGCAGTAGCATCCGCTCGGTCACATGGAAGGGAAGGGAAATAACTCTGGATTCGCATTTTACAACTTTTAGGACCTAATGATTTAAATAAGTGTTCGTACTGAGTAGTTGTTACAGACATCTCTTTCCCAATGTAAGACTATGGGAAAAAGTATTTTTGGGCCCAATGGCATCACTTGACGGACACGGAAGTTGTAGTACCAACGTTTGGCCATTACGAAAATTGGGATCAACGACCGGCGTTCTTCCTGGGGGGCTTGAGTCAAACTCGTTTCATGAAAGCTCTTCGCAAAAAAACATGATCTGGAACCATGGGTGTTGTGGGTTGCACTGGACCACATCAGCATGAGAACCTCAAAGCCTAAGGCAGCTGGATACGGCTCCCATGGCAGCAGGCTCACATGTTAAAGTAAAACCAGAGTTAGGGTGCCAGAGGTTCTATGGTTAGTCTCCTAAACCGCCAACCCAGGAAAACAAAGGGAGTTCTGGGTGGAACCTTTCACAGATGGTTCTAGGTATAACCCTTTATGATGGGATCAAGGGGGCCTCAGCTTTGGCCGTACTTAAGGGTGTATAAAAACACAAAGAGTCCGCCCCAAAATTTGTGACCACGTGGATTGTACACACTAAAGGCTCGCAAAGAGTGCATGCACTAGGAAAGTAAACCCGAACTCTTGAAGTCTGCGACTAATGTAGATACATAATGTTGTGTAACTGACATTACTGAGTCAGTTGGCTGCCTTTGTGACTCTTCTCTAACAAAAGGAAAATGGTTAAATATTGTCTCTTTCCTTCTCTTTCAGTTGGCAAACCACAATATTACACACTCAATATTGTTTTATTAAAACTACCCTTATCCCTCTGTAGGCAATTGGAGTGAATCATTTAACATACTGTTTAGCAAGGTTATCTTGTAGGGCTGGACTTTTTGGAATTTTTGGTTACGTTTTCTTACTTAAGAACCAGAACCCAAAACTCTATATTGATTCTTACTGAGATCTTGACCAACTATATTCAAAGCACTGAGTGAAATACTGCGATTGTGATCATATGTCCCTGTGCCATGCAGACATGTAGCAGCTGGTACCAACCATTTGTTCATTGAAATCAGCATCAGAGACAGAAACAAGTCGTTTGCCAAGCAGAATCAAATGTGCTAGAATTTGTCTGGCAATATCACAGCATGACGTATCGACAGCTTAAATGTACAGCAGCAACAAGACTGGCCCAAAGTGTAGAGACAGAGATGTGATGACATGAACAGAAAAAGAGTCAACGCTTTTTCAAGGCTATTCTGTCTTTTTCCAGAATATGATATCACTCAGTAAACATTTCCTCTTTATATTTTAGAGTCTCAGAAGGCCAGTCAGACTGTGTGTGAGAGAGAAAAAACAGAGAGAGGTTGACTAGTGTCAGGGGGGTGTGCAGCAAAGGCAGCGAGACTCTGGCAGCAGAGTGTGGAAGCACATGTGTGTTTTACATAATGTACTTTCAAAAAATACAAATCAGAAATGATCTGGACCCAAAGGTCACTGGGTAACTCATCACTGACATTAATGCAAAGGCGGTACAACAGAAATATAGGTACCCTCGATCATCACAACACTGCAAGTACAAACAGTATTTAAGGTGCAACCAGGTCTACCTGAGCTGACTAGTAATAATGTCTGCAGGTGTTTCAGTTTTTTCACTGTCAGTCTTAACATTCAAGCATTTTCTTTTCAGACACATCTTTAGTGTGAGCTGTAGGAGCTGCGTCTCTAGAGGATTTCTCAAACGTGACAAACTGGCAGCCCGTACCAAATATATCTGATATTCTCTCCAGTAAACAGTTTTTTTATTGTGGTGGTGTGAAATACTCAGCGGGTTGTGACTCTCGCGTCTCATGGAAGTAGTTCTGAATATGAGTTCCAAAACAAACACATTTCAGGTTTATTTCAACCACCAGATCTGAGCTGAAAGATGACTGAACAATGTCCACTAAAGGCACATTTTTGGTCGCTTGTTCTGGAGCTTTTGATCGTATCACAGTCTGATCGATTTTATTCAACTGTCTTTTGTTGCCTTTTGTTTCATGGTAACAACATGGCGTCATGCCGTTTCAAAACAATAACCAATCGGGTGCATTCCACGATCGGGTACGTCACCGCTTGAATGGCCAGTTGAGTGGAGCAGCGAGTCCCCGCCGGACCTGGTGGACATCTACTGCTGGATTTAACATTATAGACATATAAACTGGAAAAACAAAGTTCGGAAACTTGTGTTTGGTCGATTATTTCTCTGTAGTTACAATGCTAATTGACATTGTATTTTACATCGTTGGAAAGCCTGTTTATTTACCTTCGCAATGATGTCCAACTTGTAAGGATCATGCATTTGTGGGATGAGCAGCACAGCTGATTATGTGGGTAGTGCCCAAGAAAAATTTGCCAAAATGCTCCGTCAATGGTAAACAGTGTATTCTCCTGTTGGTATTGACTCTTGTTTTGAGTTGTTTGGTGGATTGGATGATTGAACTCTCTATCAGTAACAAGGAAGTTTACCATTGGCAGAGCATTTTGGCAAATTTTTCTTGGGCACTAACCACATAATCAGCTGTGCTGCTCATCCCACAAATGCATGATCCTTACAGGTTGGACATCATTGCGAAGGTAAATAAACAGGCTTTCCAACCATGTAAAATACAATGCCAATTAGCATTGTAACAACAGATAAATAATCGACCAAACACAAGTTTCCGAACTTTGTTTTTCCAGTATATATAGACATGACCACTGACTGTTTGTGTAACAATTTAGCCAGAAATTCACAGACTGACCGTACACGATCCAACTTTATACATGGTTTTGATTTCAATAGCAGGTAGCTCCAGTGAAACCTGTTAACGGAGTTAAACGGAGACTGTCTGGGAAGAGACCCATGAGCAAAATGCTTTTCACTTCCATTGTATTGTGGTGGAGCTCAGAGACTAATAAAGTGTGAATCCAAGCACATTAAAACCAAAAATAATACCTGCATGGAGTCGAGAGAGAAATGATGTTTCTTTAGTACTTTGGGTGAATCAATCCTTTAATTAGTAAAGAAGAGACGGCACATTTTTATCCCAAGATACACCGAGGATGAGCACAGTAATTGTAAAAAAAACCAGAACCAATCCATGGGGCATGATCTGGCTCTCACGGTGGAACATTACAAGCACAGCCAGAATTAAAAGCTATTCAGAACCTAGGTGTCCCCCCCCCCACCCCCTTCTGCACACTCATGCACACACACACACACACACACACACACACACACACATCTCCCTCCCTCTAATGGCTGGGTTGAATGTAGAGTCCACCTACACATTTCCCTGACTCATTTGTACTGTTGCTCCTGGAGCGCTGCGCTGAGAGGTGCAGAGTGGGCTGCAGCGGCAGTGTGTATGCGGTGTTTAAGTGTGTACGTGTCTGTGTGTATATGTGTGCGCACATATCTTTTTGGCATTAAAATGTAGACAGGTGCTGAGGCTTGTCTAGTGTCAGCTCAGGCAGAAAACACACACACACAAAAAAACTGAGGATGCAACAGATGTGTCGTGCCTCTGATACTTCAGGGGTTTAATGAAATAGCAACGCTCCCCTGTCTAAACCCGAGAGGTTGGCAGGTTTGAGCAATTTTCACAGATCTTCAGCAAAATCAAAAATGGCAAACCTTAAGAGGAGTTCAGACACCCTTCAACACCTCTCCGATTGAGAGTGCTGATTAGTGGCTGGGATTTTGGCTGTTCCACAGTGACTAACACCCCCCCAGCCATGCCCCCCATACATAGATTGCCACAGCCCCACCCCCCACTGAGGAGCAGGTGGCAGCATGTGGGGGGATAAGCAAAGGCTGTGAATGCTGCTCTTACCATCAGTAACACAGCAGAAACACTCATATTACCCCCATCAGCCTCGCCCTGACCAAGCCTGCTATTTATCAAGCACAGCTACCGGCCTCAAATGACTGATTGAAATTTCATTGAATCTGATCAATGACCTTGATCAGCTAGCGTACATCAAGAACCTAAACAAAAGCCAGGCTCGGGCTTTATAGTCCGATCATCTCCAACGCCCTGCTTCGGCAGTCTGGCAGCACGCCAGCATCCCCTCCATGACCCCATACAGTGGCTGCCCCTCCGCACATACTAATGATGGTTCAGTCTTGTCACTGACGCTGAGCACGGCCTAAAATTACCATCGTGATTATTGTGCAGGGGTATGCTGTTCGAAATAGAGACGCGGCTGTTTTCACATACAGATCCTAGCCAGCAGGCGTTGGAGACAAGACAGATGTGGCCTTGAACACAAAGTGTTAGAGTGTGCTGTAGCTGAGCCCCCCACCCCACTTTGCTGTGTGTGTGTGTCTTTGTCTGATTTAATATCCATGCTCCTATGCAGTGATACTATGGCTGGATATCGGTACTCGATACCTTTGATCGAAATAACCCAAGTAGTATCGAAACTTCTCCAGTGAAATGATACCTACAATCGATCCTTTTTTGTGCCCATGTGTTGAAATAAATGACCATTTGTCAGAGAATGTGAGCGGAGTGGAGCATGAGTGAGTGGGGGAGTGTGAGCGGAAGGATTTTGCCTTATCTCCTGCTCCATCCTGCTCCAATTTTTCGCTCTGGTACGGCTCACACCATGATCAGATTTGTGTGATCCAAACATTTCCAATAACCCCAGAGCATTGTAAAGACCAAAAGTCAAGAGTTACTGAAAAAATATAAACGCAACATGTTTTTATCAACGAAATATTCTGCCTAAGTCCATATTTGTTGGGGTTTAGCCTTTCAAAAACAATAGATTCACTGAAGTCAAAAGACAGAAGAAAGTTGATTTAATAAAAAAGAGATTGGCTCATTTATCCGACGAATCACTTTATTCAAATTGCGAATTTTGTTCAAGATTTTTTTAGGGTGATGTCATCATAACATGAGAGTAGAGGCACTCGCGAGCGTGCATGACGTCACGTCCGTTAGATATTCCCGGAAAAAAATGGGCCTGAACTCTTCGCATTAAAAGCAGTCTACAGGCTGATAGAAGAAACCAAGAAAGTCGCGGAAGGTCTCATTTACTGTATATATACATATACTGTCCCTTTAATAATAGATAATTATGTTTTTTACCTCCTTGTTTTCTGTTTCTTGTGTATAGAATTGTATTATTGAGTTTTTAGTGGGAATAAGTTGTACTGTACTTGCATATTTAAAAACTTTAAAATAAAGTATTCAAAACAAAATTATCATCTGTGCTCAACAAATCTTCCCTGGGTAAATGGCAGCTTCTTGATAGTGCACATTTTGAGTGTTTGCATGTGACCGCGTATTAGTAATACGTAATATGGTGACAGGTCCATAATACGCCCATCAGTGAGTGAATGAACGCATTTTGCCCAGCTGCTTTAGATAAGTGCCCGACTGCCTGTGTACAAATGATGTCCGTGACTGTAGGTGATGATTGCTGGAGTGCATTTTGGATGAATCAGAAACAGTTAGTCAGAGGAGAGAGCTCGAGGCTAAGCGTTTTGTGTCTTGCTGAAACACATATGAGCTATTAAAGCCCAGAGGTTTATCAATGAATTAAAATGCATTAATGCATCATTGAGGTTAATAAGGCCACGTGCACATTTAAAGAGGTTACTTCCCCAAACAAAAGACACAAAAGATTTAAATCATGTCTACATGTGTGTTGACTCAGCAGAGATAACATTAAATGAGAGAAGATATTTCCAGTTCCTACTCAACTGACTGACTTGTATTGTCTCCATTATTCTGAATAACAGCGGGCGCTAGCCAGGTGTGAGCCTCCTCCGCAGGTTTCCATTTGGTGCTGTGAACACAGATTTCCTGATCCTCTAACAACTGCAGGATACTCACTGCACACCGGCTCCCTCCCCGACACAAGGAGGATGGCATGAGGAATAATGGCCCTGAGGTGAAATGAGGCAGAAAGCGAGCTTTTCACCGGTCGTGACCCGCAGGCTGTAAAACAGCTTTTGAAAGAGTTGTGGGCAGACGCCAGGCTATATAAAGCAATCCCATCAGCCTCGGCGGTGGAGTAGTTTAAGGTGTTCCACTTTTCACAAAAGAAAATGGGCTATTGTGCGTTGATTAGGAGGTGACGTGAAAACAGTTAAACATCAGACACTGGAGGTAGTAGGAACTCTCTCAACCTCCTGAACTCCAGTTAAGGTAACGTGAAAAACAAACAAAACATCTTCTCATAAAATTGACACTTTCTAAAGAGGATGTACTCTCATCACCCTGTTCTTTCTCTCATCTTACACTCTTAACATGTCCTTTCTCTCTTGTCTGGATTGGCAGATGTTCTCTCTCATGCACAAACCCACCATTTTTAAATAGCCAAGCTAATTCACTTGACCCAGATTTTTAAAATTGGCAGCCCACAAATCTATGCTGTACATTACGCCGTACAGTTGATGAAGTGCAGATGTGTTTGGTTGCCAATAAAAGGATTCAGTTCTTTTTACATCCATGAGAAAGTGTCCTGTTGAAGATCTATCTGCAGGTGTTGGCTAGAGGAGAAAACTGGGGAAACTCTTGTGAGATGGTTAAGGTTAGGCATTGACCTTGAATAGTTAAGGTTAGGATAGGTCGTTGGGCAGCGAGTCTCGCAAGAGTTTTTGCAAGTTTTTGCAGATCAGATTTTGCAATTTGCAGGCTCCCCTCTAGACATGACCCTATCTGCAGTGGAAACACAGCATTACAGGATGTGCTGGTAATGAGTAGAAATATAACAATGAATGATTAGTTATCCCTCCAAAATATTAAAGGATAACTTCACCACCATTTCTGCTAAAAATCCTCCCTCCATGTGAGAGAGTTTACAAGTTAGTTTTGGGCAGAAAAATCAGCTGATTATCCCTAACCCTAAACCTAAAGAAGTTGTAGTTTTATTGCCTAAACCTAAAGAAGTTGTAGTTTTGTTGCCTAAACCTAAAGAAGTTGTCATTTTTTTGCCTAAACTTAAATAAATTGTAGTTTAGTTGCCTAAACCTAAATAAGTTGTAGTTTTCTTGCCTAAACCTAAAGAAATTGTAGTTTTATTGCCTAAACCTAAAGAAGTTGTAGTTTAGTTGCCTAAACCTAAAGAAGTTGTAGTTTTCTTGCCTAAACCTAAAGAAGCCTCTGTGTTTGTGTTCAAAACGTGACTTTTCATTCAGTTTTACAACATGTTAGAACGTGTTGCTTTAAAGTTTCACTTTCACTTTTACAACGTAGTAGGCGTAGTGGGCCCCTACTGACCCACATCTATGGTGCTTATAGTGACTGATAACGCCTATTAAATAGCCTGATAACAGTCAAATCGGGTGTGATGTTGTAGTATGGGAACATACTGTACATCTGTGTGTAAGCTCACTAGACATAGAGACACCAATTTTCATGAGTCTGTGAAAATGCACTGGTGTACAGCCTCGTGCCTTATTTGCATTAGAAAGAAGAAGTGTTTTCTCATTTGTTTTGAAGAGGAGACTTAATAACAAAAAATTACATTTTCATTTGTTATTTCTTTTAGTCTTCTTCTTTAATTTCCTGGATATTATTAATGGGGACAAGAATTCAATCTTTTCAAGTTTAGTACTGAAAAGTAACAAGTCCTCCTGCTGTGATAGGCCAAAATCTGTCTTTCATTTAGCAGCATGCAGCTTGGGCCTCAGCCACATACTGCCTGTTTTACAACGTTAGCTGGAAAAATCCAGATGTTAGAACACTGAGTTTTCCAACAGCGTAAAGTTGTCCATGTGTGCTGGTGGATTGTTTGGCTGTCTCGGCCGCTCTGACCCCTCAGCCCCGTGGCCCCGAAACAGTCCATTTACCTTTAATGCCTCCACACTGCCAGCCGCCGCTAATGAGCTCTTGAAACTCAACTCTCCCTTGGCCTGTCCAAATCTAAAATCTGTCTAGAGGCTGTTCTGAGTAACCAATGGTAGTTAGTTGTAAATCAGTAGGTTGGAAAAGAAAAGGAAAGCTGATCAAGAGAACAGAGAATACAAAGAGGACTGAAGAAAGAGATATGCAGTTGCTCTCCTGCAGTCCAACATTAAACCTCATATGTTCTCATACTGCAGCTGCTTCACCAATGAACTCTTGGATTAGCGCCTCCATCTGGCAGTCACACCTTTTGTGCCAGGGTTTAAGGTCCTGGTTTCAGTCCCAGAGGTCTGAACTAGGAGGCGAGTTCAACATACCCAGGGTATCTTCTCGTTATCTGGCTTAACTAACCCTAATAACTGCGATCCCGCTAACAGTAAACGTAAATTTTGTTTATCTTTTCTTCTAAAATGTTCACCCCCTCCCCCCTTCAGATCATGGACATCAAGAAGGGTGTCAAGGTGAGGCACAGGTGTACACATGTTCAATGATTTTAGATAAGTGACATGGGCGTTTGTTTGCCTGATATGACATTTTTTATCAGTGAACAAGCATCATGACAACCCTTAACTTCTCAGCCACCGCTGCTTGGTTTGAACTGGGCTACGGTCTGGTACATGTGTGGGCGCTGTGCGGCAGCAGTGGCCTCTGTCGTGCATGAAGAACGACCTGGCAGGAGCACTCTGGGAAAGGCTGGCCCAGTTGTGGATGACTGCAATGAACAGCGGAGATGTGGGATTAACTTTTGTTGATACACAGCATTTTTTTAGTTGTAGCCTATTTAATATTGACAACCTGTAGACAGAACCTGAAAATGAGATCAGCAGAAGAGGATATAAAATATATATCTGAGACATTAGAATAACAGTTGTAGCCTACTGACTACTTTTTTTTCCTTCGTATGGACAATCCTGAATCAGAAGATGATCAGCTTTTAAAACTTTAAAAAGGGGAATTCTCCTGAAGTTCTGCTGAATCATTTCTCTAGAGAAGGGTCACCAGTCTTTCCATCTTGTTGAACTGCAAAATGCATTCCACTTGCAGTTGTAAAGTGGTGTTTCTTTTCCCGCGCGATTGGATGTTTGCCATAGTTTTGCTGTTGTTAAACGCGACGCCCATTTTCTTCAATTCATCACGAAATTTCTCCCTTTTTTTGATTCTCTGTTCGCCGTGGAGAGAAACACTAAGAACACAAAGCGCCACATAGCGCAGTGCAACTGTCATGCCGTTAGGAGCACCGGAGGAGGCACATGATTTTTTTCAGGTTACCTGTTTCATATACTACTGTCACAATATACCGACCGTTTTATAAAAACAACTTTTTTTAATCATATTTGCTCCAGTCTCGCCGACTGCAGCTTTAACTACACTGTCTGGAAAAGTCCAATTGTGTTTCCAATTGGTGTAAAACTGATCTATTTTAACCTATTTTCTGTCTGCCTCCTTGTATGTATGTCATTCTCTGAACGTCCTCCACGTGTCTCTGGCCCTCTTTGACCCGTCCCTCTCTCCTCTCTCTCTCTCTCTCTCTGCTGTCCTGAGAGAGCAGCGTGTGATCAGTGAGGGATGAGGTGTGGGCCTCTGTGTCACAGAATCATTAAAGACCTGCTCAAAGTTAATGGAGCACACGTGCACGTGTGTGTGCATGTGTCCACAAAGAGGAACATATGGGCACGCCAATCTGATCTCATGGGAAGGCGTATAAATAGCATGACATTTTAAGGACATCCGCGTGTCATGATATACATGTTATTGTATGCTTTTATGCGTGTCATTTCACGCCACGTTGTTGCCGTGAAATAGTCACGGTTAGGTTTAGGCTACAAAACCTCTTAGTTAGGTTTGTGGATACGTGTGTGGATGTGTGCGGAAGCTTCTGTCCTTCCGCTGTGAGAAAGAACAAAGCGGTAGATGACGGGATGAGAGACAACGTAGTGTAACGTTATACAGACATAACAAGGTTGCTGAATGAGAGAGGCATCCGCCGATACGTCACACGGAAACACACCGTGTTAATAACAAGCCGACCACCTCAAGGTACCGCCAGCTGTGAGATGGGATCTGTTTTTAAAGTCACGCACCTTGGCGGAGGTCTGCGCTCTCCGAGTGCAATTCTAGTTGTGTTATGTTACCTGCTTGCTAGCTTGCTAAATTGTTAGCATCTGTGGCTCCTAGACACCGACTGTAATGTTAATATTGCCGTTGCCTAGCAGCAGTGTTCTCACGACTTGAACGCCAAGGATATCGTGTACACGACTTCCCGTGTTGTAAACACGAGCTCACGAGTTTCATTTGAAGGCACCAATAAGTACGGAAAACACGTCACTAACGTCACTTCAAAATAACTCAACAACGCTTTTGGATGCGTTTACACTGCAGTCAGTAAAGACTACATGGCGTGAAATGACACACCAAAAGCCAGAACGTCGTTGTTATCGCATGCAAAATGACTTACAAACTGCCGTATCATTCATACGCCACTTGGTGAGACCGGGCTGGAAACCCACATCCAGAACATGCAACACATGCACTACACATACAGTGTGTTCAGATACACAGCTTTAGTTTCTTGTGGAGCATATTTCCAGAGCGGTGCTGCGGGTGTTGATCGACAGTATGTGCGGAGGCCGGGGATTCAGCCACATATGGCTCGGATAAAGTGACTGGCGTAAGTCACTGCTAGTGTAACAGCTTCTTTGTAGTCTGGCTGCTGGTAGTCATAAAACCTGGCAGAGGGAACGAAGGCAGCGAGGCCTGATTTACACCGAGAGCCAGTCACTGGTCAAAGTGTCAAAGTCTCAGCCCTTTAATGAGGGAATGCCTCTACACACTAGTGTGTACCTTTCTCTCTCTCTCTCTCTCTGTGTGTAGGGTCATACATCCAATCTCATCGACACAAAAGCAACAGTAGATCTAAATCCCAGCATGCCCCCTGCTGACTATCTGTGTCATGTATTGATCCATCAGCTCAACCTCAACAGATACGTATATAAAGCTGCCTGCCAGGGTACATGAGAATACTGACAAGTAGTAGTTGTTGTTGTTGTGAGTTTGCTGCTGTGGCCTCGTGTTGAAGTGCTGGCCTTTAGGCGGCCATGTTTACCCGGCAACATATCTGTGATCAATACAAAGCCATTGTGACCGGGCCTGATGAGCTCAGCGAGAAGGTCCCCCCCAAAACAAGTCGATATCATCGATAAGCTCCGACCGTCTGTCTGGTGGACTGCAGCCAGCAGGCCGGGACTCATCACAGATACGTTTGATGTGTCACTGAGTTTACTGCATGTATGAGACATTTTGTCTCCTTTTCATGTACTTCTTCTCGGACTAATTCAGTTTGAACTGACAGATACTGCAGAATAAATTCAGTTTCTAGAGTAATAACAAAAAACACAGGCTAGAGAATCTCCATTCTGTCAGCACCATACATGCCAACCTTGAGACCTCAAAAAAAGGGAGGATTTCAATTCCTGCATTCTGGTGACTTAAAAAGAACGAAGTTAAATAGGCCTACTTTTAATTTTACTTTTAATTCTCAGGAAAGAAAACTGAATAATTCGCCCCTCTGGTGTGAACTTCTGGTAGAAACGAGTCAGTTTTTGCTGCGTCCAGCAAAGCCCAACTTAGGCGCTGCATGCTGTGATGTGCTGCGAGCGCAGCTTAAACTGTGTTATAAATAGGCTCGTTGGAGATGAACTGCGCCTCCCCTGGAAAGTAGACGAGATCAGGCGGCGGCAGCAGCAGCAGGGGTCAGTGACAAAGTCAAGTCGGACAGTTTCCAGCCGTTTCCAGCAGCCTTCACAGAATATACAGGAAGTCACAGGAATAGTTACTTCCTGTTAGATCCGATCTGTAGGCCACTTGTAGTTTTCAGACCACGTTAGGATTTATTTATATTTGTTTGTAAATATATGTGGAAATGTGCATGTATCTGGCATTGGATTCTATCCTTTATTATTTTTATGTATCTTGTAAAGCACATAATGAGCACTCGTTTTGATAAGTGCTTATAAATAACCTTTATTATTATAATAATTATTATTTGCATTATTAACCACACAAGATGTGTTTGTTAACAGATGAAACCTTCATGCACAACATGAGACTAACAGCCTACAATCTAGTGTTAAATATTACAATTACACAGAAAGTTGTGACTTTCTACAACACGTGGTGTTTGCTCTCAAAACTAAGAGCCAATCAGCTCTTTGATCAGACGACAGCCAGGCGTTTCCCATAATGCCCTGGGTCTTTCAGTCGGTGGAGAGCAACTGCGGCGCCTGGCTCTAAAATCTGCGTCCGCCTTGATCTCGTGAGGTTATCGTTGCCCAGGTGTGCATGACATTTTGACACAGCTTTAGCCCTGCCTGATTTGTAAGGTTCAGTCAAGACACTTTTCTTCTTTCTGGAACAGGCCCCAGCATACCTTCAACACATCATGTAGACAACAACAAGGTAAACAGTCAACTGTGCCAGCACCATGGTTCGGTGACTAACCTTCCTCACCATGGAGAAACCCTATAAGATGTTTCCAGTTCAGCCCAACTTCTAGACCCTTACCAATGTCAGTTAACACCACCCCCACCCCCCACCGCTCCCCCAACCACTTAACTCAACAAATATTAGCTCCTGAACTGGGGAGTGAATGCTGGAAAAACACCATAAAAAGTAGCCGTGCACACTGGCCTCCTGTGTAGTCACACGGCGGGTCATGGTTGTAAACCACAGCCCCCCTCAGAGAGAATGAGTTGGTACACTTTGATGATTTAATCTGTCCGGCCTGGTTTATTAAAGCATGAAGGAACAAACATCGTTCGTGCACATCTGCAACAAATGAAACCGATTATAACTGACCAGAGTACCAGCCTGTACTACGAAGCGAGTTCAACATACCCAGGGTGTCTTCTCGTTATCTGGCTTCACTAAACGGGATCCCCGCTAAGAGGTCCTACAACGCTGGTTATCAACTCGGTAAATCAACCCAGGGTTTCTCCATGTGGTTATGAGTGGCATATTGTACAAAGGAAGAGCAAACTATAATATCATACTAATATAAAGAAGTTAAACACATAATCCAGACTAAAAGGTGGCCAAATGTGGGAAGGACAGCTGGTAAATTTGCAGATGTGTGAGTGCGTAAATTAGCTGTTCAGCATCAGTTACCATGGAGATCTACTCCGGTAAGAAGTGAACCACCTTCGTAGGACTGAAAAACCTGAAGGGTTAACCCTGAAGTTACCTCACTAACCCCAAATCCTGCTTCGTAGTCCAGGCCCCAGGTATCCTGGATCCTGAGGATTTTTGGTTTAGTGAATGCACCGCTCCTTTAGCACAACCTCTGTGACATCCCGTCTCCGACTCCTCCATTAATCCACACCTGGAAACTGTTCAACGTAACAGTCATGAAGATTTATAGAACCACTCCCGTTGAGTGTTTTAATGTAGTGTGTTTTCACATAACCTGTGAGGAGCTCTTGATGGGAATATGGTTTCCATTATGGCGGTCATTATGGCCATGTCTGGTCGCCTTCAGTTGATCCCTCAAACCACGTTTTATGTACGACACTCCGCTGTGACTGGAATAACAAATGGTTTAAATTAAAGTCCTCCTCCAGACACATTTTAAAGTATGTAAAGAATACTCTTTTTAATACCAAATTTAGCGTAAGTTTGTGTTTAGCGTTATATTTAGCATTATTTAGCTATGACATGGTTGGTGCCAATGGATTCATCAGGTTTTCTAGTTTCATATGATATTAGTATCTCCACTCTAGCTTTAAAACTGAGCCCACTATAACCTAAAAATCACAAGTTGTGTTAATGAACTTGCTCTAACGTGTTATTGGCACGTTAACTTTGACGCCTAGTGTGAGTGTGTGTGTGTGTGTGTGTGTGTGTGTGTGTGTGTGTGTGCGTGTGCGTGTACTGAGCAACGTCCTTAACTTAATGAACCAAATGCGTGAAAGTGACAATGTAATGCAAGTTGTCAGATGAATCTGTTTCTCTCCCACGTACTGTTCTTAAGTGGCGAAGAGGCAGAGGGGAAATGAGACAAAATGTCCCCATCTTCAGCACTTGAGATACACATGAACACACTTATATACAAACACACACACACACACACACACACAAGCTGAAGATGCAGACTGAGTGTGTGATAGGTTGGAGGCTCTCCTTCACTCTAAAGCCCATCAGCCTCCCATACTCCAGCCCTTCTACAGTACCTTCCTCCTCGTCCTCCTCCTCGTCGTCCTCCTCCTCCTCCTCCTCCTCCTCCTCCTCCTCTCTGGAGAATAGCCCTGCATTGTCATTCACTAACAGTAATGAGGTGGAGGGGAGCTGTTGAAGCGCTGAGAGCTGACAGCAGAGAGGCAGAAGGCAGGGATTAAAGTCAACTCAATGGCACACTGTGCCGGAGATACAGCAGGGAGGAGGAAAGGAGGGAGGAGGGGAGACCGACAGAGGAGGAAGGAGGAGGGTGCGCTAAAGGAGCAGTTTAGAGTAGATTATCTGTGAATGAAGGAACATTTTGTCCTAACTGGAATGGATCTCCCCTTTACAAACATGTAAAGATAATATGTGATAATCACATGCAGTTTATTTTCAACTATTCTAAAATGGTGTGTTTGAATATTTCTGCATACTGGGGTCCCTAAACAGTCTTGAATTACATAAATTGGGTATTACTGTAAAGCTGAGGCTCTTGTGGATCCGATGAGCCCAACTGTATTCATGTGTGATGATGTTAGTCCCCATAGGAGACATTTCATTGTAGCCGTTTCATTCTTTTTTTTTAACCTGGCCTCTCTGTATAAAATGACCTGTGGTGACCTCTAGGATAATCACAACCTCATGAAACTTTACAGCCACAAACTAGAGACCTAGAGCATTCAGAGGATGGATGGCTTTCCTAGCTAGATTGACAATAAGGGGGTTTCTGAGCAGTTTCCGAAACAGAAGTGCTCGCCATCCAATCGGCGAAACATTATTATTTGCACTGTGCAGGATTTCTCCAAGCCTGTGGAAGAGGTAATGTAACGCAACCGTGCGAGATCTACAAAATGTCAAAAGTCTTTCATCCCAAATCGCAGCATGGCTTTTTCTACGGTGTTCCTCAAGGTCTTGGTGTCTTAATGTGGTATTTTGGAGGGATTATTAATCATTTTTATTTCCGATTTGTGACTAGATGAACTTGACACAAATTAATCTTCAGGTTCTCAGCTTTCAGATGATGTACACCACTTCTATGTGACATCTACTGTTGACCTGCTATCTCCCCCTAAAGACCCCCTGTACTCCCCTAAAAAAAAGACAAGAACGTGTGTATTGTGGGTCTCAGATGTGTTTGTTTCCGCCTTTTCTAAAATGATAGCAGGTTCAGTTTTAAAGCTAGAGTGGTGGTACACATATCATATGAAACTAGATAACCTAAGGAATCCATGTCATGTTAGCTTGTCAGGAAGGAGGCTAAATAACGTTCCAAAGTTAAGCTAAATTTTGGTGAGGAAAAACTGTCATGGCCATTTTCAGAGGGGTCCCTTAACCTCTGACCTCAAGATACGTGAATAAAAATGGGTTCTAAGGGTACCCACGAGTCTCCCCTTTACAGACATGCCCACTTTATGATAATCACATGCAGTTTGGGGCAAAAACCATGCAGTATAAATGTGTTATTTTCGTCATTTATAAAATGGCATATTTGAATATTTCTGCATACTGGGGTCCCTAAACAGTTTTGAATTACATATAATGGGTATCACTGTAAAGCTGAGAGTCTTGTGGATCCAATGAGCCCAACTGTATTCAGGTGTGATGATGTTAGTCCCCATAGGAGACATTTCATTATAGTGAGAAGTTTGTGACCCAGCAGCCGTGTTGAGATCAGTTGAGGGAAATACCGCCCACCGAGAGAGCAAGAGATAAGACAACTCTTACCATCTAATCATCAACCTTTCAGTACAAGACAATGAAAACCACTTCAGTTACCGAAACAAAAAAGTACTGCAATGAACAACTGCATGGAAAGTGAACTGTACAGCAACCGTAAGCCAAAGGAGCTCGTCTGCAGCAGCAGGTTATTCTTCATACAGTTCTTCTCCCCTCACTGCTCTCCCTCAGTGGCCTTCTGATTAAATTAGTACGTCTCCTGGCATTTAGTGGCTCACGGCAGGATCACTCCGGTGCAGTGTGACTGAAGCAACTATTCATCTACTTATTACATAGTAATTCATCTACTTATTACATATGGGATTTTTTTTCCCAGCCGCCACAGCGACGCCGGTGTTGTTTCCACCTTGTGAGTGTTTGTGTGAGTCATCAGAGCAGGATGTGGTCCTGGAGACACCTGCTGTAGCAGGAACTACCACAGAGGAGGTTTAAAGTGCTTTGCCAGGTATTTATATTTCTGTCTGTCTGTGGACAGATTTTGTCCACTGTGATAGCAACGCAACCGTGCGAGATGCTGACGCAAAACTTTACAGGTGTGTGGTTGAGCTCTGCGTAAGGGCGAAGGAAGTAGGGGGTAGGA
The DNA here is from genome assembly GCF_043250625.1 of Sebastes fasciatus. Lineage (NCBI taxonomy): Eukaryota > Metazoa > Chordata > Actinopteri > Perciformes > Sebastidae > Sebastes > Sebastes fasciatus. The sequence goes on along the minus strand of NC_133796.1, from coordinate 4,695,851 downwards.
AGTGGGGAAAGGGCGATTGGTCCACTTTAAGGTCCTGACACTTTAAGCCGACGGTCAGCCGTCAGACAGTTTGGGGTCGTCGATGAGCTTCTGTTGGCCTAGTTTTTTCAGTGTGTCCTGCACCGTCGGCTCTAGTCTACAAGTGTGTGCGTTTTTTCGGACGATTCAGCGTCAGTGAGAGAAATCACTCTGATTGGCTGTTCAGGTTAAACGAAAAACACAGAAGGCTCTTCTCATTTTTCATCTTCATCTCATCTGATCAGAATACACGGATATTTTCACAACCACATGGCCAGCTGGAATGAAGCCAAGTGGTGAGAAAATGGTCGACATACGCCGCTTTGTTTCACGTATCATAACAGCTTTCCCTTTTTGAATGACGAATACAGACTACTGCCGCCTGCTTGTGTGGAGAGTTATTTCATCTCGCGCAGAACGTATGTGGTAGTCGGCCGTCAGCTGTAGTCTTTGCGGTGTGTTTGAGTGCAACTTTTTGGCAGAAACAAAGGCAGCGTGAGGCGACTCAACGGTCCGCCTTTGTCGCCGTTACTTCTTTGATGTCGGGTCGGTGTGTCTGGGCCTTTATGCCCCTGGCCCAGCTGGCGGCTGGTGTGATCCCATCACAAGATGGTCTCTAGTTTTAACTCACAATAGTAATCTCATCAAGGCAGTGACGTCTACAGTTTTACTCCACCATATTTAAAAGGAAATCTCACTTTTTACAATATAGAACCTTTAAAATGAATACATCTGTGGTTGTGCTCATGTACATCATCAGTGGTAAATACCCTGTTAAACTGAAAATTCAAAATGTTGTGGCCATGATGGTAATTACTGTATAACAATTAGTCCCCTAAATTTGCCGCTAGATAACAACCACAGTGTGCATTCAACATTAGGGCTGCTGAAAAGGCTTCTCCTGGTGCAGGCAGAGTCCTGCATTATTAATATTATTGAGTTGACATAACGATCTCCAATGAGCTGACGTGACCAGTGAGTGCACGTTATCGGTCTAACTCGGGCAGAATGGATTTCGGTCTAACGCGGGCAGAATGGATTACCAGGTTTGAGTACACAACTGATTTCCTATAACTTTCACTACATTTATGGATCCTAAATATGATCCATTCACTAAAACTGTTTAGTAAAAACAGTTCCACTTTGGTAAGTCAAAGACAAAGTAGAACAGCAGAAAGACAGAAGAAGGAGAGAGAGCCAGCTTCCACATGGGAGGGTGCGGGTGGGAGTGTAAAAGCCTGTGATGCAAAGCTAATGGTCCAGCAACAGCACTTAAGCCATCTCTCTTGATCGCACATCAAGTACGAGAGCCCCCGTGTAGGCGGATCTGCTGCAGGTCAGTGTGTAACAGCAGCAGGCGGTCTTTACATAATAAACTCATTGTTACCGCGTCTGACACTGAAGGCGCTGCTCATCATTACGGATCATGACAACTGACAACTGTTCAATATCAATACATCTCGGTAACACTTCATTTTATAAATCTGCAAATTTCATGGTTATTAGTTGATAATTAGCAAGTAAACTGTTTGAAATTTCTTTGGAATTACTGCCAAATAACCCCAATATTTACCTCAAAAATCACTTTATTATAAACATAATTTAATAATGATTTGCTAAAATAGCATATAATGGTTAAAATAGGGCCCTTTGGCTTGAGAGGCGGCTGTGCGCTGCTCTTCATCGGAGGTGGAAAACCAAGTTTTTAAAGAAATTTCAAAGAAATGATTTGCTAATTATTATCTATTTATCAGCACACATGCAAATAAAGCATATCAATTAAATTTTTTATTCTTTTCCTGGAAATGTATTAAATAAATTACCAGCTATTTATTACTGCTTATTGGGAAACAGTGGAATATAATTATTTAAATAATATTTATAATAGGTATAAAATAATTTTAATAATAATAATAAAAGTGCAGAATCAAGTCACAAGTCAAGACAGCCAAACAAAGTATTTTTGGATTAAATTTTGAGGTAAATATTGGGGTAATTTGGCAGTAATTCCAAAGAAATTTCAAATATGTTACTTGCTAATTATCACCTAATTACCATGGAATTTGCAGACCTGTAAAATGAAGTGTTACCCAGTTCTTAGAGCCACACTGCAAGCATGGCTAAAACTCATTGATATCATCAGTTAAAGGTAGAATGAGTAGGATCTTCCTAAAAAACAATGTATAGACTGATATAAACACAATCCCTCTCAATCATCTGCCCTCTGCCTGGATTTTCTTATTTTGCAGGACATTTCTGGGCATCAACCTCTATAAAAAACGTGGCGACCAGGTGCCAAAGAGGACGCTACAAAAAAGGCGAACACAAACGGCAAATGGACAAAACGAGAGTGAATCTGGTGTTGGCTTTCACCCCTCTAGCGATCACCCTAACCCTTGTTGAGGCGGGGAAAAGGGGCCAACTTTGAATGTTGTGTTTTAATAACTGCAACCGACACTACTCACTATGCCTTTAAGTTGAGCATGAATAACAAGTTTTTACCTGTCATCTAAATAGTGAAATAAACTGATTCTTGGCCTGGCTGCTGAAATGTCGAGTCTGGGATCTGTCTTTAACTAAAATGCGCTGTCTTACACTTACAGTGTGCTCTTTTGGGAAAAAGCATTGTTAATGGTCTGTCAGCTTCTGTTTGTACACAGTGCGTGAAATACGCTTATTCAAACACATTCATCACTGATGGCAGTTTTCTTGCTCCAGTTGAAACTAAAAAATCATGAATAAAAGAAAGTAAATCACACTGTTCTCGTGTGTTTGTTTATAAGGGGTTGTGGGGGTGATGGTGATGTTTAAGGGTTTGACAGGTAGCATCTTTGAAATAACTGGGTCACATTAACTACATATGCTGTTTGTAACTATGCTTTTATGTTGCATTAAGTCAAACTCGTGCTACTGCAGCTCGCAGTTCAGAGCTCACAGCCTCACATTGTCTTCATCTTCATCTTTGTAAAGCGTCCTTGGGTTTCTTGAAAGGCGCTGTATAAGGCCAATGTATTATTACCTCCGCCGAAGGAGGTCGTTATTCCTAGGCCGAAGTCCTAGGAAGGAGGTTATGTTTTCACCGGCGTTGGTTTGTTTGTTTGTTTGTTGATTTGTTGGTTTGTTTGGATTGGAGGAGAGTATTATGCATAGAGTCCAGTAGAGGGAGGAGCCTGTGTGTGAGTTAGAACATAAAAATACCTCAAGTGTATACATCTCAATCTCATTTTGCTGATATTTTCTTGATGTTGATCACTGACTAGAGGTTAAATAGTTTATCGATGTGTTTAGTCACCACTGCAACATTAATTGGCATGTTAATGATACATGATTGTGATTGTAAATGATTGAAAAGGACTCAAATGAATAACCTAAAAGTCTCTAAAATCTATACAAGTCCTGGTTTGAATCAACAAAAATGCAGCAGCTCTGTAAACCCCTCGTCCATACGGCCAATGCATTTTGTATCATCTATCTCAATAGTCTCAACGAGGAAGAAAAGGCCCCGCTAAGCAACAATAGCCATCTGAGAGCACCTGCTTCCCAAGCTGTTGAACACCCTCATGTCAGTTCTCAGACAGGCCTGTATGTGTTCGGCGAAATAAAATATTTATTTTCCACTTGCAACAGTTATTTTTGGAGCAGTATAGCTGTAAACTGAAATTCCCTAGAAAGAAGTAAAAAGATCTGGTGTGGTGAAGGAGCCGCCTCGATGGGACGAACGAAACTAAAAACCCTGGAGATGTGACATTTATTGGGCAGCTCTTGTGTCGTCTGTCATACCGTCAGCCGAATCTTTGGTCCATTCAGCATCATCAGGCCCGTAATGTTGGGCATTTTAACTGTTATATAGGATATTTAGGATATCTCTAACTGTCGTTTTGACTAGTCAGGATGACGTCATAGATATCTGGAATAACTGGAACTCTGACTCGTCACAATGTAATTAAGCTAGAGATGTACCGATACCGATACCAGTATCTGGTATCGTACCTGGGAGCACCTTTGCTCCGAGCCTTTCCAAGCCGACCTAGAGCCGGTCACGGCGGCGCACCGCCTCGTATGCGGGACTCCCCAGCCTGCCGTGTGTCGCTCACACCCTCCAGCTGGCTGTTAACGAGGATCTTTTGGCACAGAGAAGTACTCGTATCGGTACTCGGTATCGGCGAGTACCCAAATGTAAGTACTTGTACTCGGTCTGAAATAGTTAAGCTTAGCTGTTAGATGTTAAAACGGCTTGCCGTAGTGTCTCCTCCTGCTCCGCGTCAGCATTAACCCGAGCTGACAGCTGCTCCGCCTGCTCCTCCCTGACATCAGCCTGGGCAGATGTTCCGGGGCTGGGACCTCATGTCTCTCTGTACAGAGGTGTGGATGTCATTAGAAAGTTGTGGTAATGAAATCCAGGCTAACAGGCATCAGATCGGCTGCTGTTCCCATGGGGTTCGTTTGCCTTACTTGACCCACCCACACATTTACCATCTGAAGGGATGGCCAACATCAAGAAGGCTTCTAAATGATTCTACTCTACACGTTTCTATACACCAAGATACTGTTTCCTGTTCTGTTCTCTTCTTTTGTAAACACATAGAGACAAGTCAACAGGCCTGGATCTGATCTGTTGACGAAGCCTACTATACATTTCTCAGTGTTGGGAACTCCACCACAGATATCGGCACTAAAAATGCTTGTTTTCGCCATGACAGGCTCTGATTGTTGTTATAAGTGTCTGACAACATTATAGAAAGAGTCTCGCTCAAAGAGAAGTCTGAAATCTGCCGAGGTGACTTGTTGCCAGAAGACAACGGTGGAATAGTGGAACACATCCATGGTGGAAAGTGTTTGTTGTGTTGGCGTACAGAAAGCGTAGCTTAGTGTTAACTAGAAGATGTTCAATGTCATGAATGAATATTTAGATGATTTCAACAATGTGGATGAGATCTTTGAATTCAATGGCCGCCCGTATTTATTTGAGCCAGAGTAGACGGATATTCAGATTTCACAACGAGACTTCTTGAGCGGGACTTGGGGCCTGTTCAGACCTGGTATTAACATGCGTCCTCAGTGATCGGATCAAAAGTGGACAGCTTTAAGTACGTCTGTTCACACCTGGTATTAGAATGCGTCTCCACATGCGTCTTCAGTGGCCATTTGTGATCCGATCTCACTTCCCCGCTCTATATGCAAATAAACACGTAGTAAACACACGGCTAATACAGCAGCCGCTGTGACATAATAGTAGTAATATCCTTCATATTCGTGAATTCTGGTACATTGTATTAACATCAAAATAAAAGGTTATTGTACCGGCGTCCCCCGGGACCTCTGCGCCGCCGGCACTGCTGCTTTTGCCAGAAAACACCGGGGTACAGCGCTCGAGAGCCGGTGAGGACAGAGAACAGGCGGGCGGGCGATTGCGTGTCAGCTCCGCGCAAAGCAGCGGAACAAAAACACTGACACGTTTCCAACACGTCTCCGACAGTATGATAATAATGCACTTCACATGCCTAGTCTGATAGTCTGTAGATATTTAGCCTATAAAGAAGATATATTTTAATAAAATACAGTTGTACCGTCAGGATACAGTAGAGCACAGAGGCCGTTTCCATGCCGACAAGCGCCCGTGTCTGCCTGTTTATTCACCTGAGGAGCGCGGTGATCCCAGCTGGACATCAGATGAGTAGGCAGTCCTTAATGTGGCCCAGGACGCATTCACGTACACACTGCTAAAGTGGTCATATGTGGCCCAGACCACCTCTGAATGTGGTCTGAAAGATCCGATCTCAATGCGTCCTCAATGCGTCTTGAGTGCGTTCACACCTCCACTCGGAGGATCACTGAGGACGCATGTTAATACCAGGTCTGCACAGAGCCTTGGACACAATAACGAACAGACCGGATCAAGCGAAAGGTAAAGAAAATGTTATATTTCTCTGTCGGGTCCTTTCCATGATGTCGTCAGACACTTATAATAACAATCTGAGCCTGTCCGTGGAAATAACAAACCCTTTTAGGGATGACATAATATGGTCATTTTATGATTTAAGACAATATTGGTCTTTTCAGCATTAAAGTGAACAGATGATCTTGCACATGAATGCTAGAAGAAATCTGTGAGGCTCACATAGTTGTAGTCTAAAAAGCATGACTAAATAACTTCACCACTAATGCTTCACACCTCAAATTACCCAGATCACCAGGAATATATAGTTTCTTCCTTATTATAAATGAAAAGATCATCTTATAGAACAAGCTACATGCTCAGTGTCATCAATAATATATGGAAAGCTCATGATGGCATCCTCATTAATTGATCATATGTGACATTAGCATTACATAATAAGGATTAAAGATTCATGTGTCATATGACAGGCAAACAGGCAGGGTTGTGTATTCTGCCCACTTGCTAATAGCCAACTACCAATATGCTGTTTCCACACGTACACAGGAAATCATGGTTTGGCCTCAAAATAAAATACTGACATGTTAAATAAATACATTTCACTTTACACATGGAGTGAAACCACAGGCTGCGTTTTGCTGGTCCCAAAAGACTAATATGCAACAGAGCACAAATAATGAATAACAGTGAAGTCACCGTGCCCCGGCCGTTTACCGTCTCTGATTCTAAGTTCATTCCCAGATGTGCTTTATTATTAGCTGCAGTGGCTGGAGTGGATGTTATCACCGTGTCCAAAGAAGGTCGTCATCAGAGAAAACTTCCAAAGGAAAAGACGAAACTTAAAAGGACTCTCTGTAAGAATCAGACATTGCTTGTTAACAGTGACACCTGTGTCCGTTAAGTCAACGACAGTCAGCGTCCCGTTGCTCGCGTTTGTGTACGCACTACGTAGACGCGAGCGAGCATCGGTCAAAACAGAGAGATGACACACAGGAGACTGATTGACAGGCATCATGTTGATTAGCAACATTAGCCAGCTAAAACCCCAATATCTTTATATATTTAACATGCTTGTCAGTAATGTTAGCTTATCAAACGAAGGTCCCTCCATGAGTCGAAGGCCAATGTTGATCCGAGTGTTAACTTTTCCTGCTTCAGCCTCCCGACCGTGGTCGGAAGGAACAGGGGAGACACCGTAGTTTTGGTCCATAGCGTTACTCGCTCCATAGTTAACCGTCACTCCACTCAGCATAATTTAGTCAGCCTTGTTTGTGTTGTTTCCAGAGAAGGCAGACAATCAGTTAGACCTGGTTTTGATTTATTGATTTCATTTATTTGGCACAACCATTTTGTCCCTATACCTACACCGCATTTTTTTTGTTAACCTTTAGTAATCTTTAATAAAAACCTTTACATTTGCACATCACTTTGACTTTCTCTAATCATTGGTTGTTCAGTTATTGTTCCACCTAGTGGACGTAACACTGCACAAACTACAACTTCCACTGAACATTCACTGATATTCTCAGAGCTAATTTAACTCTTCTGTTCCGCTGCTCGCTCGTTTTTCTCACACTCTCTCTCTCTCTTGCTTCACCACTCACTTCCCACGTGCACACGCACTCTTCACACTGACTCTGCATGCTATTTTCCCACAACACAACACAAACAGCTGATTGTAACGTGTAGGTGAAACTTAACGAACAGCGGCCTCCTGGATGATTGTTGGACCCATCCAATCTCCCCGCACGTCACCGCACTCCCGGCGCACTTTCTCACTTTTGCACTTTCTTACTGTTGCCGCGGATTTACATTACAGTTAATGGAACGCCTGGTGAGTTTCATACTGGGTAAAGGGTAGCGATGGCCGTGACAAAGCATCGATATTTGACGCCCTGGGAATGAGAACAGGCTGATACATTGAGAAAAAAAAGTTAAATTCCTTTTAATGTGCAGTGACTGCAGAGTTAGTGGGTTTGTCACTATGAGTGACAACTTTAGGTAACACTTCATTTTACAGGTCTGCAAATTTCATGGTAATTAGGTGATAATTAGCAAGTAACCTATTTGAAATTTCTTTGGCATTACTGACAAATTACCTCAAAATGTATCAAAAATTACTTTATTATAAACATTATTTAATAATTATATTCAGTTATTTCCCAATAGCTGGTCATTTATTTAATACGTTTCCAGGAAAAGAATACAAAGTTAATTGATATGCTATTTCCATGTCTGCTGGTATCTCTGCTGTGTCATTCCTTTCTATTAATGTGAGTGTCTGTCACTGACAAAAAAAATGGTTTGTATAACAACCCACCGGCAAAGTGCCACCTCCTTTTATCTCAACGTCTTCCGTTTTTTTTCTTTTCTTGCTTCACACCTTCAAGCCAGCCCAGTCAGCCCTTCCACTTCCCTCAGGCTGATCTTTGGCTTTATGTACTGTGTGTGTGTGTGTGTGTGTGTGTGTGTGTGTGTGTGTGTGTGAGATTCTAACAGTAATCTTCCTCCTTTCCACTCGAGTCTCTCCCTCAGACAACATTCCTCCATCTCTCAGTGCAGCCATGTGCTCTTCTTCCCTGTTTCATCTCAGCAGCAGCATCACAGTAATCTGCTCACAGCCAGGGAGTCGTCCACCCACCAGTCTGTCTCTCCCTCGCTGTATTACTCCCTCCTCTGCACCCCCCGTCTCTCTGCCTGTAAGTATTTAATGAACAGTGGCATGCAGGTAGTCGTTTTTCTCAATTCATATTAAATCTGTTTTGAACTGATATTGCAGGCCACTGTGTCAACACATGAACTCTGAAGCGGTTTAAACCCCCGGTGCGGTCGTAATCGTATCCTCTATCCTCCTTCTATAACGTATCCTCCTCCGTCCTCTAGTACAGGGGTCAAAATATCTATCCCCAAAAGTGAAGACAAAACATCTCCATCACCGGCTGGTGGCTAGTTGTTAGTTTAGGAAGCGCTTGATTTGATATGCAGCAGTTTTCTATGAGCAGAACGCACATTTTAAACATCAATATGGCAGGCGATCATGTTCAATTAATTGTGGGAAGCCAAAATTGTGATCGTGATTAATATTCGATTAATTGTGCAGCCCTAGGTAAGGCACCCAATAGTGCTGCTAAATCCCAAAATATCCTTCTAGCTCACTGTTGATGTTCTGGAGCTCAGCTCAGCTGAGAATGAATTTTGGAAACAGCTGAATAGTAAAACTTTTTATATTTTTTAGTGTTAAATTGCTGGACTGAAGTCGACTGACCCACCGGGAAAACTCCCACTGCTCCAGATGTTCACTCCTGATGACAATACAAGACTAGACATGAACAGTTAACATTTCGTGAACTTGACTGACCGATCGACTCGCCTACAAAGCGGCTGGCTTGTGCCCAGCCACGGACCACAGCTGGGGCTGCGTTGGGCCCAGCTGTTTCTTTTGTCTTCCCAACTGTTGGGATATGACAGCGACCGCAACATCCGCAGGGCGACGCTGGAGCTCGCCACAACACAGCAGTTATACATCCGCCTTCATCCGGCATCTGCTGGACACATGATGGACCGCAGGCCTGCTACCTGCGTCTCACCCAGACCTCTGCACGGTCCTATACTCAATAAGTCCACTTCAGGAAACCTCTGTTTGCACAAAGATCCAAATGAAACACCACAGACGAGCACACATGACGTTTTTTATTTATATGAGGATGACTCAATCCCCTCTAGATTTACTTTAATGGCTTTGGTCTTTCTCCTTTTTTCAGTTGTGTTTTTGACAAAGCTCATTCATCATTTCAGACCAAACAAAATGTGGCACCTCCAGCGCACCCTGAAGAGACTGCAATCAGGACCAGGTCTGAATGGATCCATTCAGTCTCCTCTCATTGATTGAACCTGACTGGCACAACAATGAATCCCATCTGGCACCGCGGAGGCTCTAAAACTATAAACTCTCAAACTAAAAGAAAAGAGGATTATTTCCATTAACATTTCAATGAACGGTGGAGTCTGCAGATTTGCACTTGCACACTGACATAATACGCTCATGGGAACATGACAGAGATGAAACATGTTACAGTAATATAAGTTATCAGCATCAGCAGCAGAAAGTATATCAGTGTATTGAAGCTGACGTCTCCTGTGTAGACACGGTTTAATACTGTACAATGATACTGTAATGACCTGACACGTAGGAAACTATTGAATAAAAATGTTCATACTGGTAGTATGTAGTTGATTATTTCAAACCTATTCTCTCTCCCAAATCGTCAAATACTGACGCTGTACGTGGCGGCTGCCTGCCTTGCTGAACTGCTGTGTCTCTCACACGTGCGGCGTCCACACTTTCTGCTTCTGCCAGCTCTTTCTTTATGCATAAATTTTGCCTTTCATAATGGCCATTTCATTTCATTATAAATGTCATTTATATTTATTTTAGACAGAACAAGGTTAAGAAACGTGTGCTCATTTGATAAAGATCTACAATTAAAACCCGGTTCTTTATTCATTCATGGAGCCGTACAAGTCACTGCATGTTCTACAACACTGTCCTGCTAAATATTTCTGAATAAAAGCCTCGTGTTAATAAGTGAAGGAATTCTGTCTACAGAACAAAAAAAACACTTGATGGTTTTTATTTTGAAATGAAAGCAGGAAGTGTTGATTTAAAAATAAATCTTTACTTTTTTTTCATGTCCATAACATATTCTACAGATATCTAGACATCGAAACTGTAGTGGTGTTGCTGCTATGATGTCAACATACTGTCAAACGATCACTTTCACTGTCTGTTGTTGCTTGGAACCGCATGGCTCGCGGTAAAAAATAGGCGAGACCTCGAATCTCTAGAAGAGATGCAGCTGACACGCAGCCCACGCGGGCAGTGTGGCCGCTCTAACCTGTTAACATGGACGCCAAAATAAAAAAAAACAACAGGGTCTGCAGCCGCCACGCGCTTCTGATACCGATTCACTGAGGCACCCTTTAGTGTCCGTATGAGATACACTGGGCTTTAAACCAACTTCATTGTAAACCCATCCGCGTCAGTATTAGACAGTCTGAGCAACTGACGTAGCAAAAAGAGCAAGAAAAGTCCACTTAGGGAGGAGGTCGGTGTGGATGGACGGGTTTGAGTCCTCCTGACTGCTGACGCTCATTTAAGATGCACGGTTCAGTCGTACCCAGCGGTCCGTTATGAAAGCCAATCCAACCGACCAACATGTAAAAATATGCGTTACTCAATCACCCAAACCCAACCCGACCTGCAAACCGCCAATTATGCATTATAGTAGCACAATTGTCAAGACTGAGGTGTGAGACAAGAACGACAGCGACGGACTAAGCGCCGCCGCCGCAGCGCGATGTCTATGGAAGGTGACAAAAATAGAGAGATTTTGGTAAAGTTTTTATGTTTTTAAACTACATTTAAGTCTTGTCTTTTTTTGTCAACAATATTGCATGTTTGATATCGTCACTGTTAGTGTTTAATGACGTCGGTGCCGTCTCGTCATCGTCCTGTCTTAGTCATGGAAAAAAAGGTCGTTGACGAACATATTTCATCAAGGTTTTTGTTAATGAAACCAAAAATACCGTCGGTATTTGACGCCCTGGGAATGAAACGGGATGATTGAGAGTATCGATGTATTCTGGGAGGTGTGTGATGTCATGTGGCCAAGCTGAAATAAAATGAGGGCTGTAACAAATGATCACATTTTAAGATGAAGACTTTAGGTTTAGGTTTAGGTTAAGGTTACAGTAGGATTAGGCAAGTAGTGGTTATGGTTGGGGTAAGTCTCCAGGAAATGAATGCCAACGTAATGTCTTCTAAAGTGATGGAAACACAACTCCACCAGCACAACTCTACCAGCCTGGTAATGTCTAAATGGTTTTGGGTGCTGAAGTAGGCATGCCTCCAAGGGTCAGACTTTCCATCCATCAGTATTTCCAGTGATCAGACTCAAACGCTTGCTCCACTCTGCTCTGACATGAACTGGATGACTCCATAACTCAAAGTTATGTGTGGCTATGTCAGACGAATGAAACCAAATGATGGAGAGAGGGGACGCACAGATTCAGAGAGACAAACTGTTAGAAAAGAGTAGCCAAACGATCAAGACAACTCACTCTTCTGTTTGATAGCTGTATCTAATGACAGTGTCGCAAACATCCACAAATTAGGAACAGCTGTAGTTAAAAGGAGCAATCCAGCAATTTTACACATCAAAATGATCTTACTTGTCACGGAGAGTTCTACTCAGTCTGTGAAAATGTCTGTGACAGTTGTATAATGTCCTCCGTGTCTCTGGAAGAGCTTCATCAAGTCAAAAATGATGTCTTCAGGGTTACTGTCATTATCGGCTATCAGGGTTTAGAGACTCAAACGTTTCAGCAGTCAGCCTGCATCACAAACTGGGGGCAGGAATTTAAAGACGTGGGCATCATTTTTACATCATTCAGGGCTGTCAAAGTTAACGCCATAATAACGCGTTAATGTAAATTCATTTTAACGCCACTAATTTCTAACGCACTTTTTAGGTTGTAGATACTGGTATGAAATGAAACTTAAAAGCCCAAGGAATCCATTGGTACCAACCATGTCATACTAGCTATTCGCAAAGGAGGCTAAATAACGCTCCAAACTTGCGCTAAATATTGGTGAGGAAAAACTGGCATGACCATTTGCAAAGGGGTCCCTTGACCTCTGTCCTCCAGATCAGTGAATGTAAATGGGTTCTATTGGTACCAACGAGTCTCCCCTTTACAGACATACCCACTTTATGATAATCACATGCAGTTTGGGGCAAGTCATAGTCAAGTCAGCACACTGACACACTGACAGCTGTTGTTGCCTGTTGGGCTGCAGTTTAACATGTTATGATTTGAGCATATTGTTTTATGTTAAATGCAGTACCTGTGAGGATTTCTGGACAATATCTGTCATTGTTTTGTGTTGTTAATTGATTTCCAATATTAAATAAATACATACATTTGCATAAAGCAGCATATTTGCCCATGTTGATAAGAGTATTAAATATGACAAATCTCCCTTTAAGGTACTTTTTGAAAGATAATCAAATGAGTTGTGATTAAATATTTTAATCAATTGACATCCTTAATATCCCTGCATCATCATTTTTTATTTTTGCAGGGACCTGAACCAAACAAAGATGTTTTCTTAAGTCTGTAGAATATGATGTGTAGGCCAGGACATCTCTGCAGCACCCCAATATTTAATTTTTTTAAATAGTATTTACACATTTCGCCTCTAACAAATATTGCGTGTATTTGTAATTATTGCGACCCAGAATTACTTTATTTGCAGCAGTTAGGATATTTGCGTTAAAATTTGTAATAAACTTTGCAATAAATGCACTGTTAATCGTACACTCTTAGAAATAAAGGTGCTAACTAGAACCATTTAGGGTTTTTCAGCTTGTCCTCATACTGTAAGAGTACCCTTTTTGGTTCCTTTATAAAAGGTTCCACCAGGTGGCCGACTCCATTTGAAGGCACCATATGGGTGTCACCGTTACACCGTAGAATGGTTCTAGAACCGTTGCCTAGCAGCGATGTTCTTCACGACTTAACCAAACACGTGCTCACGAGTTTCATTGGAAGGCAACAATAATCCAACCAGGGGGTTCTACCGAGAACCCTTTTATATTTCAGAAGGTTTCATGTAGAAAAGGACTAGTTCAACATTTGGGGAACTATTCTCTTGAGCTTTTTCCCTCCTGAGAGTGAGATGGGTGAGACGTTAGCTACTAGTGGGGCTAAAAAGATAAACCAATCAAGCCCTGATACAAACAGACCGTCTCATACATGATGAGAGTTATTAATATACAACAATAGAATCTAAAATATATTTGTGATCCCAAACTGTGAAGCCGAAACTGAGAGTTGTTTTCTCTCCCTCTACCAGTCTTGGAGAGGCAACATGCTCATTAGCTGGCAGCTGAACTCGTGGTACAATATTCAGTCCTGATGGCAGGATATACCAATTAGTTTACCCAGCAGGAAACAGCCCTCCTGCTGTCAAAATAAACACCAACCATAGGTTATCTTTATACGTTTCTATTCGCCTAGTCTTTCTTTCTCTCCTCTATGTTTGTAGCAACATGTCCTCCTTCTCCTGGTGTGTCTCATTCTGTTACATGTACACAGTTAGAAGCAGATAAGGCAATACTGAGGCACTAAGGTCACAGAGGTCATGAACTAGATGGCAGGTCATTGGAGAAACACATGAATCAAACGGTTACGTTAATGAGTTCGCTGTGGTTATACTGTGCCAACCTTGAGACCTTAAAAAAGAGAGGATTTCTAAACCAAAGCGGGGGTAGTCTTGGGGTCCTCCCTCCAAAAAATGTGAGTTTCAGAGACTTTGTTTTCTGCATTCTGGTGACTTTAAAAGAGATAACAAAATAATAAGTACACTGCAACAGCATTGTTATGTTAAACTTTTGATTTTGAAACTAATATTCATCCGTTTTTATTTATTTTTAATCTTGCTTGAATGTTTCGTTCTCTTAGTTTTCTCCATTTCTCTCTCCGTCTCTCACTCAGTGAAGGTCCTTTCAGACACAACACCACCACTGCGCTCTAAAACACGTTATTTCCAACTGCCAGCGCCGCGCCACGACAGCTTTTCGCTGCATCGAGTAATGGTACATGTCCACAGGCTCCGTCCTTTCCACGCTTCCCATTCATTGTCTATGTAAGCAGCTGTGCAATGCATTCTGGTAGCTTGGCGGCGCGATTCGAGAGACGGAGCGTCATGATGGCCGCTTCTTATTTGCATAAAGTTGAGGTCTAGTCTACTTTATGCAAATCCCGGGCATCCGACGCGACTCGCCGCCTCTTGAAACTCCCGAGAATCATTTAAAATAAATGTTGTCGATCCAAAAGACAGATTCAACGACTGCATTATTTCTCGCCTCAAATGTTTTCAGAAACACAATTCGGTGAACTATTTTCGTGAAAATCGGGAGGGTTGGCAAGTATGCTTATTGACTGTAAATCCCTTTCAGTTAGTGGTTATTAAAGTGTTGCAAACAAGAAATTAAACTGGTGTGAAAACATTTCAAGTAATATATTTATACATGGCTCTGTCTCCTCGCAGCATGAAGGACTTTCTGTGTGGAGTTTGTATGTTCTCCTAACCCGACCCGCCAGATGGTTTGTTACACAGAACCATCCGAGAAGCTGCCATTAGAAACTGTTTGGCAAAGGGCAGGCACTTTCAATTAAAAAATACTTGGCAGGTGATTGGATGAACCATCTGTCAATCAAACTCTTGGCAGAAGGAGAAATATTTTCCTTTGAGAAAAAATATTTTTCGGTTCATTATGAAACTCTGTCGGGTTGGATGTCAGCTATGATACAATATATAATTTATAAACCAATTATTTCACATTACACAAATTAATGATAAATTAACAGAAATTATAGCATTACTAATAATTAGTAAACATTATTAATTATCATGGCATTGTTAAAATAACTATTAACTAAGTTTAATTAACTATTTATTTACCATTTATGTGTTCATTAAGTGTTCCTTAATCTTGCAGCATGGTTTGCAGAATGCTTAGCTGTGATTTAAAGCACTATAGATAGTTGTAAAATAAATAACTTAATAATAAAAAATTAAAAAATAAATAAAATTGTTGGGTAACACTTAATTTTACAGGTCTGCAAATGTTATGATAATTAGGTGATAATAAGCAAGTAATCTGTTTGAATTACTGCCAAATTACCCCAATATTTACCTCAAAATTTATCGAAAATTACTTTATTATAAACCCGATTTAATAATTAAATCTCCCCATTGTGTGATATATTGTTTACACAAATGTAACCTAGTATCTGATGTCATGATTCAGGGATTTTTTAAAAGCTAATTTTAATCTATTTACCAGCAGACATGCAAATAAAGCATATCAATTAACTTTGTAATCTTTTCCTGGAAATGTATTAAATAAATTACCAGCTATTGGGAAATATAATCATTAAATAATGTTTATAAGAAAGTCATTTCTGATAAATTTTGAGGTAAATATTGGGGTAATTTGGCAGTAATTCCAAAGAAATTTCATATAATATCATCACCTAAAATTACCATGAAATTTGCGGACCTGTAAAATGAGTTTTAAATTGTGGATCTCGGGGGCTAGTATTCGATGCTATCACAAATCAGGATGTACATCTTTTAAGCGTTAAGACAGAGGAGCAGAGCCAGTGAACCCTCTCAGGGACACACGATTACTGAGACAATCTACCAAGACCTTGGTATATTCCTCCGTGTGCTGTTTGCTGCATTCACTTCATTGAGTTTATTGTAGTGCAGAAGTGGTCTGAACAAAGAGGCAGCCAAAGTTCTCCTCTGAGGAGTATCAATAATAGTGGAAATCCTCCTCCCAACTCTCCCACCCTTCCCCCCATCGCTCATTGGGATCGTTCATTGATCTGCTCATGCATGCTTGTGCTTTCTTCTTGTCTTGCATGTTTGAATTTGTGTGTGTGTGTGTGTGTGTGTGTGTGTGTGTGTGTGTGTGTGTGTGACACATCATCCTTCTTCAGTCTCGATGGGAAGGGTACACTTTCCCACTGGTCAGGGGCTATAAGGCTTACAGATCCCTCTAAAGGTCATTTGGGCCTATATAGTGTGACATCACGGCAGCTTAGAGGGGTCAAGAGAGGTCAGCGGTGGAAGGAGAGGATACCGACACGACAAAAGAGTCGCCGATATAAATAGAGAAGCACATTATGAAAGAGAAAAAGGGTCGAAACAAAGAGTTTTAGGACGAGAGTGAAGGAATCCAGAGACGCGTCCCCTTCGCTGCCAATCACATCGTGGCTTCTTTGCACAACTGATTGAACACACTGGAGGATAAATGTTGACAAGCATTCAGCCTTTTTCCCTCAGTATGCTCTGTTTTGTCAGGGTGGAAAAACCTGTGAGACGACATTTAGAATATCACAATACTCAATGGAAACCAAGAAAAACACATCATTCGGTATTAGTTTTGTCGGAGAAAATGTTGACAAAATATATTCACACTTTTTCCACCGTGAAATGTAAATAAAAAAGTACAATTTAAAACCGTGATGAAAAATACAAGTAACATTTTTTGTCAATGTGGTAACAATCTTAATCTTGCAGCATGATTTGCTGTGATTTAAAGCACTATAGATAGTTGTAAAATAAATAACTTAATGAAAAAATAAAAACAACAACACTTCATTTTACAGGTCCGCAAATCTCATGGTAATTAGGTGATAATTAGAAAGTAAGATATTGGAAATTTCTTTGGAATAACTGCAAAAATTACCCAATTTTTACCTCAAACTTTATCGAAAATTACTTTATTATAAATATTATTTAATAATTAGATGCTAAAATAGCTTATTTTTTCTTGCCAGCTGTCCTTCCTGCATTTGGCAGCTTCAACTGTGTTACTTTTAGCCTGGATTATATGTTTAATTTCTTCGTAATTGTCTAATATAGTTTACACTTTGTAGAATATGCTGCTCTGCCTGTCTGTCTGCAAATCTGTGGACTTGTCCATGTCTGTGATTGGTCAGATGCTGCAAACACCGCCCAGTTCACGTGAACGCGCTCGCAGCCAGACTGAGAAACCCTGGGTTAAATTACCGAGTTCATAACCAGCGTTTTAGGACCGCTAAACTGTATCGCAGTTGTTAGGGTTAGTGAAGCCAGATAACGAGGAGATACCCTGGGTATGTTGAACTCGCTTCGTAGTACAGGCCTCTGGTCTGTGCTTGAAAGGATCAATAAAGTTTGCCGTCTTGGTTCAGACTACGGAGCCTCTGTGTTGTTGTTTCCTAAATAAAGGTACAACTCAGCCCGTTCTGCACAACGTGATTGGTTGATGCCTTTATTTGCGGTGTGAAAGCTCAGAAAAATCTACCTTGTTCTGAAAAAAAGTACGTTCTGTGTGAAAGTATTGATGACGAAAACAACGGCTCTAAAAAATATTATTGACGAAATAATCACACGAAAAAAACGTCCCTGGTGTGTAAAGGCCTTAACACTGGTACTGTTACTGCCACTTCCACTACTAAATAATCATAAATCACTAATAAATACTACTTGTGCAAACTTGTGTATAATCTTATCAAAATGTCAAATCTGTATATAGAATTAATCAGACTGCATCTGACACTGACACTCTTGTTTATTTATGGAATATACATTCATAGTGATGTACAAGGATGGATTTAGGTGTATGTTTGTGTGTCTAGACTAGTCTGACTATTGGTTATTTTCCTCCTGTCCCTGTACAAATAAAACATATTGATTTGTGTCTGCAACTGCTGAGGAAAAATAGTTTTTAACTTCATGAATAATTGCAGGTTATTTCACCAGTTTCAACATGATGTCCACTGCAGCTGGAATAATAATTAAGTTAGCAGAAGCTTTCATTGGACTCTTGGTTTGGTTTCCATAGCTCGTTACACCTACTCAGAGGTGAATGTTGCATATTTTGTTTCAGATTTATTGTGTTATTGGAGCTGTTGGAGCAGGTGTGATGCCAACTGAACTTGACTGCAGCCAAGATGCCTTTTGTTTTTTGTTCTGTCCATTTGTCACTGTTGCAGTATAAAGCTTCAATAATCAGTATTTTTGGTATAGTATGTCCCAATAGGGCTGGCCGAGACTATATCGCAATATACGATATCGGACCTATAACCAATAAATTATTGAGAATTATTACATTTTGACAGAACGTTTCTTTTTTCACTGTTGCAGCTTTTCTAGCCTTTACGCCACTGCTTTAGCAGCCCAGGAAACTCACAGACCAATTGCATGATTTGTAAATCTTCTCGCAAGATATGTTTGTGAAGGTTCTCAGTCATCCAGGTCATGGTATCCGAGTAAGGGTTAACGTTTCACTTCTCATCCAAGAAGCTTCTTCAGTTGAGAACTGAAGAAGCTCTTGGATTCTTCTTCAGCTTGGATGAAACTTCTTGGATGAGAAGTGAAACGTCTTCAAGAACCTAAACCAAGTCCAGTTGCTGCTGATTTAACCCTTACTCGGTTCTCACAAGATGCTACTCAGCCAATCAAATCTGCATTGCAATAGGTATTGCGACGATAATGCACAAGGCGTTTAGCGTGCAATAAGTACACCTTTCTTGATTTCCGTGTGTCATTTGTACGCCATGCATCCTGTACTTACTGCAATATAAATGCATCAGAAAGACCACTTATGGTGGACGGTAGGGAGGTGGATGGGTCTTTTGGTTTTTGCCTTTATCGAAAAAGAGGTGATGCCAATACTAGCTGAGGTGAAAGAAAAATTAAAACGTGCCCAATTGAAACAAATTCCTGAAGACCTCTCTCCATTTTTCTCTGGTAGATGGTTAAATGGCCAAGCCGACTTGTTTTCTTTGTGGTTCACAACCTCTACTTTCACTCTGTTTACTGGCAGATTACAGCCATGCGTAGCCTACAGCGTCAACTTCTGACCAAACTACGCAGCCTAGTTTATTCACTCCAAACCTTTTGATGGAAACGTGCCCAACTCACATTTCTTTTTTGCGACATTTTGCTTAAAATTCGCTTGACAATTGAATGGAAAGACGACTACAGTCGATTTTGTAGAGAAGTCTGCATCTCTCAATACACAATTGTATTTCTTTACAAGCGGATCTTGACCACTCCAATATGGCAGACACGCAGATGAATGGCGGCAACATACAGCAGTCTGTTGGGTGTGATCGCGTTGAAAGTGTCCAATCATATAGGGTCAGTGCCTCCCTTTGGTTTCCACCCTCAAATTGACGAAAGTCAGGTCGATTTGCGCGAGCAGAACTCAACTTGGAGAGCTTGTCACTCACAGCTGCCTGTACAACTCTTTTATATTGTGCGAGTGGCAGTTCATATCTGCATGTGTGAAATAATATATATTTTATATATTATCGTGCTCATAACATATGACGCCATATCTCTGATTGGGGTTTTAGGTTTTGTTGAGTCAGACAAAAGATGAGAAATACATTCTTTCTCGTGATTACATACCCGTTATAATCTCCAAGAAGAGACTAATGACATCATCAAGGTTGTCACAGAAGACCATACAACTGTTTTTTAGTGGTAATAACATTCAAATAAACTGATCTTGATGTATAAAATGAGTGGAGTAAAGAGAATGCCTCAAAACTGAATATAAGGCAATGGAAATTGGATATTAAATGGACATTTTTGCATACATGATCAGTAGATGCAGTAGCTGGCTAATATAATATCAGTTGGGGAAGTATGGCAGCCTTTGGGTTCTCTCTGCTCCCACACTGTCTTCCTCTCCTGTCGGCAGAGAGACAATAACAACAGCAGAAGCTTTTTATCTGCACCTGAAAATCTGCTCTACGCCTACACTCTGTGCAGATGCTTTTATAAACGTCCATGTGTCTGTATGTGCCATGTGTGTGTGTGTGTCTGTGTTTTCAGAGTGACAACGCGTGGGAGTTTGCAACCGAGAGGCAACATTTCCCTGCTGCATTAATGAGCCTCTCCACCGGTCTGGGGACAAGAGGAAAAACAAAAAGGATGTCTCCCACCTCTGACACATTTACCTAGATAGAGCCCTTACACAACCACACTCATTACCATCTTGTTCCGAGGGCTGTGAGACACCAAATGACGTCCTCGATCCAAAACAGGCATCGGTATGAATGGAATCAAAACTTGTTCAATAACATCCATTTAACACACTGCTGGCATTTTCCCTCTGCTGCCCTGAGTGCTCATCTCAACCTTTCTCCGAATTGAGTCGGAGGAGCGTCAGGCAAGATAAGTCATTTTACTTTCAGCCGTCTCTTCAGTGCCCTGAATCTTAATGACCACTTCTGAGGTTAGAGTGCTACATACGAGTGGGGTGGTGTAGTGCAGATTATTGCTCTTTGTGGCCTTCTCTCTGGGAAAATAATGTGTCTCTAACATCACAGTTAGAAAGCCACAGCCTGGGAACACTTCCTTAATGGACTGGAGAGGCTGAGTGTATGCACACACAGTAACTTATGTCTACTAAACTTGATAATTCAGACAATGCATGGCTCTAAGGATTGCCTACATTGGCATGGAATTTTATAGCAACCATTTGGTTTGTGGACCAACGTTTTGAAGCCTCGACTTTGGCATTTTGGCTATCACCATCTTGGATTTTTGGAGCCAGAAGTGACCATAAATTTGGACGATCAGAGGAGGGGCTAAAGAGGAGCGGGGCCCGGCGGGGCCAGGTACCGTTAGCATAGCAAACACCAGGTTGCCAGATAACACGTACGCTAGCTAGCTAGCTTGGTTACCAAGTTGTATCAGCAATTCATGTTAAGTGTGATATTAATTGGGATGCTAATTTTGGCTGGTGAGAAACATGCTTAAAATGAAATACTTACTGGAAAAAAACCAGCCGACTCCTAGAATGTCTTTCAGTATAACCGAACACTTAACAACGCCGTAATAATGATGCCGTGGTAATGACTAATCAATCACAAGGTAGCCACGCCCTAAAGCATACCCTGCTTTATGGTCTATTTGACTCTGAATGGGACCATAATTTCTCATAATTTTTTTCACAACATTTTAGCTTCAGTAATATAATCTCTAAAACAAAATACACATTGAGTAGGAAAATGTTTGAATGTGTTTGAAGGAGAAATCGTCAATGGTGAGTATTTCCCCTCTTGTATCAGGGAGTGCATGGCGTTAATGTCTCCCCTCAGTTACACACAGCAGTGCATTGGGGTTTCTGCAGCCTGCTCACATTGCTGCTCTCATCTGTTTTTTGTTTTGTTTTTATGCATGTGTGGGAATGTGTGAAATCTGAAAATACCTTTTGGCTCTATGGAATGATGAAGCAATGCATTCCTTATCTCTGCATTATTAGAATTGTCAAAAGGCAAATCACGAATTCTAATTTTAAAACATATATGTTTACCTTTTATGTCTCGCTGGCTTCTTTTTCATGACCATGAACTGTATGTAACTGTGTGCCCCTTAGGTTGCAGTGTAAAGTCATAATAATGTCATGATGCTATTGATGTTATTGAATTTATAGAGTTGCTCAATGGCCTTTTCTGTACAAAATGTTTTGAAGACCGCACAGAATGTGACATGAGTTCGTCATTTTGAATCTTTTGGAGGATGATGTTTTTTTGGCCCAGAACCCCTTTGTTGTTGTTGCTTTACGTCCAATGCCAACGTTATACCAACGGTAAATTGCTGGTTGTGGCGGGTGAAATCTTCAGGCCACACACCACTTTGGCAGATAGGGAAAACGCTAGAGATGAGAATAGAGAATTGGTTCTCTTTGGCTCTTAGTTTTCTGATTCCTTGGCATCTCATGCCTCTGTGACTGTTGATTGATTGTATTGATGCTTTCCGACAGTTACGCATGCACAACGACGCATACAATGTATCGTGTTTCAGTTTGTTTGCAACTGGAGCCACGGCGGAGAGAAAAAAAAAGCGCTCAACAGCATAGCGCTACTAAACCTGAGGGGACGTACCGTATGTTTTCCCTGATACTGTCACACTGTGAGCAACAAATCTGTGTTGAAATCAGCAGGAGAGTTATTAACGTTACCTGTTAGCAGTCGATGGGCAGCACAGTCCTGCATGCTTACATAACGGAGCTACTAACGTTAAAGGAGGTGCCATTGAGTTATTATTATGAGGCGTTCAAGCTCAGTAAAATGACTGTTGGTTGAAGGTAAATTACAACGTTATGATGTGTTCAAATGTAATCTCGTAATATGAAGTTTTTGCATTATAAAATAGATATTAGAGAGAGAATTATGACATGTTTAACTTCATAACAGCTTGCCAAGAATTATTTTAATCAAAGCAAATATTTAAATAATCATAATCATTTCAATTATGTGTTTTTATGCAAATAACCACTATAGAGGACAGTACCGTACTGTGTACAGTACCCTCCCTCCCCCTAAAAATAGGGCTCCCCCAGAATCTACGGTGTAATTCAAACACTGTAATTTACCATGCATATGTTTTTTTTTACGTAAAAAATATCAAATATTGAATAACATCAGATCCAAAAAAAACAAAAAAACATCATCAGATCCTTCATTTAGCGCAGATATTTCAAAAGTGGCAGATACAATTTCTGAGTGGCAGACAAAAAAAAAATACTTGGAGCGAAGGAAATTGAAAAAGTTAATTTCAGACCCTGGTTATTAAAACTCACATTTCTACAATATCTGTGAGTGACATCTGGGTTAAACATTTAATTAAGGTTAGAGAGGTTAGGGGAGGTTGTGAACAGATTCTTGGACTTGGAGAAAAGACCAATGAATATTCTTTGGTCAGGTGAATAATGGGGGTAAGATTTCACTTAAACCAGTCTAATCCTGATAAACCATGTCATTGCTGGAGTGTGTGTCCACCTAGCACTTTCTGTCAGAGAGACAGCACTGCAGCGGGGCACCTATCTCTGTAATAAAAAAAAAAGTCAGTTTGCTGCCCTACTTCCTCCAAAATAGGTCAGATCAAATCACCATAGGCCATAATCTGCATCTCCAAGCACTAATTATAAAACCCCTCCTCTCACTCTTAAGCTATTTCAATACAGAGCTGCTCTGCTGCAACATGTACAGACTGTTGCTAAATGCTTAATATATATACCAATTAAAGTGCACCTCTGTGTCTAATTTAAGGGGAAATTGTTGGCGCATGTGGGTGGTCCAGAACAAAATGCTTCAGTACTTCTCTGTGTTAACTCTGGGAACCTGAAGAAGGAAAATGAGACTGCAGATACAGAGGCTCATTAAACGGTTGGTCACAAAGATGAAAAATATAACAAAAACATTTAAATATACCTCAGTAAGATAGTGAGAGGGATGAACATGGTGTGAATCCTTGGATCAGCTGGGAGTTTCTTTCCTATTTTGTCAATAGGGGCGTGCATCTCAGACAATACACATCAATATACATGGTCCACAATCCAATTTGTACCAATATGATGTCCTGCAGTTCAAAGCCAGTTTGATGTGATTCCATTAAACTACATTGACAAAACAAGTATTTTGAAATTCTACAGTGCGTTCACTTTATTATTAATGATCATTCCATAACCTCAACCAATGGTTGCCTAAAGTTAATCATACCTTAACCATATTTTATTTGCCATTATCACAATATTTCTCTAACCTTAACCCAACCCTATTACCAGACAAGAATGTTGATATTGAAGGATTTTGCAAAACCCTGTATTCAATGATGTTATTTTACATCCAATAACAATTTTCTTTAAATTCCCACCTTCTTCATTATCTATGGTTACGGTTGTGCTTAATACAAAGGCCATCGTTAATTTGAGGTATGTAATGGGACCAGTGGGCAACTCCGTGGTCTGAGAAGTGAAGCCAATGCTGAAGTGCCTTAAACTTGCATTCTCTCTAACAGCCAGCAGGGGGCGACTCCTCTGGTTGCTAAAAGAAGTCTGATTGTATAGAAGTCTATGAGAAGATGAGCCTACTTCTCACTTGATTTATTACCTCAGTAAACATTGTAAACATGAGTTTATGGTCTCAATTGCTAGTTTCAAGTCTTCTTCAATACAGCATGATGTTTATTTAGTAAATTATGGTCCCATTTAGAGTCAGATAGACCATAAAGCAGGGGATGCTTTAGGGCGGGGCTACCTTGTGATTGACAAGTCGCTACCACAGCGTTGTCCGGTCAGGGAGTTGTCCGTGTTTTCGTCGTAGAACTTTAACCCTTTCACAGTGTGTTTTCAGTTCATGAAAGTTAAATATAACCTTTTTGGTTGCCAAAAATTGTCTTATTTAGCATTGGGTTGTACTTGGCTCCACCCTCTCGTGTCACTTCTGGTGCGAAAGACCAAGATGGCGACAACCAAAAAACCAAGATGGTGACGTCCAAAATACTGAACTTGAGGCTTCAAAACGGCAGTCCACAAACCAATGGGTGACGTCAGGGTGACTACGTCCACTTCCTATATACAGTTTATGAATGGGACCTGGACAGTGGACTCAAAGTCAACCTCCACAGCCTTACTCTCCACCTAGCTGTACGAAGGGCACATTGCATTCATTGCATTGGTACTGAGCATGGCATCAGACATAAATTGTGAAGTGCCTAATATGAACATAATACTATTAGGGATACTGGACTTGTAAATACATGTATAATGTAGAAAGCAATACAAATGTCACCACTGAATGCTAAAACTGCTGTCACTGAATGTAATCTGGGGTTTTGCAGAATTGCTAAAAATGTTATAAAGTTCTGTCTCACAATAGGTTTGACATAAACTACTAGTCGATTTGTTTGAGATCACAAAGTACACAACCAAGAGCCAAAATGTGTTTGTATCACTGTGAAATCACTGGCCTGCAAATTTGGTCTTCAAATTAGTGATACTTCATCGTAATTTTCCCTGTTGATGTCTGTCTCCTGTGGTGGCTCATGCAGCTATTTCGGAAGATTTAAAAAGAGATCTGGACTTTCTCAGGTTAAAAATACACCTCCAGATTATGTTTCTCCCAAATTCCCAAATTTACTTCGCGCGTATTTTGGGGATTCAGGGGTGGTGTTGGGCTCTTTAACAAAATCATTGCATCAGGGCATCAGGGAGTGTCAATGCAAAACTATCCAAGATCTATGTCCCTGTTACATATTTGATAGTGTTGAGGCAGGCCAGTAGAGCCCAGAGAAACAAAGATGGCCAGCCTCCAGGCTAGCAGAGTGAGACTAGATGAGAGAGAAAAACTGAGGGGAGGGTGCAGGGTGAAAGAGACGGAGGGATGTAGAAGTCAGACAGATGGGTGGTATAGCTAAACGGACAACCAAGGACGGACGGAATCAAACCAAACAAGACGACTTGTTTCAGATGGGATTTAGAGTAAAGAACAAGAACAAATGGAAACATACAGTAATTCCATGAAACATCATTGATGTCCAGGCTGAAAGAGCACAGTCTAAATCAATGGAATCAGCGGGTTTGCCAAAAGAATCTCAACCCAAGGTCCACTAGCTTTAGAATCTGTTATCATAACAAGCCGAATGTACTTAAAATGTTGTGCTATTTATACGCCTTCCCATGAGATCAGGTTGGTTTCCAAGACAACCCGTTCTCACTCAAATACCGCCGCTTGGTCAGTGCCCCTTCAGCATTGGAAACCGACGCACGGAGGCACCCTTTAGCAACAGTATGTGACATACCGGGCTTTCAACTGCCTCCAATACAAACCCACCCCCGTTGTTATTTGCTGGTTGGAGCAAGTGACGTTGTATTAATAGCGTGAGAGTCCGCTCAGGGCGGGCGGGTCAAAGAAACACAAGACTTTCAACAAGAAGACAGCTGTTCATGACCTTATCCACGGCAAGGTCATTCAATGAAAAATCAGGATTTTAATAACTTTTCATCGTTAAGGTCTTTAGATGGTCCTGACCAAATTTCTAGTCGATCTGATCAAATCTGTAAGAGGAGTTCGTAAAAGTACACAGCCTGTTATATGCCAAAAATGGCCGAAAATTGCACATTGAATTAAAAATGGCTGACTTCCTGTTGAGTTTTGGGCATACCTCCAAGAGGCTTTTTTGTGTGTCTCCACATGTTACATCTTCCTACCCAATTTCATACATGTAAGAGAAACCTGAAGGAGGGGCTAAATTTTTCAAACTTTGTAGGGGGGCGCTAGCGAGCCATTTTGCAACAACCAACCCCGAGACCCTTAAAATATAAAATTTTACACCGCGTCTGATAAGTGTGCAAAGTTCAACAACTTTTTGAGCACCTTAAGGCCCTCAAAAATACGATCATCTTTGTGAAAAAGAATAATTCCTACAGTTTCAATAGAGTCTTCGCTGCCCGACGTTGTCGTTGCTCGGGTCCTAATAAACCTGCACACAAGATGATCTCATCCTAGTAGTCAATGTGCTCGTTTCTTCTATTAATCAGCTTCTATATTTGACCATTTTCATGCCAGGAACTTGAGGATTCAGTGTTTCCTTCACAATTTTATTCTCGTCAGGCTATTGAGTAAAATCCACCCACACCACACTGGAAAGATTTCTATGGTCAAACATAAGAATTGAGATACACATAGTGTAGTCACCAGCTGTGGACAAGTGTAGACGTTTTCTGTCTCCTTTCTTGGTGAGGGGCTTTGATTTTTGAATTTTTGACATCTGACTTCATTTTCAGTTGACATGGAAGCTTTGAAGCCAAGAGAGCACTGGTCAATGTTAAGAACTCATGACTACATCTGGATGTTGTCTGGAACAAACTGTGATCAGATCTCGGCCAGGTCTAAATACAGTCCATTAAAGCTGAAATAAATTAGTCAATTAGTCGATTGACAGGAAATTAATCAACCACAATTTATAATCTATTCACCATTGAAGTATTTTTTTAAAGCAAAACCCCCAATCAGAAATACGATTAATTGATTATTTTAAGAAAATATTGTCAGCAACTAGTACGTTCATTGGGGGACTATTTTCAGAGGTGGATTAAATCACATTTTGGGGTCTTGTGAGAATTAAAAGGAGTACGAAGTGTATGTGGGAGTTCATGATAATGAAGGAACATGTCACCCAGTGCAACAGTGTGGCTCATTGATGTGTTATTAATAGTTTTTGGACAACAATGGAGCTTTATGGCACAGAGGAAGACGACATATATCAGGCAGAATCAGAACCAGCTTTATTAGACATATGTGTACGCATACAAGGAATTTCACTCTGGTTTCCGTTGCTCTCAATGACACACACAGTTCCATTAGAAATAGAGATGGATGATGTCTATATACAAGTCAAACTATCTGTAAATTGTAAACAAATAATAGTGCACATGAATAAATGTTGAATAGATATGTATGAAGTTGGTGGTACAAACTGAGATAACGTTATACCAGCTGTAAACACCCACGATAACAGATGGCCTGATAATAGCAGGTTTAATGAGGCCTAGGTGACCACTAACAAACATATCACGCATGTTTGGTAAGGATTTTCATGTCCAAGTTGCAGTCCAGATGCTTCCCAGATGTGGTTGTAAGCATTGGGACATCCAATCCAAAAAATTCAGCGAGTGGGCAGGTGATCGGTAGCTAGAGCCAAGCTAAGTAGAGGAAAAACCTTCACCATGTACAGTAAGAGGTGACAGTACTGAGGTGAACTACGATTTTGAAATATTTTTTTTAATGCTGGAATCGATATATTTGCTTCATTTGAGTCTATGTGGAGGTAGAAGGAAGTTACCGCTTTTATTGTTGTAGTCTGAGTAACGTGACGTCATATCCGTTCCGTATCCGTCGACAAAAACAAACCAGCCGGCCGCCGTGAGCCGAAATGAAAAAGCAGAAAAGGGCGGAGGGTCTTTATGGATACGACCTGCATCCTCACATGTTAAATCCAGCGTGGTAAACACTACACATCCAGTAAAGGATGGAAACACTTTGGGTTTCACACATTGCAGGAAAAGCAGAGCTAGACGTCACGGCTAAAGCTGCATGCTAACTCTGTCATGGACAGGAAACATCATCGTATCACAGTAACGTGAGGTTCAGCCGGCTGTCATTCTCATCTCCGTGGTCAAATGGGCCGACGCTACAACTGTAGAGCACCCATATACTGACATTTATGTTAAATGCATTCAAACGGCCCAGATGGAGCTGACCATGGATGCATAAAGAGCTCAGAGATTGCAACGAAGTTAGCGGAAATATACACGTTTGACTACGTCCGGTTTTCAAAATAAGGTGTTAACAAAAGGAACTGTATATAAAAAATACATATATGGAAATAAGATTGATGGATTATATTCACCAGAAGTATAAAACATTACATGTCCCTTATAAATTAAAAAGAAAATGCCACTAATTTGTGAAGGAAATGTCGTTGCTGGAAAAATGTAATAAATAATGCCTGACAATGATTGATATATTTGACTTCAGGACATCTCCGACTACATACATGCTGGAAATCAAACATTCTTACTGTATTAATTTAGATATTTTCCAAAGTAAAAGTCCCTAGAAGTGTATGATTCAACTTTTTTCCATGGCTTAGTGTTAAAAAAGTTAACAAAATCTCAATAAATCGCAATATTGAATCACAATACTTGTAGAATCACAATACTTTTAATTGCAGTACATATCGAATCGGCACCCAAGTATCGTGATAGTATCGAATCGGGAAATAGGTGAATCGTCCCAGCCATAATGATTACATATAAAATTGAATGTAACATTTAAGAAGTAATATTAACAGTACTAGTTTCGTCAGCTTTAGGAGATAGTGAGCACAAACTGTGCAGGTTGGACCTGGGCTGGGAAAGATCCTCTCGGTTGAAGGTGTTCCTCTTCTAGTGAGACGTTATTTGGAGCAGATGGATGGCTGGGTCTGCAGGGTCCATGGCAATCCTTCCTGCCCTTTTTCCTGAGCCGGGCGTCCTGTAGTGCTTGAATTGAGGGCACTGAAACACCGTCCTTTTATTTGATTCCGTGCTCTTACACCTGTTTTATCACTCTGATACTACATCGAAGCTGATCCTTTTGCTGTTCTCCTCGTCTATTTTACTCTCACGTTGTCATTTCCTGGTCTCAACAGTACTGTTTAAGGGCTCTGAAACTGAATTTTAGTTTATCATATTTTGCTGTAATGTAGGAATTGAACCTTTATACAACGGTTGCAAACATTGTGAAGCACATTAGGTAAAAAACAAACTGCTTCAGCGCGAGTATGTATTCAGATGTCCACATTTCCAATGGAGCAGGCAGTAGTGTGTTTGCTGGTGGCTGGTTTGTGTTTGTTTGGCCTTGTGCTATTCGTGGGGGAAAAGGAGGCAGCAGAGCAGGCAAGCTGCTCCCTCCACCAGGCAGATGGTGCTGGAGCTAAGATAGAGGAGGGGGGGGATGCAGAAAAGAAAGTGAGGGAGAGGTGATGGAGCAGGGTCAATATTAGGCTTGTCAAAGTTAACGCGATAATAACGTGATAACACAAAAATGCAAGGAAGTCCTTTCAGGAGATATGTTTGTTGGATTGCAGGCGATCCCGACTGACTTAACTGTCTTTCAGAGGCTCTAGTTGGTTCAGTTTAGGGCTAGAGTGAAGCTCCAGATATCATATGAGACCAGAAAATCTACGGAATCCATTGGCACCAATCGTGTCATACTAACATGTCAGGAAGGAGGTTAAATAACGCTCCAAATTTGGGCTACATTTTAGCGAAGAAAAACTGTCATGGCCATTTTCAAAGGGGTACCTTGACCTCTGACCTCCAGATATGTGAATGAAAATGGGTTCTAGGGGTACCCACGAGTCTCCCCTTTACAGACATGCCCACTTTATGATAATCACATGCAGTTTTTTGAATGCAGTATAAATGTAATTTTCGCCTATTCTAAAAATGGTGTGTTTGAATATTTCTGCATACTGGGGTCCCTAAACAGTCTTGAATTACATAAATTGGGTATCACTGTAAAGCTGAGACTCTTGTGGATCCAATGAGCCCAACTGTATTCATGTGTGATGATGTTAGTCCCCATAGGAGACATTTCATTGTAGTAAGAGACCATTTTTTTCCCCTTGACCTCACTGTATAAAATGACCTTGTGGTGACCTCTAGGATAATCACAGCCTCATGAAACTTTACAGCCACAAATTAAAGACCTAGAGCATTCAGAGGATGGATGGCTTTCCTAGCTAGAGTGACAATAAGGGGGTTTCTGAGCAGTTTACACAACAGAAGTGCTCGCCATCTAATCACCGAAAAATGCAATTCTTCTGCAGAAATCTCCAAATGTCAAAAAGTTTTTGATCCCAAATCACAGCATGGCTTTTTCTATGGTTGTCCTCAAGGTCTTGGTGTCTTAATGTGGTATTTTGAGGGATTATTGATCATTTTTTATCGTATTTTTGCGTATTAGGCAGAAATGTCAGGAAAAAAAATCTCCAATAAAAACATCTGTTTTCACTTCACATCTGTATTTACCTTGAGAATTCTTGTTAAAGACACGGATCAAACCTTTTTGCTTTTGATTTTTCTTTTTTGTATCTGTCTATCAGCAGACGTGTCTTCTGTGATCTGATTTCATAATCACACCAAACACCCGTCCCATGGAGTGAGGAGTGAGGATGGAAGGAAAGGTGGAAGGGGACAGAAAAGGAGAGATGGAGTTAGAATGTAGAGCTGATGAAGGTGGGGAGATAGAGATGTTTTGTGTGGGAGACGGCGGACTGGAGGGAATTATAGATCTCTTTGCCAATGTGAGCGGCATAGAAAGTATCTCCCCCCCCCTCCTCACTTTGGACTGCTGTTTCAATTCACTTCGCAGATGTGACGGATAACAAGGATTCAACTGTTCCCATAAGAAATATTCACTGCGATGATAAAGCAACCTGACTTTGATACGAGTACACTGTAATACTGCATGTGTATATATTGTTAGTACTGTATTATAATACATACCCGCCAACCCTCTCGATTTTCCCGGGACACTCCTGTTTTTCATCGTTCTCTTCCAGTTTCCTCCCATGGTGACGATTCTCCCTACTGTTTCCACCCGGACGACATTAGAGCTACACCAACTGTCGTTTCTTGGCGAAAGAGAGCAGACTATGCTCTCGACATAGTGCAGTTTGAGCTCATCTTTGAACGGCACTCGCCAGTTGGGTTCAGTGCACATCATGGCGTGCAGCGCCCAAAGTTGGGCTTTGCTTGACGTTGCGAAAAGCCATCGTGGCGCGACTCAAGCCGTTGGAAATAACAGGTTTCAGAGCGCAGTGGTGGCATTTTCACGTTGTGTCTGAAAGGACCTTCAGTGAGTGAGAGAAGGAGAGAGAAATGGAGAGAACTAAAATAAAAATAAATAAAAACAGATGAATATTAGTTTATACAAGAGATTCACATGTCAAGTTCACACCAGAGGGGCGAAATATTCCATTTTCCTTCCTGTGAATATATAGCAAAATTAAAAGTTAATTTTTGTTATTTTCATTGTTTAAAAGTCACCAGAATGCAGGAAACAAAGTGTCTGAAACTCAAATGTTTGGTTTAGAATCCTCCCTTTTTTTTGAGGTCTCAAGCTTGGCAAGTATGAACACTGGTGATATCATTCACAAAATTGTCATAGAAATGCAAAGACCCAAAGATGTCCATCTCCTCTAGACTGCAATATCTCAACAACCTTTGGTTTGAATTGTTGTGACATTTTGTACAGACATTCATGGTTTCCTCGTTAAATGGATCCTAATGGCTTTGGCGGTCCGCTGACATTTAGTGAATAGTTGATGGGTTGGCACGTGAAAAAATTTGGTTCACGTGTCCCACGGGATGCATCATGTAGTGCCATCATCGAGTCAAAATTTCAATTTGTCCAATACTTTCACATTGTGAACATGTTAGCATGCTTTCATTAGCATTTTACTCAGAGCACCACTGTGGATGTACAGCCTCACAGAGCTGCTGACTTTTTGGGGGAGATTAATTAACTAAGGATTTGCTGCTGTTTTTAGGCACTAAATAGTCAAACTGCATTTGTCCTTATTTAATAACAGACCGCACCGAGCTTTTGAGCAGGAGAAATGAAAGAAAAGTGACACCCACTATATGTTTCGACATTCCTATTTAGGGTTTATCACCGCAGAATGACCACAACGTCAGAGGAAATGGCGTCTGAAATTTAAGCAGAGGAGTAGTTGTAAAATCTGTGCTCCGCTCTTTCATTGGACACAGAGGGAGAGCAGTCCGGTCTCACCAAATAGCGTATGAATGACACAACAATGTGTAAGTCATTTCACGTGCAATAACAACGCTGTTGTTGCTTCTGGCGTCTCATGTGTATGCTATCATGTCCCCAAGTGTTGTTGAGTTATTGTGAAGTTACTTTAGTGGCGTTTGTGACGTGTTTTCTGTACTTCTTTTACGTTGTTTCCGTATGTATTTTACTTAGTTTACATACTTATTTTAAGTCCAACCATGATGATTTTCCTAAACCTAACTAAATGATTTTGTGTGACCGTTTCACAACTACAACGTGGCATTAAATGACGCGGAAAGCTTAAAATACGTTATCATGACAAGTAGAATATCCTTAACATGTCGTGCTATTTATACGCCTTCTAGTGAGATCAGTCCTATATATCAGTGAGGACTTGAAGTTGGTTAAAACATAGCTCAACCAATTTATTTCATTTAATATATTTATTAATTTTCAGTTTTCCCAAGGTTGTCTGCCTCCGCCAACCAGTCAAGTTGCAGTTTATATCCATGTCTATCCAAAATGTCATCACTTCATCAATTTGATGCTGTTAGACATTTGTGTGAAATTGTCATAATTAGCATATGAATTCTTGAGTTATGGCCAAACACATGTTTTGTGAGGTCACAGTGACCTTTGACCACCGAAATTGAATCAGTTCATCTTTGAGTCCAAGAGGACGTTTGTGCCAAATTTGAGGACCGGAGCGGAGGCATAATAAAACAGTATAATACAAAAATAAAAGGATATCCCCAAAACACTTTTGGACTCAGCGTGCAAACCCTCATCAGGAAAACCGCTCAAGCATAAAACTCTTGATGATTGACTCTTCAAGTGTTTCTTCGTTAGAACAACCTTAACATACTCTGGGAGCTTCAAGTGAAGAAGAAAAGAGACAATCCACTGTCACCTTCAATATTCACAAACTCATTTCACAACAGCAGCTCATTTTAACACATGCTGCTGTTGCTCCGCGAAGCAGCTGAGACACATGAGGTGTTCAGACGTCATGTGGGCCAATCACAGCCCTGACGGAGGTGTAGAGATTTTAAATATTGTCCCGTTGTTTCCTTCCTTATTCAAGAACATCGCATCAACACGGCTGGAAGCTCTTCCTTTACAGAAGCAGAAAAAGTATTTCAATAATCTGAGGGCGTAGAATGCAGCATGTGACCCCACAGGTGACCAGACAGGAGATGACTATGCAAACATATACTGCTTCTCTCACTCTCACACGTACCCAGTAAATATAGGGTCAGAAGAAGAAGAAAGAAATGTTGCGTTAGAGTTCTCCGGTATGGATGACATCCTCAGGCAGCAGCAGCAGCCCATTAATAGAATAAGGTAACCTTTTGGACTGAATAAGCTGCCGAGTGGTTTGAAAAGATGAAATGAAATGTGGCGAGTGCCGAGTTAGAGTGAGGATCAGACCCCCCCCCAGCATTTATCTATCAGTCTACTGGAGTGTGACCGTACATTACATACTGTAGTAACCCTCTTCTCTCCTCTCTTGTCTGAAGGCTAACTGCTGAAAAGCACAAAAAGAACTGTGACACACACACA
Organism: Sebastes fasciatus; assembly: GCF_043250625.1. Lineage (NCBI taxonomy): Eukaryota > Metazoa > Chordata > Actinopteri > Perciformes > Sebastidae > Sebastes > Sebastes fasciatus. Next base: position 4,661,605 of record NC_133796.1, on the reverse strand, counting down.
CACACACACACACACACACACACACACACACACACATACACACACACCAGGGCTGCCACTGGTGGTAAAAAATGTCCACTTATTGGATTTTATATTGGTGCAAGAAGTACTTAGATCTTTACTTAAAGGTTCTCTATACGATATCCAGTGCATTAATATAGCAGCAAACAGCTATTAAAGATATAGAGCAGTAATGTCTACCTGAGCAGAGAATGAAGTCTCTCTCCTCTGTTTGTGAGTTGTAATCAGAACTTCTCTGTGCTTTGTTGACATTGCCGGGCCGGCGTGCTTTTAGTGCATGTGAGCGTGCCCCACTGGCTAGCTCACGGACGCTGCTCTGCACTGCTCTCATTCGATGGTTACAGCCATCCCGACCATCACTAACCGCCATTAGGCTCGTTCGTGATGAGCCAGGCCTGCGCAGAATCGTCGCCGCGCAATGCATGCTGGTTAGATTTGTGTCCGACTTGAGGCCGATTCGCTCTGACGTCATTCACACGGGCAACGATAACCTCACGAGATCGAGGCGGCCGCAGTTTTTAGAGCCAGGCACCGCAGTCGCTCTCCACCGACTGCAAGACACAGGGCATTATGGGAAACGCCTGGCTGTCGCCTGATCAAAGAGCTGATTAGCTCTTAGTTTTGACAGCGAACACCACGTGTTGTAGAAAGTCAGAACTTTCTGTGTAATTGTAATATTTAACGCTAGATTGTAGGATATTAGTCTCATGTTGTGCAATGAAGGTTTCATTTGTTAACAAACACATCATGTGTGGTTGATAATAATGAGTGAGCTGCAATTGTTGAATTTATCTTTGTTAAAATGACGAGGTCTTACTGCAGAGTGGACACTCATTCAACTGCTACTGTCTCTGATAGCCGTGGTGCTCTAGTGAGAATTACAATAACTGTCTGATACTGTAAATGCTCACACTGCTACGGTCTGGAAAGGCATGTGATCCTTTGGGGAATGAAGTCTGGATGCTCACCGCCTGCCCAAAAAACACACACTGAGTAATGAATTACCAAACTGCAGCTGCAACATTCCCCCTCTAAGACACACTCTGGGTTATTTGTTTTCTTAGCAACACAGTCACAGATACATAAAACCATTTCAAGTGAAGGGGAAATTATTCATGCACATGCTAGAACGTATTTCTTTCGGTCTCTTGCTGTAACCTGATGTCGGAGGGGTGTTTAGAGATAAATGCATCTCGGTGCGAGAGAGAGTTCACAGCCGTAGTCTGCTGCAGAACCAGACACTGTTTGAGTTGGATCGGACTCACACACACACTACAGTTCAGACGGAGTAGAACACACCACTCACTTTCAAAATGTCATTTATTATACGTTATTGATTACTTGGTTGATAACCTTATCTCTGATCTGATTTATTAGACCCAACAGCGTGCTGTAGTCTTACTTTTGGATCATTTGTAATGCTGAAGATAATAGGAATGTGAAGTTATCAAAACAAATGATAATGTTGAGACTCAGGAATTAAATGTGCTCTTCTCTGGAATCACAAAAGCTGGGCTACTGTAGAAACACGGCAGACTCCATGAAGAGGAACTGCTCCCTATGTAGATATGAAGGGCTCATTCTAAGCTAACGAAAAACACAAGAAAACGCAAAGGAATCAAATTTTGTATCTGTTCAAAATGTACCTTAAAAGAAGATTTATCAAGTATTTAATACTCTTATCAACATGGGAGTGGGCAAATATGCTGCTTTATGCAAATGTATGTATATATTTATTATTGTAAATCAATTAACAACACAAAACAATGACAGATATTGTCCAGAAACCCTCACAGGTACTGCATTTAGCATTAAACAAATCATAACATGGCAAACTGGGTCTGAAATATAGAGTCTATTGAGTACCACTAAGTGGAGCCTGTTACCCAGGACAAAGCAATTCATTGTTGATGGAGATGAATTTAAGAGCCTCAAATGAGTTGAATTAAATATTGAGTTTGGAGGTTAAATTAAAAATAGATTTGTAGACTAAAGCAACACCGGCCCCTATGAATCGGATACTCTCTCGCTGGACATCATGACTAAGCTAGTGGACTCCAAGTCTACACTCTCGGATCATCTGCGACCTGCCGAGGACCAAGTCCCTAATGTCAGATGACCCAAGAAAGAAGGCCAGTGATGGACAAAACCAAATCCCTGCTCACTACAGTAACGAGCCAGCCAGTGGTTCAGTGAAGTAAGCCTACTGTTCATCTGGGGATGAGCTGTTCTAACGGACACGTCTCTCTAGAAGAGACACCCTATCTGCAAAAGTGCAACAGTTGACACAAACCACGGTAACAGTTAGCGAGGCTGTGTTAGCTGTGGGTGAATAGGCTCAGAGCTAATCTATAATGGCAGCAACAGGCTACCCCTTATAGGGACTGTTTGTAACGTCTTACACGTATAAATCATTGCGGGTCGGTGTCCCATGCGCGCTCGCGTGTGGCTACGCTGTTCAGACAAGACTCCAACACAAACTACACGGAAGCACCAAAACCGCAAAGTTCTATCTAGTGAAGCCCGTCTTGCAAAACATTGTCAACTCTTCCTGTTTCAGCCCCCCGACCGTGGTGAGAAGACACAGGGGAGACCGTAGCTTTGGTCTCCAGGGCCGGAGTCTCTGCTCCTCCAGACCAACAGAGGTTTCCCGTGTCTTGTGAAGTGACGGAGCACCGGAGCGGGTAACGTTATCGTCTCCGACCAAAACTCCGGTGTCTCCCCTGTTCCCTCCGGCCGCGGTCAGGAGGCTGAAGCAGGAAAAGCCAACACTAGGATCAGCATTGATTCATGGAGAGACCTTGTAGAGTGAAATATAGAGTGATATTGTGCTTTTAGCTGGCGTGTGACGCCTCACTGTGTTGAGCGATGCTCGTTCATGTCTATGTAGAGCGAGCGCGAGCAGCAGGACGCTGACTTTCGTTGACTTAACGGCCACAGGTGTCGCTTTTAACAAGCAGTTTCTGATTCTTACATAGAGTCCCTTTAACGCTAAGATTGATTCACAGAGGGTCGCACTGTAAAGGACAGAGGTGGTCGTATCCTGTACAGATTGTAAAGCCCCCCGAGGCAAATTTGTGATTTGTGATTTTGGGCTATACAAATAAAATTGACTTGACTTGACATGTACAGAATCCACTAAACAGGAATTATGTTACGTTCGACTCTCTGTGTCAAGCAGCAGATGCAAATCAGCCTAATTTCATGAGTGATATTAGCGTAGCCTCTAAAAGTGTCATTTCCAGTTAAAATATGTTGAACCCAAAGTATCTGCTCTAATTGGAGGGGATTTGTTACATGCAGTACATCACTCCCTGTATGTGTGCGGCTCTGACATTTTCACAAGCTGCCATTCGCAGCACAGAAGTTCTCCACAGCTGCCGCAGACGGGAGGTCTGAACTTATTGATGTGAAACATTAACAGCCCCACCGCTAAACCCCTTAAAATTGCTTTGAATTTGGAGGACTTGTGGTACCTAAACAAGGGCAGAAGAGCGGCCGTCCTTCAGCTTTGGCCCCAGCCGACTCTTTTGGTGGAATGGGACGCTGAGATTGGTATCTGGCTCTGGGAATGAGATCAGGTCACGGTCTGATGGGAGGTTTCATGGTCCGCAGGCTGAGCTGTAACAGGATCGCACAGCTGCACTGAGACTGCTTCCATCAAACACAGCAGCAGGTAACTGTCTGTGGCATCACACACGCATTCATGCATATTCTTATGTACGCGCTGTCATGAGGCTGGAAGTACTACATGCAGTAAGAGTTTCCTGTCACGTGTAAAGATTTCAGTTCAGGTTGATTTGGCAACACCTGTGGTTTCTGGTGTTCATGGCAAGAGTTCAGTTTGAAAAGACATGTATCATCACCGGGGACAGCAGACACGCTTTGAGCGATGTCACTAGTACGACAGAGAAACAATCAAGCGTTCTCCTACGAATGTCCAGCAACACGAGCGATCAGTGCGCCTGTTGTAGAGGCAACAGAACTACTTGGTTAAAATAAGTACTTGTAAATACTTGTTATGTATAATAAGTACGCGTGCAACCAAACTTACGTAAGCGGTGTTGGTTAAACTTACTGTAAGGAACTTTTAACTGGTAATGCAACAGTCTCGATGTAATACTGATGCCTCTTTATGACCTACAGTATATAAGTAAACAACCTGTTCTCACTCCCAACTCGTCAAATACCGCTGTTTGGTCAGCGCCCCTCGGCATCGGAAACTGACGCACGGAGGAACCCTTTAACACCAGTATGTGAAGAACCGTGCTTTCAGCTAACTGCAGTGTAAACCCAGCCGTGGTGTTATTCGACGGTCGGAACGAGTGACGTAGTATTAATAGCATTAAAATCCGCTAACGGCGGGCAGACGGATGGGTCAAACAAACTCAAGACTTGCAACCAGGAGACCGGTGTTCGTGTCCCGTGTGAAACTAAAAGTAACGACTTATTTTGTCACATGAGTCGTTAGTTAGTGAAGTTAACGTCAACCACAACCGTTTTCTAATCCTAATGCCCTGGACAGTCTGCAGCTGCGTGTCTGCTGCGTGTCTGCTGCGTGTCTGCTGCGTTTCTGCTGCTTCTGCTGCTGCTGTCAGCCCTTTCTTTCTACATAGTTTGCCTTTCATAATGTCCATTTCATTTCATTATAAATGTCATTTATATTTATTTTAGACAGAGAAAGGTTAAGAAACGTGTTCTAATTTGTAAATAATAGTAGTAATCCACTATTAAAACTCCGTTGGGCAAAAGTAACCCAGCGAGAGAAAATAAGATCTAATGTCTCTAATCAATAGCTTCTGTCCCTCACTTATATATCCATATGGGACGGTACCGCCGTTAATAAAACTGCCATGACTTAACAGGCGTCCTCATAAACATCCTGCGGATGGATGAATAATCTGACTGGCCCGCTGCCACCAAAATCAGGAAACGACTGACTGTCGTTCACCCAACAGCATCAACTCTCCACCATCTGTTCATGTAGGCTGTCTCTAGCTGGGCTGCTGGCACTCCATTCATATGCATGTCTCCGTTCGATAATGAGCACACGGCTAAATGAGGCAACTGTCTTGTGATAAAATGTTTTTGTTAGAATCTATTTTCATTGATGCAACATGGACTCTGGGAATAATCATCTAGAAATGGTACGATCTAGATGAATATAAAACTAGACTCCTACCGATATGGGATTCTTTTAGGCCGATACATATATGTAAGAGTTAAAATAACGCTATTATGGACAATATTCATAATTTAACACAACGATTTGGCAATGATCGTTCAGATTTGGTTATTTAGTTGTTGTGACACAGATATGCACTGAAAGAGTGAAGGTGAGATTAAAGGGATAGTTTGGGTGTTTTGACCTGATTGGTCCCTGGTTTTCTGCTCGCCGTTTCAAACAGGAAACAGCGTGGCGGCCTACTCGTAAACTTTCTGTTATTCCATCTAAACAAGCCACCAAAAAATCAATTTAAGCAAGAAATAGGCGATGCCGCTGCTGAATCTGGTTTAATTTTAGAACTAGATCGCCTAGCTTCACTGCTTGGTCCAAGTTTTGTGAGCCTAACGCTAGGGATGCACCGATACCACTTTTTTTCAGACCGAGTACAAGTACTTACATTTGGGTACTCGCCGATACCAAGTACCGATACGAGTACTTCTCTGTGCCAAAAGACCCTCGTTAACAGCCAGCTGGAGGGTGTGAGCGACACACGGCAGGCTGGGGATTCCCACATACGAGGCGGTGCGCCACCACCGGCTCTAGGTCGGGTTGGAAAGGCTTGGGGCGAAGGTCCTTCCCGGGGCCGTGGACAAAGTGCTCGCTGCGCCCTCTCTCCCCGCCGGGAAGGGACGGGGCTCCCTGCTCCCGGTGCGACTGTCGACCGGGACGGACTGTCCTCAGTGCGGGGCTCGGCCCACGTAAAAAGGCGCCAGGGGTCTGCGGTGATGTCGATAACCCACCCAACCCGTCTTGAAACACGGACCAAGGAGTCTAACACCATGCGAGTTAGAGGGTGCAAACAAAACCCTGTGGCGCAATGAAAGTGAGGGCTGGCGCGCGCCGGCCGAGGTGGAGCGTTAGCGCGTGCATTGGGACCCGAAAGATGGTGACGAGAGGTTGACGTCACACTGCGAGTACTGCGTACGAGTACGAGTACATGAGCACAGTATCGGACCTGATACCCGATACTGGTATCGGTATCGGTGCATCCCTACCTGACGCATCACGCTGGACGGGCTCATTTGCACAAAGTTGAGATTTTTCAACTCTTTCAACAGAGTCAGTTGCTCTCAGCGTTGTTTTGATCAGTGAAAATAGGCTGTAGATGCGCGAAACTTCGTATATATAGAGCCAGAGCGAGCGGTTTTGAATGTTAAAATTCCAGAGAGCTTTATTGTCTTTTGAACATTCAAACATTCTTACATTTGTCACTAGATATTCATTTTTTGGAGCTCTTCTCACTTTACTAAATGTATTCATATAGGCATTATAGATACCTGAATTTTGAGGGGAGTATATATATTTTTGTTGTTTATGTTTTCCCTTGATTACCAACCAGGCATATGTAGACTACCAAGGTCTTATTATAATGTACACCATATTTCTTTGTGAAACATCTTCAGAGTTTTCTCCACTTTGCATAGACAAAAACTGTGCTGGACAATTATGCATGGAGTCACATTTCTTTTGTAATTAATTCAGTAGTTCTAATGAGAAAGCATCATATCCATGTATGTAAGTGGAAAAACAGAATTATATTTTGTTTATTAATGAAATAAAATACTTTGAGAAATCATTGCTTGGACCAATTCTATTTACCTTATATATGCTTCCCTTAGGCAATGTTATTAGAAAACACTCCATAAACTTTCATTGTTATGCAGATGATACTCAATTATATCTATCAATCAAGCCAGACGAAACAAACCAGTTAACTAAACTTCAAGCATGCCTTAAGGACATAAAAACCTGGATGACCTGCAATTTCCTGATGTTAAACTCAGACAAAACTGAAGTTATTGTACTAGGCCCTGAGCACCTCCGAAAAAAATTATCTAATGATATAGTTACTTTAGATGGCATTGCCCTGGCCTCCAGCACCACCGTAAGGAATCTGGGAGTTGTCTTCGACCAGGATATGTCCTTTAACTCTCACATAAAACAAACCTCACGGACTGCCTTCTTTCATCTACGTAACATTGCGAAGATCAGACACATCCTGTGTCAAAATGATGCAGAAAAATTAGTCCATGCATTTGTTACCTCTAGACTCGATTACTGCAATTCCTTATTATCAGGCTGCTCCAATAAGTCTCTTAAGACTCTCCAGTTGATCCAGAATGCTGCAGCACGTGTACTGACTAGAACTAGAAAAAGAGATCATATTACGCCTGTATTAGCTTCTCTACACTGGCTGCCTGTAAAATCTAGAATAGATTTTAAAATCGTCCTCCTCACCTACAAAGCGCTAAACGGTCAGGCCCCATCATATCTTAAAGAGCTCATAGTACCCTACTACCCCACTAGAGCACTGCGCTCACAGAATGCAGGGTTACTTGAGGTTCCTAGAGTCTCCAAACGTAGAATGGGAGCCAGAGCCTTCAGCTATCAAGCTCCTCTTCTCTGGAACCAGCTCCCAGTTTCAGTCCGGGAGGCAGACACCGTCTCTACATTTAAGAGTAGGCTAAAGACTTTCCTCTTTGATAACGCTTATACTTAAGCTGCTATAGGCATAGACTGCCGGGGGACTTCCTATGACACACTGTCATAAGGAACTTCCTATGACACACTGAGCTCCCCTCTCCTTCTGTATATACTCATGTCCCATGTCCATGTTGTTACTAACTTCATTCCTTCCCGGGAGTCCTTGTGCCTCCTTGTCTCGCAGCTAACCGTGGAGCGGGGTCACACCTGGAGTGAGGTCATACCTGGAGCGGGATCACACCAGGGAGCGAGGTTATACCTGGAGCATGGGTACACTTGGAGCAGGGTTTCACCTGGATCTTGGTGGTCTCCGGTATTGTGGCTGCATCGCGTCGGTGCCTGCTTGACACCAACTGCTACCATCCCTAATTAACTACGTCTGTACGAGGGACTACCAATGCTAACGAGGGATTTCCAACACCTAATGACAATGTGGCAGCCTGGAGAATAACACTTCTCAATCACTGCCAAAGACATCAAGAGCTCCCAGCAAGCATGCTGATGCTGCAGGAACCAATGCACGGGCATCGATCGCAGGGACGTCCCACACCAATACACATGGACGTACTGAGGAGAGATGCTGGACAGTGCTGGCTTTCCGATAGTTGTATTATCACTCTTTCCATCCACCACTATTGGTTTTGTGTTATCAGCCCTACTTGTATTAGTTATTACAGCTGCTAGACTGCTATTGTGGCTGCTTCTATATCTCTCTCTCTCTATCTCTCTCTCTCTCTCACTCTATCTATCTATCCCCCCAGCCGGTCTCGGCAGATGGCCGCCCGCCCTGCGCCCGGTTCTGCTCCAGGTTTCTTCCCAGTAATCGGGGAGTTGTTCCTGGCCACAGTGCGCTTGGTGGATCCTGTTGGGTCTCAAAACTATGGTGTACGGTCATAGACCTGCTCTACATATAAAGCGTCTTGAGATAACTTCTGTTGTGATTTGACGCTATACAAAAATAAATTGATTTGATTTGATTTTGATTGAAATTTGTAAAAAAAAGAAGGAAAAAAAAGCCATAAAACTACTGAAAAACTTTGAAGACCACATTTTGCTATAACAATTTCATTGCATTCATTATATAGTTTACATTTCTCTCATTAGATATGTTATATGGAATGATTACATTGTCAGAATCGGACTTATGTGTGTTTGCTACTAGCGTGCACTTGCTGGCATTTGGTGTGCACCTATGCGTGCATGAAGAATGCCAGGCGTATTTAACTCTGACGCCTCACATCCTCTGCACCACACAATGCTTTTCCTGAACATGGTTGAGGCAGAAGATTGATGGTCTCTCCTCTCTACTGCTCTCACAATAAGACCTTTGAGAGGCGATCTGCTGGGTCAGGGCACAGTGGAGGGAGGTGGTGGGGGGGTGCAGAGGGTCCTCCACCTCTGGTGACATTCGACCCGGCCCTCTGAATTGCCAATGCTTTGTGCTTGACTGGACACTGATTGAACCGGGCAGCGGTGGCCGTGAGAGACGGGATCTCTCCTTGTTGTAAAAAACGCCGGGGAAATTTACCACAGAATCAAATCAATGTATACTTGTAGACACACAAACACTAAAAGTCATATGAACAAGTAGAACACATAGTTACAATTTCATCTTCATCATTTTCATATCATTATATTCCTATACTCCTTATACTCCAAGTTTCCTTGTTAACATTTAACCCTCTGAGACCCACAATAGACACGTTTTTGTCTCTTTTTTAGGAGGGTACAGGGGGTCTTTAGGGGAGATAGCAGGTCAGCAGTAGATGTCACATAGAAGTGGTGTACATCATCTGAAAGCTGGGAACCTGAAGATTAATTTGAGATGCAGCTCAGCACTGTGTCAAAGTCATAAGGGATTAGAACATTATGATAGAAGTATATGATGGTCATCCCCATGCTCTATTATGTTTCATAAGTTGTTGCAGCCATTTTTGGGTTGATACCATTTGTTACCCAGATTTGGTGCTAAATTTAACCATTTTTTTCCATTTAAGAATTGATAAAAATGATCAATAATCCCTCCAAAATACCACATTAAGACACCAAGACCTTGAGGAACACCATCGAAAAAGCCATGCTTTGATTTGGGATCAAAAAACGTTTTGACATTTGGAGATTCCTGCAAGAATTACATGTTTTTGGCGATTGGATGGCGAGCGCTTCTGTTTTGTAAACTGCTCAGAAACCCCCTTATTGTCAATCTAGCTAGGAAAGCCATCCATCCTCTGAATGCTCTAGGTCTCTAGTTTGTGGCTGTAAAGTTTCATGAGGCTGTGATTATCCTAGAGGTCACCACAGGTCAATTTATACAGAGAGGTCAGGTTTCAAACACACACATGAATACAGTTGGACTCATTGGATCCACAAGAGTCTCAGCTTTACAGTGATACCCAATTTATGTAATTCAAGACTGTTTAGGGACCCTAGTATGCAGAAATATTCAAATACGACATTTTAGAATAGGTCAAGGGACCGCTTGGCCATGGCAGTTTTTCCTCGCTAAAATTTAGCCCAACTTTGGAGCGTTATTTAGCCTCCTTCCTGACACGGTCGCATGACATGGTTGGTTCCAGTGGTTTCCTTAGGTTTTCTGACATCTCGGTCTTCACTCTAGCCCTAAAACTTGAACCTACTAGAGCCTCGGTAATGTCAGCGGGTCTCGGGGTTAAAAGAATGGTCAAAAGTGCAGTTTCCTGGCGTTTTACTGGAACAGTAATTAGTCTAATGGAGGTTATTAAAAGTGATTGACTGTAATGAATTGCTGGCAGTTCATCAGAACATTTGTATAGAATGAGTTTCCTGAAACTGTTTGCTTTGTCCCGGGGGTTTGGCTCTTCCTTGGAAGGGGAAAATTTCCTTTTGTCAGTTCACATACAGTCAAATATGTTTCTTTTCTTTCCTGTGGATATGGAGAGAGAGTGATACGAGAAAGCAGTGGTCTGTGGTTAGTATTATCTGCTGCCGCCATGCTGTCCTCTGGGACCTGAAAGCACACCTGTCTGCAAGAGAAAATATATCACATTACATCTGATTGGGGGGGGGGGAATGGTTGTGTGTGTTTAAGTTGTGTCCCATGGGTGACCTCCAAAGCATTGGAGTATAAGAACATGTGAATACGCAGCTGATGGCACAAGCGATAGCTAGAATTGCGACGTGCAGATGTGGGACAACGTCATTGTTTTGCAAGTCCCAAGTCAGAGAGTCAAAGAAATTCAAAACACCTTTTTTGTTACAGTGTTTAAATGCCCTAAATATTGGTCCCTTCCATGGCCTCCGCCATTTCTCACAACGTCAACAAACATGTCACAACTCGTGAACTCGGAGCTTTGAGAAACTTTGAAATTATGAGGTTGTGAATACCATAAGAGGGTGCGTAAAAAAAAATTAAAAACGTTTTTTTTCTTTTCAAAAATATATATATAATATATATATGTATATATATATATATTATATATATATATATTTTTTTTAATTTAAGAAAATATTACAAAAAAATAAAAACCTATTATTATTATATTTTTTTATCAAAAAGAAACCTCTAAATGCTAAGGAAAGGTGTTTGAATGCTTCCTTTATTATCATAGGATACACTAGACCATCCTTTACCAAAGGTACCAAAGTATTACAATTTCATTTTTTTAAAATAAAATATAAAAAATTACAAAGAAATTAAAGAAATTTAAAAATATATGTATTTCTTTTTTAATTACATTTTATTTTTAATTTAATAAAAGAATTAAAAAAATGTAAGTAAATTTGTTTTAATTAAATATATATATATATATATATATATATATATTTATAATAATAATAAAAAATATAATTTTTGTTTTAATTAAAAAAAGAAACCTCTAAATGCTAAGGAAAGTTGCTTGAATGCTTCTTTTATTATCATAGGATACACTAGACAATCCTTTTAAAAAAAGTACCAAAGTATTAAAAAAAAAAGAATTAAATAAAAAAAGAATAATAATTAATTTAAAAAAAAATGTAAATAAAAAATTAAATATTTAAAAAAAAATTATAATAATAATTTTTTTAAAAATTTAAATAAAAACAAATATATATTATTTAAAAAATATATATTATTAGAGCTTGAAATGCATGATCTTTGTTATAGTGCATCTTCAACGGGCACCTCTCTTCTCTGGAAGCTGAAATTCAGGTCAGTTTCCTAACCGAGTCTGAGAGTGGGCCGGGTGAGTCACCACTGACAGACACAGAGAGCCAGTTCATTCAGCATTTATGGTTGTTTATGTCCCTGCATATCCATAAAGGGAAACATCGTATCTGCATGAAAAGGACAGGATGCAGGTTCTAGGTAAGAACCGAATGATAAAAATCCAAATATCTTATCAGGATAAAACACAACACAGGACTGCAGCAGAGCAGAGCGTCCCGTCTGAACTAGTGTTATCACAATACCAACATTTGGACTTCGATATGATATCCTGCCTAAACTGAAAATGATACCACAGCAAAAATCTCAAACATCAGGAAAAGTAATGTAATAATAGATGACTGAACATGGAACTTAAAACTGTAATTTCCCATTTTCAATAAAGTATTTCTGATGCTGATGTCACTTATTAAACAGCACGTAATAAGGCTTCTTCTTTGTAAAACAGCGCCCCCGCTGGTGCATCAGTTAGGTTAGACCAGGGGTCTGCCACCTGCGGCTCCAGAGCCACATGTGTCTCTTTAGCCCCTCTCCAGTGGCTCCCTGTGGATTTATAAAAATGGAAATGAAAAAAATATTTTTTCATTTTTCATTTTCATTTTTCATTGTTGTAGGAAAAAAAATTAATCTGAGATTTAGAGAATAAAGTCATAATATTATAAAGAAGTAATTTTACGTGTTATTTTCTTTTTGTTTTGTAAAGTTATGACATTATTCTCGTTATATTACGTCTTTTTTCTCGTAAAGTTATGACTTTATTCTCGTTATACTACGACTTTTTTTTCGTAATATTATGACTTTATTGTGGAAATCTTAGATGTTTTTTCCCTCAATGTGGCCCTAATTTATAAAGTACATTTGCACTTTGGCCCTCACTGCATTAGACTTATATACTATATACTTAGACTATAAACTGTTACCTTCATCACAATTCTCAAATGTTTTGCAGCTCGAGACAGATTTTCTTTTGTGCCTAAAATGGCTCTTTTGATAGTAACGGTTGCTGACCCCTGGATTAAGCATTGATCTTGAATAGTTAAGGTTAGGATTGGTCGTCGGGCAGCGTGTCTTTCGAGAGCTTTTGCAAATCTTTGCAAATTTGCGGACCTGTGAAATTAAGTGTTTATATTTCGGATGTCAGATTTTGTAACAGCGATAGCCTCGCAACCCTGCAAGATGCAGTCATGAAACTGTGCAGGTGTAGTTGAGATCGACTGAAGGCAGAGATCAAAGATAGGTGTGGTTCTATCAAGGGGGGGCAAAGGGGCAAGTAACCGATGGACTACATGTAAAATGTTCCTGTCCTTGGTGGTGCATGCCACAGATGCTGCTGTACTGTATTCACTGCGACTCCCCAGCAGTTGCACTGATCCACAGGTGACGGTTGCCTTTACTGCCTGACCCGCTGTTGTTATTTGGTGATCCGCCATCATTGGTTGCCATAATAAAGAAGCTCCCCTCAGCCTTCGCACAAGTAGAACCGTCTTTAACAGACCAACACAAACAGGAAACGTCCATTTACATGGCAGCTACCTCCAGCTAATCCATGACTCCTTCCTTTTTTATACTCCATCTGGATATGATTTGGCTGTAGCGGGGTGGGGGGGTGGGGGGGGGACATGCCGCCCCTACCATGCTGAGCCAAGAAATACTTTTCCTATTCGCTTTACTTCCTTGGGCAAATATTAAGAGCCTTTAAGTTCTGAGGGGGGGAAAAAGAGGGCGAGTGAGCCGAGCAATGAAAAAATAGACCGAAGAAAGAGTGTTAGAAAAACCTCGAAAGTGAGTTAGAAAGCTGTCTTTCACTGTCCTCGATATATTTAGAATATCAAAAGGTCGAACTTTTGAAAATATGACATTCAGCTGTTGTTAAAATGTTGAATGAACTAAGTTTGCTGTTGGAAGAGCTGTTTATGTATGCTGAATTCTGCTAAATCTTTTCTAGGAGAAAGGTGAGAGGAGCAGAGGACGAGGATGAAAAAAGAAGAGAGGGGAAAAAAGAAGAAATTTGGAAGGAAAGGAAAAGCATCTGGTTGTGATTTGCATGGAGAGGTATCTCCTCTGCTTCTCTCCCACAGTATTGTGCTTTCCTCTGACAGACTGACAGAGCTGCAGGAGGTGAGCGCTGCCAGGAAAAATAAAAGTACAGGCAGCGTTTTTTGGGAGCGGAGGCTGAGAAAGAGGAGGAGGAGGAGGAGGAGGAGGAGGAAGAGGAGAGGGGTTAGGGTTGAGGGGGTGGTGGTGGTGGGTTACTGTGAACAAAGGCAGTCAGTCAGGCCAGCTGCAGAGGGCTAGAGTAACATATAGGGCGAACAGGCCTTAAAATAAACACAGGAATTAGAGATGGATGTCTGGCTGCATGGCGCACACTCTGGGACCTACATCTGGAGGTCTAACTAGTTTCTATCATTAGACATCATTACCGCTGCTGCTCCTCCTTTTGGCTCCGCATGCTGAAAGCTCCGCAGTAAAAGGACAAACAGCGACATCAAAATCGAGTCTCTTTCTGTGTTTCAGGCTGTTACCTTCTGATGATATTTCTTATGCTTGTTAGTGACATGTTTTTTAGCCCCTGCTCATTAGACACAGAGAAATCCCGGCGTTTGGGGCAGACAGACCAGTTTCCGACCCCGGCCAATTTGTTTTCTGTTTCACCCCATTGCTATCGCATCCAACATTATTCATGTCATTATTAATTGCAGATAGACTTACCTTAGACGACTTCTCCTGTGTTTAATGATGTATAAACGTAATTTAAATCGTCACAATTTTTAAAGGACAATGAATGTTAACTGTCAAAGTTAATGCAATAATAACGCAAATTCGTTTTAACGACACTAATTTCTTTAACGCATTAACACAACGTGCGATTTTTAGGTTGTAGCGGGCTCAGTATTAAAGCTAGAGTGAAGATACTGGTATCATATAAAACTAGAAAACCTACTAATCCATCAGTACCATACACACCACTCAGATGTTTATGGGCTTAATGAGTTTATTTCATTAGGACTATATGTGGGTCTGAGCTCCAGAGGAACTAAGACTGAGACTGAGTTTGGTTTGTTTAAAAGGGACTAGATGTGAAAACATCCTAAAAGAAAACTGACACTAAACTACAAAACTATTTAGTTTTGAAGCTG
The DNA here is from genome assembly GCF_043250625.1 of Sebastes fasciatus. Lineage (NCBI taxonomy): Eukaryota > Metazoa > Chordata > Actinopteri > Perciformes > Sebastidae > Sebastes > Sebastes fasciatus. Next base: position 4,646,550 of record NC_133796.1, on the reverse strand, counting down.
AATAAACAAACCTGTGGTGATTTCAAGCAAACTTTACCTGCACATCTGTGCACACATGTTAGCTTGCACCCAAAGCACAAGACGTTTTATAGCATCTGACAGCTGCATGCTTGTTGACTAAGGAGACGTTCAGGATGTTAGAGTCTAAAAGCCCATCAAACCTACAGGTAATAGCGGTGGAAAGTCTTCCTGAGGGCTCAGAGAGAGAGAGAGGGGGCCTTGTGTTGTTTTTTTTAATGTAGCAGAGACCTCGATCATAATAGTGGATTTATCCTGTTAGCTCCATGTGGGCAATTCAAAGCTGAGCTGCAGCATAAAAAGAACAAAAAGATGGCTCCCATGTGTTAATCTCTCCCGAGCCGGCTTGTTGGGTAAATATGAATAATGTAAATAGCTGTGTTTGAAGCTGAGGTGATTTATTGCCCCCCTTTTTAATTACTCAAAAAGTGTCGAGATGCTAAATAAAAAAAAAAAAGTGGAAGTGTTGTTTGGCATTTAGCAGAAAAGCTTGGATAAATATACCTTTTGAATATTAATGCTGAAAGAGGCGTCAAAGACAATGACACAACAAGATTACAACAGTTTTACTTCATTCTAGTTGTACGGTAGAAGGAGTGGAAACGTGACTGGGCAAGGAACACAAGACAGATGTTTTCTCTGAGAAAAACCTAAAGTAAACATATAGCCCCCAGGCTGAGCTAGTAGCTAACTGCATAGGAAACTTGCCACTAGCTCCACTAGCTGCCAGTTTATCTGCGCTTGTAGGGCTCCAGAGTAACTCGGAGTAAATCGGTTGTACTGGTGCATAATTTAGGTGCACCCGAAATTTTTCATTGCGCCTTTTGCCGTTGAAATAATACATTTTAAGCGTTTTGTCAGTTCCCATAGGCCTACATTAGGGATGTCACAATTCTAGAAATTTAGTAGTCGATACCAATACCAGTGAAATTCCACGATCCTCGATACCAATTCGATACTACGGTAAAAAACAAAAGTAAAACAATAGATCCCATGTACTTCAACATCTACTCCCTTATTACTGTTTGCATACAGGTTTTTGTTAGGATGTTAAACAGGTCATTGTTACCTTTCTGGGACCCAACTTGGTACAAAAGGAAAGGGACAATTAGATGTGTGTCTCCTTATTCCGAAGAGTTTTTTGTGCCTTACTTTTTGTATGACCCACAATGAATCCTGGCTATAGTGAAGCCAGTGGTAATTTCGTTTTGGTTGATTATTAAAATATTTAAACTGATGAACCAACTGACTAATTGTTCTGTTTTGTTTAATTTGTAGTTTAGTTAGTAGTGTTCATCTTTGAGTTACCCCTTTTGTTTCTAAAATGGTCTGACCAAAACCAAACCTGACCAAACCGACCACAAACGGGATGACCATGAAATACAGCATGTTCCTCTTTGTGGTTGGTTTGGTTTTTGTTACAAGGTTCATTTATTGTCATTCTACAACACACGGTTGCACAACGAATTGCAAGTTGTAGTCCCTTTTATACTACACAAGAAAAACATGGTGGAGAACAGAAGATGAGTTGGGAAGTCTCAAAGCCTGAGGAAAGAAGCTGCTCTGTAGTCCCGTGGTACGACAGCAGATACTTCTGTGTCTCTTGCCAGACGGCAGCAGGGTGAACAGGCTGTGGCTGGGTGGGTATTGTCTTATAGTATCCTTAGTGTCTCTACACAGGCACCTCACCAATATCACTGTTGCTCGGTAGATATGTACCTGTGATCTGCAGAGCCCTCCTGTCCTGGGCCGTGCACAAACCATGCCAGTTGTAATGTTTCCAGCTAGGAGGCTTTCTATTGCTCCTCTGTAAAATTTAACAAGGACTTGGCATGTGAATTCAGCCTTTTTAAGTTTCTTTGAAGACAGAATGAGCAGGATTTTCCAAAAGAAAACATGTATAGACTGATACAAAAATAATCCCTTTCAATCATCACTTGTGACCTACTAGAAGTGTGTGGTAGCATCTGTATCTGAAGAGACTTCAAGGATGAAGACCTTGTTAATCGGTCCTCGGTCCCCCTGTACGCTGCACGGCTAAACGACAAAGCTGAAGTTCAGTCCGACTCTAAAATGAGTTGTGCGGCTCAAAATTTGGGCCAGAAACGGGCTAAAATCGTACAGCGTATGTCCAGCTTAAGTTGTTCAGAATCATCCAGCGCTCTGTCTGGCGTGTGCGTTGTGTCCTTTCAGAGTCAATGTGTGCGAGTGTATGTGCTACATGGACATGCAGAGTCAGTGCCAGTGTCTCCACTGCCGGGCAGAACAGTGGCTCTGCAGCAGCTGGAGCCGATCATACACAGGAAGGTCATTTATCACAACCCTGCGGCTCAGCTGGGCCATTAATCACATGCATATTATTCTAATCTGTTTGAAGACACAAGCGTTTGATTTCATCTTCTTTATTAATCCTCCTAGAGGGAAGGGTTCTCTTTCCTCCCACAGGCTGGTTCGGGGTCAGTGGAGGACACCTCGTGCAGGTACACTGAGAACAACACTGTAGTTGGGGGGTGGGGGGGATTTGCACAGCCTCATTAACCACCAGACACGACTGCAGCTCATGTAGAGGCATCAATACTGCTATCTGTCACAGTGTACATGTCCACTGGGACTCCTCCTCTGGCTGCTTTTGCGTTTCGGTGAAAAGGAATAGACAGAAAAAAGACACCTGGGCGTTTACAACAAAGAGCACCGATGGAGTCGTTCATTTAAAATTGTATTTTGATTAAAACTGATGTTGCCAGAGCAGTAAAACAAGTCCACCTGTTTCCAACTTCATGGAAGAGTTTGTTTCAGTGTTTTTTTATCTTGATACTTGTGGAGAAGCCTGCCAAAACAATGAACTATACAGTATATCTTGAAATGAGGAGATAGCAGAGCAACTTGTAATCAAGGACTTGACTTCAGTTTCACCTGGAGCCATTCCTGTGCAGTAGTAAAGCAGTTTTATCAGCCTTTGGTTTAAAAGAAAGTAACAGTCACAGGAAAAAAATACAATGTACAGAACACAGTATCCGAAACCTCTTACTATACTAGTAGTACGTACTGATTTGGACAAAATGTAGCATGTAGTATGCGAACAAAAGCAAAATCTACAGTATGACAAAAATACCCAGATGTCATACTGATTTGGAAAAAATCTCCAGTATGCATCGGACCAGTCTACCTCGCCTACTGTATCCCACAATGCAAAGCGCTGGAACGGTACAGGCTATGGGTACAACAACATCAGCCAAAAACGGCTTGTTTTTTACATTTTTCGTAGCTATTTCATCACTAAATTCACTTGAAGCGAGAAATCAACTGTGTAGATTTTGAATATTGGCAGTTTTACGATATTAGATGGCGAATCCAACATTTGCACCAACGTTTTCTGAGTTTAGAAGCTCCACAAACTGCCGTGACAGCTACTAGCGCCTGTAGGAGTCGCTACCTCTCCAGCCGGGCGGTCACGCTCACAGACCGCTATGAGCTGGCTGGAGCTCTCTAGGCAAGGCAAGGCAAGGCAAGGCAAGGCAGCTTTATTTGTATAGCACATTTCAACAACAGGGCAATTCAAAGTGCTTTACAGAAACATTCAAGAAATAATTAAAACAGTTATAAAAACATTAAAACATTAAAGATTAGAAAATAAAAACAAGCTAAAAATAAAAGCTAGGATAGAAGCTAAAATTGCATAAAACTCAAGAGTAAAAGTTATAGTGCAGTGTCAGAATAAAAGGCACCCGCAAACAGGAAAGTTTTAAGCTTTGTTTTAAAAGAAGTGAGAGTTGGAGCGGTCCTGCAGGTTTCTGGGAGCTTGTTCCAGATATTTGGTGCATAAAAACTGAACGCTGCTTCTGCATGTTTAGTTCTGACTCTGGGGACACTAAGCAGACCTGATCCAGATGACCTGAGAGGTCTGGATGGTTCATAACACAGCAGAAGATCAGAAATGTATTTTGGCCCTAAACCATTTAGTGCTTTCTAGAGACCGGTCTGTAGACGAGAGGCTTTTATTTCCTTGTTGACGGATAGTTTGTTTAAATATCACAACACAAATATCCATTTTAAATTAACAGGAACCTGTGTTTATCTGCCTTTTTGAAGTTGCAAAGCTCCACAATCACCGCATAGCTCGCTCGCCAGCCGGCCCCTGACGCTCACAGACTGGCTACAGAGCAGCAGGAAGTGGCACATGGCCTCAATAGAGGTGTTTTTCATTGAGTGGGGTGCCTCACTTCTTCTCAATTGTTGTTATTGCTAGCGGCCTCTCTGCATGTGCTCAGGGCTTTTTATTCCCTCCTCTCTGGCACTGTTGATTTTTACTGTTGGAAATGAAGAAAATCACTAACTCAGGTAGAAGTAGATGAAGCCAGCTGAGGGAAAGTGAGGACACCAAGAAGTTGACTGGACCATTTCTTCAAGATATGCACGGATGTGAAGCATTTAAATAATTTGAAGGTGGATTTTTTTTTCCCTTTAGACAACAGTATTTTTACGTTTACTTTATGCCATCACAACTGGCTTTGCCTTCATCTGTGTTGCTCTTACATTTAACTCTAGAGCGCCCAATTTGAATCGCACAAGAGCAACTACAAGCGCAAAGTGGCAGATCTCGGACTGTGTGTGCACCGGCTAGTTTGGTTTATGTATGTGCAGCAGTGCAGAGAGCAAAAGTGCTGGGAGAAGTAGGATATAGAGGAAAGGGTGTGGTGTGTGATCAATAAAACAGGCACATCACGGGTCTCATTGCTCTGAAACAGCATTTGTTCAGCTGCTGAAAACAACAGTATGCACTCATAAACAATATACGCTCCTATTTTAAATACATTTCATTCAATCTCAATACAGCTGTCAACTCAGGCTACGTCACACTAGTTATACGCATGTAAACTCGCCTATTTTTGCCGCGCACAGTTCACAGCAACAACAGACAGTGAAATTGATACCAGCAACATTACTAAAGTTTCAATGTCTGTATCTATAGAATATGTAACGGACATGAAAAAAAATAAAGGTTTATTTTTAAATCAACTGCTTCCGTTTCAAAATAAAAGCGCTCTAGCGTTTTTTTTCTGTGGACAGAATTAGTAAAGACAAGGCTTTTATTCTGAAATATTTACAGGACAGTGTTGTACAACATGCAGTGACTTGCACGGCTACATGAATGAATAAAGTACAGGGTTTTATTACTATTATAGTATATAATATAGTACTATTATTTACAAATTACCACACGCTTCTTAACCTTTTTTATGTCTAAAATAAATGTATTAATGTATCAATCAAGCTCTTAAGACCAAGGCCTGTTTCTCAAAAGCGATTTGAAAAATTCTGTTCCATCACTTGCATGCATGATTGAAGTGTAGAGGAAATTATTTCATGTTGCATTGTCCCATTGTTATTTATAAACAGTATATTGCTTCTGCCCTTCAATATGGCACCCGGGGCTAGATGGCAACGTCACTGCAGGACCTTAATAGCTGCATAATAGCTTTTCTGTGTAGGTTTGACACTACAAGTAACCGTGTCACACTAAACAGAGTCATTTGAAAATAATTGATTGCAGGTTATATATCTGTGGGTTATTTTCAAGTTAATTTGATTATTAAAAGTGAAAATTAATTCAAAATTCATTGATCAACAGTCGTCTTTTGAAAGTTTGACTTCACGAGTTGAAAGAGTAGCTCAACTGTATAATCACCAGTTTCCCATTAATGAAATGTCAATAACTTTTGAATAATGAAAAACACTTAGATGAGGTACTTTGTGCTGCCTGCTGTTCATCCAGTGAGAGTGACTGAGACAGAATGTCTGCGATGCTGATGTTTAATCAATGCTGAGTAATTAAGACATCCAGCTGTTCTTGTGGCTTTACATCTTTAACAGGCTTCTAGTTTCCAATTAAGCTAATTCATGTCAGCTTACAAACAACAAACACACGGCTGGCAAACAAAGCAGACGGTTCTGGCTACAAGGAGACGCACCCTATCAGCACTGTACTGGGACATTTCTGGTCCAAGTCTAACACTTTAATTGGAGGCTGCTTTGAGTCTTGTCCTGTTATCTTGCACCTCCTAATGCAAGTCTTTGTCACTTTTACTTCCCCTCGACAACATCAGAGGCCTGTAATCCGAAGCAGGATTTAGGGTAAGCGAGGAAACTTAAGGGTTTTTCGTCCGTCACAACGGTGGTTCACTTCTTACAGGGGTACATCGCTGTTCCTCTTATTGATGCTTTTCGACAGTTACGCATGCACAATGACGCATACGCATGCTGTATAATGTTTCAGTTTGTTTGGGACCGTAGACACGACAGTGAGAAAAAAAACTCAACAGCATGGCGCTACTAATGGACGCACCATATTTTTCCCCTGATAATGCTTCACTGTGAACAACAAATCTGTGTTGAAATCAACAGGAGGAGAGTTAGTAACGTTACCTGTTAGCAGCCGGTGGGCAGCACAGGGCTGCTAACGTTAACGGAGGTGCCATTGAGTTATTAGTATGAGGCGTTCAAACTCTGCTCAGTAAAATGACCATTGGATGAAGGTAAATAACAAAGTTATCATGATACGTTCAAATTTTATCTTGTAAAATTACGTTTTTGGCGAGAAATTATGACCTGTTTAACTTCCTAAGAACTTACCAAGTATTCTACAACAATGTACAGCTTTATTCTGCACTTCAGTCTATTTAAAAAAAAAAAAACTCTCTACCTCAGTTCTTATCCTGCATTATATTACATATTTGACATTTCTTAATATCTATATCTCCTATATTTTATTATCCAGCACTATATCACCTTCTGCACTGTATTCACATTTTTAATAGTCCCGTATCTCAGTTGTTACCCTGCACTATTTTCATTTTTAACAGTTTCTTCATCTCCTGTTATTTTTATATCTGGTATATTTTTTTATACACTGTATTACTTACTTGTGCCGTTTTTACTAATATGTTTGCACTATGGAACTGTGATGCCGTAAACTTGAATTTCCCACGGGATCAATAAAGTTACTATCTATCTATCTAAAGTTTTTTTTTAATCAAAGCAAATATTTAAATAATCAATCATTTGAATTGTGTGTTTTTATGCAACTAACCACTATAGATGACAATAACAAAGTACAGTACTCTGTACAGTACCCTCCCATCCCCAAAAACTAGGGATCCCCCGGAAGCTACAGTGTAATTTGAACACTGTAATTTACCATGTATATAATATTTTTTTATGTAAAATACATCAAACATTGAATGACATCAGATCTAAAATGTTATTCCTTCATTTAGCGCAGAGATTTCAAAAGTGGCAGATAAGATTTCAGACCCTGCTCTAAACCAATATCACACAGTGACTGACAGCTGTCATAATACAGCGAGGTCACTGCCGGTGCAGACAGCTGACAGGTAACGACTGTCACCGTGTCTTCAGACAGCCAGACTCTCCACTGAACAGCGACTATCTGACATTCTACCTCAGCATCTCAAGCAGGCTACAGGACTCCCATGGGTGCTGTCGGCCATCTCTCCCATTCTAAGTGGGTCAGTGGGTCCAGTACACACTCACCAGTTAAGTGCCGTTACTGCAGCAAATGTAAGAAGATAATGAGCGGCAATTAGCAGGGCTGTCTTATCAGCTCCCAGCTATTAGATGTGCACTCTAACCCACCCTGACAGAGCGGGCCCTGGGGTGCTGCAGTGTTTACCTATACTGCTCTCTCTCTCTCTTCCTTCCCTCAAGTAGCACAGGAGAATGTGAATGGTTGAGTTGAAGACGTCAGTGCTGCACGGTAGGCCTGCATCATATGAGGAAAATGTGCGACGTGCGATAACATTGTTCAATATTGCGATGACGACATGACTTGCGATAAATAAACAAATATTGAAGTGTGCATATTAGCTATACATATATTTTAAATACAACTAGGCTAAATGTTGTTTCTAGAGCAACAACTGGAATGTTTACAACAGCAAAGTCACCATATAACCTCATTAATATCTCAATGGAAACAAATCTAAGTTTATGGGATAAGTTTATAAGTAAAGATATATGGCAAACCAACCTAAACAGTTACATGATCTACTGCCAGCTTTTGTTTTAGCTTGTGTAGCCGAGGGTTACGTTGCTCCTATACTTTATGAAGATAATAAATTATGACACGGAGGCTCCGTAGTCTGTTAATAACAGCGCATCCCTGCTTCACGCCTTCCTTTCCACCCTACACAATGAACTCCCAAAACACAAACACTGTAACACGGCTTACTAGAGGGAACTAAAGTCCTTCACAACTCAACTACATAACTTGGACTCGTTTACAATTGGCTGTTGAAAAGGTGTAATGATAACGTATCTTAGCTTTACGGCTGCCTCGCTGAACTGCTGCGTGACTCACGCGTCGGTTGTTCACACCATCTGCGTTTCTGCTACGTATCTGCTTCTGCTGCCAGCTCTTTCTATCTACATAGTTTGCCTTTCATAATGGCCATTTCATTTCATTATAAATGTCATTTATATTTATTCTAGACAGAAAAAGGTTAAGAAACGTGTGGTAATTTGTAAATAATTAGTAATAATCCACAATTAAAACCCTGTATTTTATTCATTCATGGAGCCGTGCAAGTCACTGCATGTTCTACAACACTGTCCTGCACATATTTCAGAATAAAAGCCTCGTGTTAACAAATGAAGGAATTCTGTCCACACAAACTTTTATTTTAAAATGAAAGCAGGAAGTGTTGATTTGAAGATAAATCTTCACTTTTTTTTCATGTCTGTGACATATTCTACAGATGTCTAGACATTGAAACTGTAGTAATGTTGCTGGTATGATGTCAATATACTATCAAATGATAATTTTCACTGTCACTGTTGTTGCTGTGAACCATGCGCGGCTCGCGTTAAAAATAGGCGAGACCTCAAATCTCTAGAAGAGCGCAGCTGACCCAGAGCCGAACATGTTAACATGGACGCCGAAATAAAAAACAGCAGGTTCCGCAGGCGCTGCTCACGCGGGGGGTGGACACGCCGTTACACTTGCAAAGTTTTATTGCACTTACTTACAGTAATGAGCATATTTGTCATCAACTCGACTTGAGCTGTTTGCTAACTTAGCTGTGTGTGTGTGTGTGTGTGTGTGTGTGTGTGGAGAGCTCCGACATAGAGCAGAAGATGCTGCAGCGTGATGATAAATACTACAGTCTTTAGCCCCGGAGCCAGTTTAATGTCAGGTCTCAGTAACCATCCCTAAATACATACATTTTTCTTTATTCATCGTGTTTCAGACAGCCTTTTGCGATGTGTTTATCGCGCATGCTCGTATCGCGATGACGATGAAAATACGATTTATCGGTCAGCCCTACATTGCAGCATCATTCATGGTGCAGCCAGACATGAGCAGGAGGGTTAAACTGAGGTCGCAGTGAAGACAGAGTGACCTGAGTGCACCGTCAGTATGGTTTGAATGTGAGCTGGGAGAATATATAGTCTTATGCACATCTGTGGCAATATTTCCTAGAAGGATTCATGTTTGAATCACACCTGTCTGGCATTGTTCCTCTGCTCTGGGATGTGTGTTTCATTCTATGCTATGTAGACATGCTGCTGTGTGTGTGTGTGTGTGTGTGTGTGTGTGTGTCTTGTTTCATTCATGATGAGCATCAGCATCAGATGTCTGCTTAATCTATCTGCCAGAGAGCAATCAGCAGAGCCAGACATGACATGAATAATAATAATACTGCTCAGAGTTAGACTCAAATGATCTTTCTGAATGGTTTGCACATTTGCATATTAAAAATGTTGTTTTTTAGAGCTATTGATTATGTGGTATTAAACCATGTTTATATTCCTGTTTTCATTCATGGTTTTTACATGTGCAGTACAGTCTCTGATGAGTAGTCATGACAATAAATGAAGAGAAATGAAGAGAGCAAACGGACAGAAAAAGAGACCCCGCCCTAGAAAAGTCTACAGCACAGGACTGCTGCAGTAAGACAAAACACACACACACACACACACACACCACATGCGCTCTCACACATATCCATGCACACACGTACACACACACACACACACACACACACACACACACACACACACACACACATAGAGGAAACACAGAGCAGTGAGGAGAAGGTCCCCACCCCTGTCTGTCTACATTGCAGCAGTGCTGCAGTCAGACAAAGAGGAACAAAGGTTTCATAACAGGGTGGCAGCCGGTGTTACAGCGACCCCTAGTGGTCCAACACCAGAATAGAGCTTCAGACCAACACTAACAACAACTGGGGGAGGGGAGGGGAGTATTATGTCATTATTTGGATGTTTGATCATATCCCAACCATAGGGGCAGTTTGAACTTTAAGGTTGGGGCTTCACACCAAAAAAAATCTAGAGGGAATGTGATGTATACAATGCAAAGAGGTCTAATGGCCTACATAATACAAGCGTAGCTGACAAAATCAGTGTGATTGCATTGTTTTCTATTGGAATGTCCGACTCCTAACTGGCCGCGAACGACGAAGCACTGTGCAACGCGCCGTTTTGAGCTTTTGTCGGACCTAAAAGAGATCACCTAAAAGTTTACTGAGGCTACTTTTGGCTGTATTGTATGTCATTTTCAGTAAATATCGCAGTATAAAACCTGTTTTCTGTCTAAAAAACACAAATGTCAGAAGAGACCAACTACTACTCACCCATCTTTTAAGTGGCTACGTTTCTAGTCTGACCTTGACCGCACAGCTGAGAGGTCCGTGGTTTGTACATGGCGTAAGAGAAGTGCAGATTTAACAGAGTGGTCGATGTTATTAGGCTATAAGTAAATAAAAAGACCGCAAATCTATTTCCTTATCTTGTTGGTTTCTTATTCTGTCAATAAGAAGACACATCAAGGCCAATATTATTCATCATTATAATAAATTATTAGTTCTGCGTTATTATAAAAAAAATATAAGATGCATTTTCTACGCAAACTGCGTCTGTGATCCCAACCGCAAAAAATCAATCTACAGTGATGATGCATTACATGTTCACATTTATGTCACTTTTTATAGTAGACTGCCAATACAATAATGAAAAAAAAATAATAATTAAAAGGATTAAACTGTCTGGAGAAAGTGTGTTTAAAACATTGATTTGATGTTAAAGGGGTGCCTCATTGATTTACTAACGCACTGCCATAAATTCGGGGGACACAGGGGATCAATACAGCAGAGGCCGAGATATCCCGACTTGTAGTACCTAATATGGGACGTGTCTAGAAGGGAACCCGCAAGTTGGGGAAATCCTCGCGAGATGGTTAAGGTTAGGCATTGATCTTGAATGGTTAAGGCCACGAGAGTTTTTGCAAGTTTTTGCAGACCTCAGCTCAGATTTCACCATTTGAAGGTTACCTTCGAGACACAACCCTTAATACAGGTCAAGCACGAATAACACTGGATCCTACATTTCCCATCATGCAACAAATAGCATCTTTTCGTTAGTGCCTGTCTACCTGGCGAAGGCTATTTCTTTCAAACTTCACGCCCCTTGGCTTTCTGTTATAAATGTGTAGTCTCTAATCTAGGGATATGACGGTGAGGAAATTTTCCCACGGGTTAATAAACTTGTGACGACACCGGTGTTACCGATTACACCGGACGTTTTATAAGAAAAGATGACGGTCAATATGTGTAGCGCGCTTACTTTGATCTTTACCGTCGGGTGACGGTGTGTGTCTGGCCTCTCCGGTAGAGCTTTCCCTGCGGGGCCGCTGGGTTCTACCTGTTTTAGTCAATCAATGGATGCATGATGAACCATGTGCTGCGTTGCTTTCCGTTGGCAGCCGTTATGAGCTAATTGTATGTTGCTCTAGATAACTAGGAAAACACAAACATACACACAGATGCAAATACATAAAAACAATCAGAGAGAAATCAGTATGAGTCACAAACAAATGGTTCAAATTAGTGGAGGATTCGGCTTTGAACACATGGGAATCTTTGTGTGTACTTATGTTTGTATGTTCAAGCGTGTGCGTGTGTGTTGAAGACTTGACATCATTTGGCCAGAGGGAGGAGAGAAGAATAAAGACACTGATGTGTTTTATTATGCAGCCATGGGTGACGGGTTGTGCAGGCAAGGTCAAGTGTCTGACTGAGGGCTTATGGGAGTGGGATGGGGAGGAGGAGGTGGTGGTGGTGGTGGTAGGGGATGAAAGAGGAGTGACCATGCCTTTGGGGTGAGATAAAGTTACGCTTGGTTCAGTGTGATTTTGGAGGAGAGAGGGAAGGCTGGATAGACGGCTGCTGCAGGGTCACTGCTTAGCCGTCACCGGAGTGTTGCATCTGCTGAAAACTCTTTGAAAATGCAAGACAGACTTCTAGTGTGAGTGAAACACTGTGTCAGCCTCCCTTGTAATGTCAACCTGGACGATGGCAAACAGGAGAATTCACAAAGAATGGATTGCGGCCGCTGGTAACATCATGAATTGCGCATCACTTGCTACCGTTGTCTGCCTCGTCTCAATGTCCGATTCAATGAAGATACCGCGCCAATGATATGACAGCGCAAACACACCCACAAAGTTTTGCAGCTGAGTGCAAAATGTGCCCTTTTTTTGCCTCAATTATCCATGTGGCAATGTATAAATGTTGCCTTTGCGCCAAGAACACAGTAGGCTGAACAATGGCAGAGAGAGAAAGAAAAAGAATATTTTCAGATCTCGAGCTACAGGTCCTGACCGATGAGGTGCATTCCTCAAAACTTCAGGCAAGGAATTTAAATGTGACAGAGATTTGGGATTAAATATGCAAAGATAGCTGGAAAGTCTGGGCGTGACACCCCTTATAAATACTCTTCAGTTACCACCAACTCTCTGAAGACGCTATAATTACACTGTAACTGTGTGTGGCTATTAGCGCTTGATCTCGACCGGGAATTGGACTGTTTTTGCAATGAGGCTCATTTGCATAGAAAAGGGCCAATTTTGCGCTAAATGTCTGTGTATTACCTCATTTAAATACCTGCAAATAGCACAGGAGCATGAGACACTATTTGCTTCGCAGCGCAGTCAGGGGTGCATTTCACCCTTTGCGGGTGCTTTGAGAATTTATTTTGTTCTTATTTGTGCAGGTTTAGCAGGCGCAAAACCCACACAATCCTTTCGTGAATCCTCCCCTTGGAGCTGATCTCTTGCAGGATCAAACAACAATCAACAACAGTCTGTCTTAATACAAAACCTGCATACCTATATATATGTTGCAAGAGTAAAGTCAACTCAAAAGAAAGTACCTTGAAGCTGCAGGTCAGAAGCTTGTCCATTGTCAGCCTTTGTCTTGAGAACTGAACGTCAGACACACATTGGGCCTTGCATAAGAATATTTTCTTATTCTTATCCTTTAAACTGAGACTTTCTTGACTTTCAAAATTATGTTTTAAATTTACAAACATCACATGAATCATGGCGCAATTCAAACAGGATCAAAAAAACATTTGTCTCTCGCCGTTGATTACTGTACATATATTTTCCACCAGAAGGAGCGGGACTTCACATCTCTATATCAAAAACATACATAAGTATATGTCTAACTTTAATGAGCCAGGCACTATAGGGGTCCACAGACCTTCGGTTCACGAACAGTGGTGTAGAATATCACTTTCTGTCATCAGAAAAGTACCATATAACTCACTTCAATGATGGGAGACAGGAGACAGGAGTGTTCTTATGCCCCAGCTTGCCGATTTCTGAAAACTAAAATAAGGGCTAAGTTAACCCATACGGTATTCAGAGAGAGTTATGCTGGCTTTTTAAAGGACCAGTGTGTAATATTTAGGGGTATCTACTGGCAGAAATGTTTTAGTATTTAGTATAATCACTTGATAATAAGAGTCATTGTGTTTTCGTTACCTTAAAATGAGCCCTTTATATCTACATAGGGAGTAGGTCCTCTCCACATAGTCCGCCATGTTGCACCGCCATGTTTCTACTGTAGCCCAGAACGGACAAATTGGAGTCAATAACATTTCTCGCTCCCGTCGCCACCACTCTCTCTCTCTTGCTTCATCACTCATTTCCCACGTACACACACTCTATGCGCTGGTTCTGCTCCAGCTGGCTCTAGAGAGGGCCACTGTAGCTCTCCAACACACTTGGCACACGGGAGAGTCTTCAATTGGTTGCAATCTCCTCACCTCACCGCTTAGATACCGCCAGATCCTATCCACTGGACCTTTAAAGAAAGATGACTTAAAAGTAAAGCACGGCTGGAACGGGCTTGTGTGTTTCTGTGGATGCTGTAGAGCTGAAAACAAATGCCACCCTCAACTATCATCTGATCCTGCTCAAAGCACATACACTGTATAAAGAGAAAAAACACGCAAATCTGCAGGGAATTGATAATATTCAGTGTTAGCTTTGAGCTGTTTATGAGATTAGGTGGCATTAATCATTGAGCCGGTACCTCACTCATCACCCTAATTTAGGAGGACCGTCATTTTTTAAAAGGATGAACCCTCCTGCTCCAACAGATATATATTTTTGCCGTGGAGCTTTGACTTTAAGCTTGTCATCCTGGAACAGCAGGGCCTTGGCGGCTGGCACACACTCTTTCAGGGCCTTAATCCACATTACAGTTGGCTGGCGTTCTCCTTCTTCGGCTCCATGATCAGAGCATGACAGACAGAAACACACAGAGAGAAAGAGAGGGGGTGAAGAGACCTTCCTTCAACCCCACATCTGTTGAGTGGCAGGATCCAATGTATGTTTTATTATTCATTCTTCAAGAGTATTGATAAAGTCAGTTTATCTGAGTTTCCCTGGAATAATAAAAGCATTCTTGTCCAAAACAATAGGAGGGGTGGGTTTACCACACTCTCAGCGTTATTATTGGCTGAGTAATGTTGTAGCTACAATCTCCTACTGGTTGAAAAACCAACATGGTTGAACTTGAGGGTCTGCTGCCTCATGGCCCGTCCACACAGGGAACGTCAGCAGCACGTGGCGGCTGCGGAACCGGTTGATTTTTATTTCGGCATCCATGTTAACAGGTTAGAGCCGCCACACTGCCCGCGTGAATTTAAAAGTTGAGCGATGATTTTCCTCACATGAATTCATCCTGTTCAAGCTAGCTATCTTCCTCTGTCAACCACAATCTGTCATCTGTCATTAAACTTATTGAGCCACGTCAATAGACAGTTGTCTTCGGAGAAAAGCTTTACGACAACGTTGTGTTTAACTTTTTTACACCTTTTATCGACATACATAATATACTATACAATGACTTTTTTCATGGCTTTTTCGACATACCAAGACTTTTTTCTTCATATTTTTTTACATTTTTTACTTCGTTCGACATATTATATCACTTTTTCAGAGATAAATACTTTACTTTTTTCAACATACTTTATGAATTTTTTCATCATACAGTTCAGCTTATTTCGACATACTACAATATACATTTTTTACAACTTTTTTCGACATAAATACTATGAATTTCTTTGATATAGTGTGCTATTACTTTTTTTGTTCGAAGAATAATATGTCGAGAAATTTCATTAAAAAAAGTCATAGTAGGGGTGCCACTGTAGCTCACCTGGTAGAGCAGGTGCCCAATGTCCTTACCGCAGCGGCCCGGGTTTTCGACCTGTGGCCGTTTGCTACATGTCCTCCCCTTGTTCTCTCCTCCTTTCAATACTACTCTGTCACAATCAATAAAGGCATTAAGGCTCAAAAAACAGCATACTATGCTATGACTTTTTTTAATTACATTTTTCGACATACTATACTATGAATTATTTCACTTATTTCACAACAATGACCGGCTCGCTGTACATTATCCCTCACTTGTTTAACTTATTTTAAGGTTAAAACTTACTTTTAAATATTCCTCTATAAAATTTAAAAAATCCTGAGTAAATAAGCAACAGTCAAAGTTAAAGTTTGGGGTGAAAAGAAACAGTATTAGTTATCAGAAATCTAATCTGCTGCAGTCTGAGGAACGTGTGGGTGTGGTTTGATAAGATTTACAGAGATCTTGCATCACCTTTTCCCAACTAAGCCCAGCCCATCTCCAAACCAGTAAGAAGAGCACAGACTAAAAAAGAGAAATCATCTTTTGAAATTGGGTCTTCATTGGAGGACTCCATCACGTATGTTTTCAGAGCCTTTAAGGTCAAAGGTAGGCAGGTTATGATGTTAATTACCACCATCTATTGGGGACACAATATAACTACGTCAGGTGATCTGTGACTGTGACAGATTTAGCCTCTGCAACAGGTTGGACTGGTTTGAGCATGTGAAACTTATGTGAGGAGGATGTGACAGAAATAAATCAGAAGCACACAAACACTCAGGAACAGTCGGAGAATGAGGAGGGATTTCTGTTTTAATGCTTCTCTACAGTGTTTTTAAAATTTGATAACCTATGGATGTGAGTTTGGCAGGTAAGAATCTTTACTCACAAATGAACTGTAATTAATGTGACATACTGGTGATAGAGGTGATCATCATGATTTCTGTAAAAGGTGTATACGCTCCAACATGAATGTGTCCAACAAGAGAGAGGTCGACGACTTCTCCACTTCTGAGCAACACGACAGCCGGACCAGAGATCATCAGAGGTGAGATAAACATTTCTCTGACTGTTAATGACTGTTCATCCTCTCAGAGCTCTAAAGTTAAACGTGTACTGTTTATGTTACATTGAAGCCAGGTGAACCAGGAGGGACCAGACTTGCCTGGACTCGGTTGTGTGTCCGCGAAGAGCGGCTGGTCTACGTGGGAGCCAATCGGGTTCGAGGACAGAGGCCAATCTGATAATCAAATGTAAGAATTTAAAACACACAAGTTTGTTATTGCGTGACTTAGCTGACTTGAATTAGAGTCGAAAATTTGTTAAATTCATAACCTGGAGTTTGTATGTTGAATGTTTATGTTGTTTTGAAGCCCGGTGAAGCAGGAGAGACCAGATGTTCCAGACTGTGTGTCCATGAAGAGTGGCCGGTCTATAAGTGTACCTATTGAATTCAAGAATGAAGGGCCAATTATTGAGCCAAGGTAAGAATTTAAAGCATGAATATTTTATTGCAGTTGACCTGTATTATTCATGATTTAAAGATGCAATGTGTAAGATCTGGCCAGAATTTTCATTTTCATTTTCTAACGTTATCAACAGAATGTGAAGAGGTTCAAGTGTCGACGTTATGTCAAAGACGTCTATGTATTGTGTTGCAGACAGAGCCCGCAGAAGCGCCGTCAAAAAATGTTCTAGTGCACTTGCAAAGCGCGCCCTGTCGCGTTCTTAAACAGTGTTATTTTCAGTGTTAACTTGCTTATAATATAGCTACCATATTGACCTTGATTGTGAGACACCCCTTTTTTTCAAGACTCCTACTTTAAAAAAGATTTGGACCGCAGCGTAGAGTCAGAAATTAAAGTTCAATTCATAACCTGGAGTTTGAATGTTGAATGTTTATGTTGTGTTGAAGCCCGGTGAAGCAGGAGAGACCAGACTCACCTGTTCCAGATGTTCCAGACTGTTTGTCCATGAAGAGTGGCCGATCTATAAGTGTACCTATTGAATTCAAGAATGAAGGGCCGATTATTGAGCCAAGGTAAGAATTTAAAGCTCACAGGTACTGCATTTAGCATAAAAAATATGCTCAAATCATAACAAACTGCAGTCCAACAGGCAACAACAGCTGTCAGTGTGTCAGTGTGCTGACTTGACTAGGACTTGCCCCCCAAACTGCATGTGATTATCATAAAGTGGGCATGTCTGTAAAGGGGAGACTCATGGTTACCAAAATAATCCATTTTCATTCACATATCTGGAGGTCAGAGGTCAAGGGACCCCTTTGAAAATTGCCATGCCAGTTTTTCTTTGCCAAAATTTAGCGTACGTTTGGAGCGTTATTTAGCCTATTGCTCGACAAGATAGTATGACGTGGTATACAAACGGATACCGTAGGTTTTCTAGGTTTAGGTTTTATCTTCACTTTAGCTTTAGAACTGAGCCCGCTACAACCTAAAAATTGCAAGTTTTGTTAATGCGTTAAAGAAATAAGTTGCATTTAAACAAATTTGTGTTAACACGTTAACTTTGACAGCCCTAATAGAGAGCGATGACGTCCACATAGACGTCGAGGTGGACAGATGCGTCTAAAAACACTAGACTTTTACCCAGGAGATCGCTGTTGGTGTCCCGTGTGAAACCGGAAGGCAACATTGACTTATTTGTCAGGTAATTTCCATACTTAAGTCATGCCACTTACGTAGTTATTTTAACCCAAACCACAACCCCTTAACTCAGGTACTTCAAGGAAGTAAGTGATGGAAAAAAGCTATATTGTTTTTGTCGTCAGTAACTGGAAGGTACCTGGCGGTTGGCCAACATTCTTCCTTTCCTCCCACAACTCAACGTTTTGGTGAATTTGCCCCTGCAAAGGCTGAGTGGGTGAAGATAATGGATGGGTTTATAATGACAATAAATGTTCGTCAGTGCAGGTAGACTGAAATCAATGATTTTGAAAAATATCCATCAAACTTTTTTCACTCAAGACATCACATCCACAAATTCACAGCAGAATACAACATCTGTGATGGTACGTGTCCACAGGGGCGTGTTTTATCAAACCGGAACCAAACATGGCGGCTCGTATGGAAACTTTTCTTTCACCGAAATGTGTTGAAAATATTTTGTGTGAGAAATAAGCCCTGCAGTTGCTGAATCCGTCTTTATTTTAGATCGACGATGGTTAGTTTAAAAGTTTCTAGGGAGTTTCCAGAGACGGCGAGTCGCGCTGGACACCCCCGATTTAAAATTAGCCTCAACTTTAGGCCAATTAGGAGCGGCCAACGTGACGGACCGCCTCTCGAATCGCACCGCCATGCTACCAGAATGCATTATACGGTTGCTCACATAGACAATGAATGGGAAGCGTGGAAGGATGGAGGCTGTGGGCATACTGTATACCATCAGTGTGTGTGTAGGTGTGTATATATGACTTCATGTTTTCTGGGTCTACAGAGCTCACCGGAAGAGGTCAGGCGTTCTCAGTAATCGACCTGCACAGAAGCATCAACAGAACCTGGACTCCATTTTCATGGTAATATAAGTACAACAGCACTTTTTACTTCATATGGTGCAAACATTGAATCTTTGTGTTCTGAATTTGAATGTATATGAGTGAAAACGAATGCTATGATTTCTGTCTACAGTTTTAAACACAAATACAAGTACAAATTCAAAAGCAGCTGAACTTCCTGTGTTTATCTTGTTTTGGCACCGTCTGTCACCCAAAGTCTTCTTAAGTTACCGTCAGGAAAGTCCCGTGCATTCAAAACCTGTTAGATCACACAATGACTGTTCATCCGTTGGCTGAGCTCCAAGTGGATTATGTTCCAATGTGACGCATTTTCAAGCTGTTTTCATGCACCGTTCATAGCTATACCTACGAAAAGTAATGCACTATAATTCGTGTGTAATCCATGTAATCGTGAGACGGGACAGGTGATGTAATATAAAGAGCGATAAAGTCTGCATAGGGTGGAGGTCGGGGTGGACAGGTGGGTCTAATAACACCAGACTTTCACCCAGGAGATCGCTGTTGGTGAGACCAGAAGTGAACATTGACTTATTTGTCACGTAACAGTTTATTGTTGCACACATTATAACATTTTACATACTATATACTGTATATCTATATAAGTATTTAATAATGATTACAAAATTATTTGTAAATCTTTAAGAAATTGTTCGTAAAACATCTGTAAACATTACATAGATAGATATTTGTAAGACTTTGTTAATGGTTAATAATTGTTTTGTAAACCGTCTTTGGATGAATATTATAAAGTTGCAACTGATGATTATAATGTTTTGTTAAATGGGTAATAAATATGTTGTAAAGCATCTATTAACATTTATTAGATATATAGTTAATACTTAGTCAATGGTTAATAATTGGTTTCTGGTCCATCTATCTATGTAATGTTTATAGATGTTTCACACACATTCTTAAAGGTTTACAAATCATTTGGTAATTATTAACAAATACTTAATATAGTATAGAGAATGTTATAATGTGTGCAACAATTAACTGTTAATAAATACTTTACTGTTTTTTTGTAATCAGAATGTAATTGTTATTGTCTCTTATCAGCTACGATACAATATATAATTTATAAGTAATTATTTCATATTACACAAACTAATGATAAAATAACTGAAATGATAGCATTACTAATAATTAGTAAACATTATTAATTATCATGTCATTGTTAACAGAAAAAATAACTATTAACTAAGTTTAATTAATCAATTTACCATTTATAAATGATGGTTATTACAAAGTGTACCTTTGTTTCCATCATTGTGAATAAATTATACACTTTACTCTTCCAGCTTCTTGAAGACAACATTGTGACTTTTGTGAAGAACGAGCTGAAGAAGTTCAAGAAAGTTCTAGAAAGTTCAGAAGGCTTTGAGGGGCTGGAAGAAGACGATGAAGTCGCAGGTGGTCAAGAAAAAGACGAGCAGAGGAGCAGCAACATCGACGCATTTCTGAAGCTCACGCTGAACTTCCTGAGGAACATGAAGCAGGAGCAGCTGGCTGACTCTCTGCAGAGCAGTAAGATGCTTTTATTAATCACATAACGCTTCTAGAAATATGGAATTTTTCTATTAGATCTATGAACTCCAGATTTGAAACTACAAAACATGAAGTTGGATTCCTGAATAAAGTACATTTTATTAAGCAACATTATTTTAAATTAAGGTTGTTTTGATTAGCAGAACCGGAGCGTTGAGAAATGTATGCATTCGTCAAAATGTGACATCTCACATGCCCTGTCTCCCAAAAATTATATTCCCATACTAAACCCAAACTAAACTGCATTCTCAATTACGTTTTGAGTGAACGTATTTTGTCGCAGATTACGTTTGTCTTTGATGTATCACAAATACGTTTGTAATGATCGTTTGCGGCGACGTAGTACAACGAGCAAACGTTAATTAAAGCAGCAGTAGGCAAGATTGGAGCAAATATGATTCTAAAAAAGTTATATAAAGACGGACGAGTATAAGGTCATAAATTCCACTTCCTCCATGTCAGAGGATGGGGCATGGGCCAAACTAAAAAGTCAAGGTACACATCAAATATATTTTTCCCAAAGATGGTTTCTGTCATTTTAAGTAGTTCTTATCACACTGATGTTATAAGTTTGGTTTTAATTAGTTATTTGATGCTATAAAAAGGGGGCGAGACGTCATGATTGACAGCTGTGAGTCTCTCTCGCTGACGACCTGCGGCCGTGCTCGGCTTGCGATTGTTCGGGCGGATGACCTCGATACCGCGGCTCCACCGCCCGATCACTACTGCGCAGACTCTGGCTCCAAATGACGTCAAAACCTCAAGATGGCAGCTCCTGTATCCGGGATATTTTGGCTTCACTTCTGTACATCTTTATATACAGTCTATGCCTCAACCTAAGGAAGTAGTGTTGTTGTTTTTTTTGTTGTTTTTTTCGATAAACAACGTTAACCACGTGTTTAAAACTGTTTAAAAATGCGACCGTAATCTTGGAAGTATTACATATCCCTCGAAACGTAATTGAGAATTCTGTTTAGTTGTATGGGATAGGGCTGTCAAAGTTAATGCGATAATAATGCGTTAACGCAAATTCCTTTTAACGCCACTAATTTCTTTAATGCATTAATGCAATCAATCTTTCAGAGGTTGTAGCGGGCTCCTACACCTAATGAATCCATTGGTACCAACCGTGTCATACTAGCTTGTCGCAAGGAGGTTAAATAACGTTCCAAGCTTGCGCTAAATTTTGACAATATTTATCATTGTTTTGTGTTAATTGATTTCCAGTAATACATATATACATACATTTGCATAAAGCAGCATATTTGTCCCCTCATATGTTGATAAGAGTATTAAATGCTTGACAATTCTCCCTTTAAGGTACATTTTGATTATTGAACTGATAAAAAAATGTGCGATTAATTTGCGATTAAGTATTTTAATCGATTGACGGCCCTGGTGTGGGAAGGTAATTTTGCAGGATACAGTTATATTTCACATATTTACTAAAACATCTATTGACTGATGTCATCTGTTACTTCCTCAGAAACTCTTGCTGTGATTTGCCAACGTAAACTAAAGTCTAAACTGAAGGACAAGTTTCAGTGTTTGTTTGAAGGAGTTGCCAAAGCAGGAAACCCGACACTTCTGAACCGGATCTACACAGAACTGTACGTCACAGAGGGAGAGAGCGGTGAGGTCAACGAACGACATGAGGTCAGACAGATAGAAGCGGCATCCCGAAATACGGCAAGTTCAGAAACAACAATCGGCTGTGAGGATATATTCAAACCTTTACCTGGAAGAGACGAACCAGTCCGAACTCTGGTGACAAAGGGAGTGGCCGGCGTCGGGAAAACTGTGTTAACGCAGAAGTACATCCTGGACTGGGCTGAAGACAAAGCCAACCACGACGTACAGTTTGTCTTTCCATTCACTTTCCGAGAGCTCAATTTGCTGAAAGCAAAAAAGTACAGTTTGGTGGAACTTGTTCATCACGTCTTTACTGAAACCAAAGAAGCAGGAATCTGCAGGTTTGAAAAGTTCCGGGTTGTGTTCATCTTTGACGGCCTGGACGAGTGTCGACTTCATCTGGACTTTCACAACAACGAGATCCTGACTGACGTCACAGAGTCGACTTCAGTGGAAGTGCTACTGACGAACCTCATTCGAGGTAAACTGCTTCCCTCTGCTCACATCTGGATAACCACACGACCCGCAGCGGCCAATCAGATCCCTCCTGAATGCATCGACATGGTGACAGAGGTGAGAGGGTTCAGTGACCCGCAGAAGGAGGAGTACTTCAGGAGGAGATTCGGAGACGAGGAACACGCCGGCAGAATCATCTCCCACATCGAGGCGTCGCGGAGCCTCCACATCATGTGCCACATCCCGGTGTTCTGCTGGATCACTGCCACGGTCCTGGACCGTTTGTTGAAACTCAGAGAGAGAGCAGAGCTGCCCAGGACCCTGACTGAGATGTACATCCACTTCCTGGTGGTTCAGACCAAACAGGGGAATGTAAAGTATCACAGCAGTGCGGCGGCAGCGGCGGATCCGGTCTGGAACGGAGAGGTCAAGAACACCATTCTCACTCTGGGAAAACTGGCCTTTGAGCAGCTGGAGAAAGGAAACCTGATCTTCTATGAAGCAGACCTGAAAGAGTGCGGCGTTGACATACAAGCTGCCGCTGTCCACTCGGGACTATTCTCAGAGATCTTCAGAGATGAGCTGAACCAGGGCAGGGTGTTCTGCTTTGTCCATCTGAGCGTTCAGGAGTTTCTGGCTGCACTTTATGTCTTCCTGAAGTTCATCAACACCGGCATCGATCTCCTGAGAAGACAAAGGCGGTTCAACTCAGTGCCATTACAGCGTGAATTTAACTTTAAACACTTCTACCAGAATGCAGTGGACAAGGCTTTAGAGAGTCCAAATGGACACCTTGACTTGTTTGTCCGCTTCCTCCTTGGCCTTTCACTGGAGACCAATCAGACTCTCCTACGAGGCCTGCTAAAAACGACAGGAAGTAAGCAAGACGCCAAAGTGACACTAGTGCAGTACATCAAGAAGAAGATCAGGGACGATCCTTCTCCAGAGAGGAGCATCAATCTGTTCCACTGTCTGAATGAGCTGAATGATCGTTCTCTAGTGGAGGAGATCCAACAGTACCTGACGTCAGGAAGTTTCTTTGGAAGCAAACTCTCTCCTTCTCAGTGGTCGGCGCTCGTCTTCATCTTGCTGTCATCACAAAAAGATCTGGACGTGCTTGACCTGAGGAAATTCTCTGCTTCAGAGGAGGCTTTCCTGAGGCTGCTGCCAGTGGTCAAAGCATCCAAAACAGCGCTGTAGGTTGTACAGATACATGGAAGCATGAAATATGTTCAATATGATAATTTCTGTAAAGGCTAACACTTCATATTCAAACTTTGTCTTCTTCAGGCTGAGTGGTTGTAAACTCTCACAGAAAAGCTGTGAAGCTCTGGTTTCAGTTTTCAGCTCCAAGACCTCTAGTCTGAGAGAGCTGGACCTGAGTAACAACGACCTGCAGGATACGGGAGTCATGCTGCTCTCAGCTGGACTCAAGAGTCCACACTGT
Source organism: Sebastes fasciatus (assembly GCF_043250625.1). Taxonomy (NCBI): domain Eukaryota; kingdom Metazoa; phylum Chordata; class Actinopteri; order Perciformes; family Sebastidae; genus Sebastes; species Sebastes fasciatus. The sequence continues at coordinate 4,622,390 of NC_133796.1, read as the reverse complement.
AGACTGGAGATTCTCAGGTCAGTATTCGTTCAACAGATTAACAAAATAGATGAATTATAACCATTTAGAACCATTCACATTATTCACCGTTAACGAATGTCACAAGAACCAATAGTTAGGTACCAAGTCGATGCCAAAATTCTGAAAACGTGACAATACTTGTTTTTCTACACGACGTAGGTATCATAGGTACCGTCAGGGCTCAAGACTAACGGCGTCCCATCTATCCGGGCACAATATAAAATGTGTTTGGGACGCAGTAAACTCATTATCTGGAGATGCACCCTATTTTTTCCTTTTGATAATGCCTCATTGTGAACAACAAATCTGTTTGGAAATCAGCAGGATGAGAGCCAGTTGACGTTTGCTGTTAGCTCCGTGCAGGACTGTTCTGCCTACTAGCTGCTAACAGCTAACAACATTATGATGCGTTCAGGCTCTATTCAGTAAAAATGTGTAATTAGGCAAAGGTAAATTCTAACTTTTGTCATGATGTGTTCAAATGTAATCTTGTAAAATGTAGGTGTAAATGTTGGTGAGAAACTTGAATAAATCCATGTGTTTAAAGGGACTGTTTGTAACTCCTTAAACGTATAAATCATTGCGGGTCGGTGTCCCATGCGCACTCGCATGTGGCTACGCTGTTCAAACACAAACTACACGGAAGCACCAAAACCGCAAAGTTATATCTAGTGAAGCCCGTCTTGCAAAACAGTGTTAACTCTTCCTGCTTCAGCCCCCCGGTCAGAAGACACAGGGGAGACCGTAGCTTTGGTCTCCAGTGCCGGAGTCTCTGCTGTGCTATGCTCCTCTGCATGCCTGCTTCCCTTCACTCACACACCGCGCTCGTTCTCACTCGCTCCACCTCTCACGTGCATGCACGCACACTACACACTGCAGAAGAGTTACATTATCGTCTCCGACCAAAACTCCGGTGTCTCCCCTGTTCCTTCTGACCACGGTCGAGAGGCTGAGGCAGGAAAAGCCAACACTAGGATCAGCATTGATTCATGGAGAGACCTTCGTCTGGTCAGCTAACATTACTGCCAAGCAGCTGAAATATAGAGTGATATTGTGGTTTTAGCTGACGTGTGTCGCCTCACTGTTTTGACCGATGCTCGTTCATGTCTATGTAGAGCGAGCACAAGCGCCAGCAACAGGACGCTGACTTTCATTGACTTAACGGCCACAGGTGTCGCTGTTAACAAGCAATTTCTGATTCTTACATAGAGTCCCTTTAAAATTCTGGTATTGTGACATCCCTAATCAGTAAAGTTATGTGACCTCTTTAGAAGTCAGTTTCTGTTTGTTCTTAAAAACAACCAGAATAATAACATGTTGCATGAGAAAATATTTCATTGTTTCCACTCCTTTTGGCTTACGGTGATAAAAAAAAATACCAAAAATACCACAAAAGATTTCTGACCAATTGAGTTGAGCATTCAATGGAGCAAATCACAGACTTAATCACTGGGTTGCTAAAATGAGGGTTAGAGGAAGCAATGACATTGACAGGCAGGTTGTTGCAGGGTCTGCAGTCATGCAGATGTTGAACACTGACTGTCCTGGTAAAAAGTGAGTGAACCTCTCAATGTAACAGTTGATGAAGCTTTGCAGTATCTAAATGACTGATTAATGAAGGTGTAAATCTAACATGAAGTTTTGTGAATGTGTTTGCAGGCTCTCAGGTTGTCTGGTCACAGAGAAAGGCTGCGCTTTCCTGGCTTCAGCTCTGAAGTCCAACCCGTCCCATCTGAGAGAGCTGGATCTGAGCTTCAACCACCCAGGAGACTCAGGAGTGACGCTGCTGTGTGCTGGACGGGATGACCCACGCTGGAAACTGGAAACTCTCAAGTAGAGTAGATTATATAATAGTACAGATACATTATGCCTGTTGCATATGTGTTCATATGTTCATGTGTCTTTCTCTGTCATTCACAATTCTCTACCTCTTCCACAGGATGGATCATTGTGGAAAGTGTCGACTGAACCCATCACCTCTTAGGTGTAAGTTAAACGTTTCTAGTTTCAGTAGACGTGTTTCCATTCAGTTGTCAAGCGAATTTTAAGCACAATGTCGCAAAAAAAAGAAATGCAAATTAGCCGCGTTTCCATCGACTGGCAAATAAACTTGGCTACGGTGTAGTTTGGTCGCTATAGGTGACGCATCGCTGTAATCCGCCAGTAAACAGAGTAGAAGAAGAGGTAGAGGTTGTGAACCGGAAACAAAACAAGTCAACTTGGCCATCTAACTATCTACGAGAGAAAAATGCAGAGATCTTGAGGAATTTGTTTCTAGTCTAGTCTAGTTGTAGGTCCGTACACTACCCTCCAAAAATGGCGGCGCACCCCCACAATGCTCTGTGATTCCCATTCCCTATTGGACAAGTTTTGATTGTTTTCTTCATATCAGCTAGTATTGGCCACGTTTCATGTTGTCTGGAGACCAAAGACAATATAAATATATATCCTGGAAGATACTGACAGCAGAAACAGTTTATCAGTCATGTGAGTTAAGTGTTTGCTACGTCAAAATGTATTCGTTTCCATAACCCATTTAGTGCATCAACTCTTTTTTTGACAAAGACAAAAACCACATCAGGCGAGCGTAAAAACTTATTTTTGCAATTCAGTTGTTTCCATACAGCTTTTCTAATGCCGTACTTCAAAATGTGCTAAAAGATACGTGGATGGAAACACGGCTAGTGATCTGATTATTGACTAAATCCTCATGTAAAAAAGATTATGCATTAAGGAATATTTGAACATTTTGGTAAATACTCTTATCCGCTTATATTGCCAAGACTTAGATGAGACGATCGACCCCTCTAATGTGTGTACGCTAAATATGAAGCTAAAGCCAGGAGACAGCCAAGGAGGGTGAAAAGAGGAGATGTCACGCATCATCATCGCGTCATATCTTTGGGGTACAACACGTGCGCAGTAAAATCTGATTGGCACTCGCCAAAATTTTAGCCAATAGTAACGCACGGCCGCAGCTCCAGTTACACTGAACGTGTGTCATACCCCATAAAGCTCAAGACTGTGTCGCAGCCTCTTTCAATAAGCCTCGTAGACAACTTAGCTCAGCATGAAGACTGGCTCTGTCCAAAGATAACATAACAAGCCTACCAGCACCTCGAAAGGCTCTGACACTCGTCGTGGTAGCAACCTGTCAATCACAAGGTAGCCCCGCCCTAAAGCATCCCCTGCTTTATGGTCTATTTGACTCTAAATGGGACCATCATTTACTAAATGAGCATCATGTTGTATTGAAGAAGACTTGAAACTAGCGATTGAGACCATAAACTCATGTTTACAATGTTTACTGAGGTAATAAATCAAGAGAGAAGTAGGCTCATTTTCTCATAGACTTCTATACAATTAGACTTCTTTTAGCAACCAGAGGAGTCGCCCCCTGCTGGCTGTTAGAGAGAATGCAAGTTTAAGGCACTTCAGCATTGGCTACACTTCTCAGATCTGAAGTGGATGTGAAAAATGACTGCTGTGAAGTCCCGCATTAAAAGTGGTTAATTATTATACAATGATGTTTCACTTCGTTCAGCCGGTCACTGTGTTCCTGTTGACATTTGCCCGTACCAATCAGTAGCGAGGGATGTATCCGTGTAACGTCATTTTCTATTGCCATGGAAGCTGCAGTAGTGGTTGCAAGTCAACCTTAACGCTGTGTTTTTGTGTCTTATTTCCTTCCATCAGATTTCTGTGAGCTTTCACTGGACCCAAACACAGCAGACAGAAACCTCTCACTGTCTGACGACCACAGACGAGTGATGTTGGTGAAAGAGAAGCAGCCGTATCCTGATCATCCGGAGAGATTCGACGGCTGGAAACAGCTGCTGTGTAGCGACGGTCTGACTGGCCGTTGTTACTGGGAGGTCCAGTGGAAAGGAAGGGTTCATATCGGCGTGACGTACGGAGGAATCAACAGGAGAGGAGACGGTGACGACTGCTGTATCGGTTGGAACGATCAGTCCTGGAGTCTGTTCTGCTCTGCTCAGAGTTACACCGCCTGGCACAATAACGCACCAACAGACGTGGCCACGCTCCCGCCCTCCGACTCCAACAGAGTAGCGGTGTATCTGGACTGGCCCGCTGGCTCTGTGTCCTTCTACTGTCTTCCTTCCATCGTGTCTTCGGTCAAACGGATCCACCTCCACACCTTCCACTCCACATTCACTGGACCCCTCTACCCTGCGTTTGGGTTCGGACGAATGCGTGAGCTTGGGGCGGACTCGAGATTTTCACCATCCTCAGTTCATCTGTCACCGATTGAAGAGTGAGTGTTGTCTCCTGTGGTTCCCAAACTGAGGCGATCACATCGAGGCGTGCATGCTTGCCAACCCTCGCAATTTTCCCTAGACACTTTTCTCCACATTTTTTTTTCCTTTTCCTTTCCTCAACATGTTTCTGGCGCTGTACAGCGTGTTTAATCCCTACTGTTTCAACCCGGACGAGAATACAGCTACACCTAATGTCGTTTCCCAGCAGAAGAGACCTGCTCACGACACAATGCGGTTTGAGCTGCGCTCGCCGCACTTCACAACGCGCTGCTCGACGCAGCGTTGCGTGGCGCAAGCCATTGGAAATAACGGATTTCAGAACGCAGCGGTGGCCGCTCTCACGCTGCATCTGAAAGGACCTTCAGTTCAAGTTTCACCAAATAACAATGTTAAAATCAGCATTTTAAAAACTCAGTTATATATGTTATATATTTATGTATATGGGTTTTCCAGTATGGTGGACGGAACCTGCCAAAATACAAAATAAATGAATTAATAAATAAATAAATGACTCAATAAATATGTCATTAAATGCAGCAAAAATAATATTAAAAATAAATGCATTAATTAATTGATCAAATGTGACAAATTGATATTTCTGTTTCAATTTGCTTCTTTATTTATTTATCTTTGTATTAATTCCCTTATTTATTTATGCCTCTGTTTAATTTTACCTTTTATTTATTTATGTATATATTTTTATCGATTTTTAAATGTATTTATTTATTTTAACATTTATTTGTATTTATTTATTTTTGCATACATTTTTTATTTAGTTATTTTTGCATTTATTTGTAAACGTATGTATTTATTTATGCATTCATGCATTTATATATTTATTTATGCACAAATTTCCCTTTGCATTTCACCCCTTATTTATTTCCCCAAACTTTATTTCAAAATGTATTTCTGCATTCTTTTCTTTTTACATTTCTTTATCTATTTCTGCCTCATTATGCAAATGAGATGGCTGTCACTCAATCACAGGGTCAGGGTGCATGACTATGTTGCAGAAATAAATAAATGCATGTAGAAGAAATAAATAAATGCATAAATAAACACATTAATTGATATATACATTTAAAAAATAAATATAAAATAAATAATAATAAATGTAAAACTAAATAAATTAATACAAATAAATGAAAGGGACATTTTTCTAAAAAGTAAATAAATAAGGGAATTAATACAAAGATGATAACTAAAATTAAAACTTTATTGTCACATTTTATCAATTAATTAATGGCCACATATATTTTAAATTTTTGCTGCATTTAATTACATATTTATTTATTGGGTCATTTATTTTTTCATTCATCTATTTTTATTGTTTCCGTCCTCCATATTCAAGGGATACAGGAGTTAGAAATAGTGACTGTAGAGCACTGATTCACTTCAGCTCTCAACACAGACTGAGACCAACACACCTGAGCCAGTTAAAAAGAACTGAAATCTGTAAAGCCAAACCTGGGCTTCTGGCTTTTTTGGTGGACTGGAAAATCCTGTTGTCCCACACCAAAAATGTGGAATGTAATGCAGTCAGCTCAAGAGACATCTCGGGAGTGCATGATACGTCTAAAATGTAATCTAATTTTACAAAAAACTACATTTAACAATTAACATTTGCATATTTCTTTTTTATTTATCGTTTAGTTTAAGTCCAGTATTTATCTACAAATCTACACAGCAACATAATCTAAAACTACTGAATGAGTGATTAAATATGCAGTAGGCCTTATTTCTCTTAAACGGGTCATGAAAAACTCACTTTTTCAGTGATATTGTGTTCATACATTTGGGTATCTGGAGTTCCTACCAACCCCCAAGCCAGTCAGAGCAGACTGGGCTTCTTAAAGAGACGGGCGCTAAAACAGAGCGTTTCAGACAGAGGGTGAATACAGGCATATTCAGACAGACACTATGAGAACAATAGTGTGTTTTTTGAATATTAAATCATGTAATCATGTTCTAGTAGAAACCAAAAATACAAGTATGAACCTGGAAATAAGCCTGATATGTCTCCTTTAATATTGATATTGGTTCACTCTTTTGCACAAACAGTATACCCATCCAGGACCCCAAGTTTTAATTTATAATTGAATTTATTCTCAAATAGTTTTAAAATCCTCTTAACTTGTCTATTTTGTATCTTTAAGGTGTGTTCATGTGTTTTTGTGTTTTTATCTTTAGTGTCTCACTGCTGCACAACCAATTGACCTTTGTAGACAAATAAAGTTTGATTAAGTGAGATGTATTTGATGTAGTTTGTATAGTTTCATTAAAGACAATAAAAAAACTAATTAAACAAAAACAAGGACTCAGTTACACTATCTGGGGCTTGAGGTAACATGTGTTATATGTGTTTCTTTGCTCTGATATGATTTTGTTTTAATTTTTTCGACATACTATACTATGACTTTTTTATGTTTTTTGACATACTACACTGACCTTTTTGATGTTTTTTGGCATACTATACTATGACTTTTTCTATGACTTTTTATGACATATTATACTTTGACTTTTTTATGTTTTTTCGACACACTATACTATGACCTTTTTGACATTTTTCGACATACTAAACTATGACCTTTTTTATGTTTTTTGACATACTATACTGACCTTTTTGATGTTTTTTCACATACTATACTATGACTTTTATGACTTTTTAGGACATATTATACTTTGACTTTTTTATGTTTTTTGACATACCATACTATGACTTTTTTATGACTTTTTATGGCATATTATACTATGACTTTTTTTTACGTTTTTCAACATATGACTTTTTTTACAACATACTGCACTGACTTTTAATGATGTTTTTCAACAAACTATACTACTCATTTTTTTATGACGTTTTTTTACACAAATATATTTACAAAAGTCAATACAGTCCAGTATAAATTCTGTTTTTTTACGGTGGATTTTCCAATAAACTATTGTCAAGTGCAATACACGGTTAAAGCCACTAGAGAGCAGGGCAGTACATAGTTTTGCTACAGTAATGTATGAGGGGATCAAAGTTAAAGTCTTTTTATGTGATAAGAGAAGAACTATAATTGCAATTTTTCTCATTGATGTGTGTGAATTTAGTTTTCAAAAGATAAACTGCATCGTGTACGGCCATTTACCTTTTTAAAGCAATCCCTTCATTATTATAATTTTCATTATTATTATTTAGTATTATTATTTATTTATTTATTCTGTATTGTTTATATCTTGATGTTTGCACTATTTTAACTTATGTATAGCACTTTTGTAACTATGTTTGGAGAAGTGCTATACAAATAAAGTTTATTATTATTATTATTTGTTTGGTAATAACTTTTAAAGAATGACGGCTGGTGTGTGCGGGGCAACAGGGGAAGGACTCAAATGCAGATAGTCCAGGTAAAAATTAAGAATTTCAGTGATTAGCTGAAGAAAATCAGCTTACAGGTAGGTGCAGGTAGACAGGCGGGTAGATAGACAGGCAGGTGCAGGTAGTTGTTTCTGTAAAGCACTTTGAATTGCCCTGTTGTTGAAATGTGCTATACAAATAAAGCTGCCTTGCCTTGCCTTGCCTTGCCTAGACAGGCAGGTGCAGGTAGACAGGCGGGTAGACAGAAAGGCAGGTGCAGGTACAGGTGTCTGGAAAACAGAGACATGAAACAACAATGTTGGGTAACACAAATGTCATGGTAATTTGGTGATAATTAGCAAGTAACCTATTTGAAATTTCTTTGGAATTACTGCCAAATTACCCCAATATTTACCTCAATATGTATCGAAAGTTACTTTATTATAAACATTATTTAATAATTATATGCTTAAATAGAATATAATGGTAAAAATAGGGCCCTTAGGCTTGAGAAGCGGCTGCTCTTCATCGGAGGTGGAAAACCAAAACAAATCTCACCATTGTGTGACTTATTGTCTACACAAATGTAACCTGGTAGCTAATGTCATGATTGAATGAAGTTATTTTCTAATTATCATCTATTTATCAACAGACATTGAAATAAAGCATATCAATTAACTTTGTATTCTTTTCCTGGAAATGTATTAACTAAATTACCAGCTATAGCAGAATATAATTATTAAATATTGTTTATAATAAAGTAATTTTTGCTCAATTTTTAGGTAAATATTGGGGTAATTTGGCAGTAATTCCAAAGAAATTTCAAATAGATTACTTGCTGATTATCACCTAATTACCATTAAAATATGCAGACCTGTAAAAGGAAGTCTTACCGTATTTAGCACAGCACATTTTATGGTTGTTGCATTACTGAATTAACCTGAAACACAGGTATCACGTACATACTGTACTTGAGTTACATGTAACTAGGACACAAAACTGCACCCCAGAGCAGCCCTGGACACACCCTTCACTCCAGTCACATCTCATCACATGTACTTACATACCATTAACATGTGTGCACGAGAGCAGAGTGGCAATTACCTGTGGTGGAAGTACTCAGATCTTAAGTATACAGTGTACAAATACTGTATGTTACAAGTGAAAGTCCTGCTTTCAAATCAAGTACAAAAGCATAGCATCAAAATATAATTAAAGGTACTCATTATGCAGAATGGCCCATTTCAGAATCATATATATTATATTATTGGAATATAATTATTGATGTATTAATTTGTTTATCACTTTAATGTTACAGCTGGTAACGGTGGAGCAAATTTTAATTACTTTAAATACTGTGGAAAGCTTGTGAAATTAAATGTATTTGTTGATCATATTTTGTATTTATAATCTGCAAAGTAACTAAAGTTGTCATAAATACATGTAGTGGAGCACAAAGTACAATATTTCCCTCTGAAATGTAGTCGAGTAGAAGTATAAAGCAACATTAAATGGAAATACCCAAGTAAAGTACAAGTACTTGAGTAAATGTACTTAGTTAATTTCCACCACTGGCATTTACTAAAACCAAATGTACAGTATTCCAACTGGCTTTGTGCCAGCAGATGTCTCTTCCTTATACAGAGGTTTAACATGTGTAGTAGACAGTGGTGGAAAGTAATTAAGTACATTTACTCAAGTACTGTGCTTAAGTAAAATGTTGAGGTACTTACATAATATGTAAGTAATTACATTTTATGCTGCCTTTTACTTCTACTCCACTACATCTCAGAGGCAATTTTTTTTTACTTTTCACTGCCCTATATTTATCTGACAGCTTTATTTACTTTGCAGATACTAATTATTAAAGACAAAATATAATCCACTAATAAATTAGGATGTATTATCGTGCACTGACACTGAAACAGGATCCTGTTTCTGTTTAAATCTGTACACATTATAACATACCTTTCAATCGTCAGTCTGGTTGAAGCATCGTACAGCGTTTTGTTCTCCATGTACAAAACAAAATAGTATCCATATGTAAAGAGGACTTTCTACAACCTAAAAGCATGAAAGACCATTCAGACATATAGAGTCGTCCTCTAAAACATCTGACTGGAATCAATTAAGTTGTTGCAACTTGCGTTTTTTAGGTTGTAACCGGCTCAGTTTTAAAGCTAAAGTGAAGATACTGGTATCGTATAAAACTATATACTATACTAATACTAGCTTGTCGCAGAGGAGGCTAAATAACGCTCCAAACTGACACTAAATTTTGGCGAGGAAAAACTGGCATGGCCATTTTCAATATTTTGACAATATCTGCCATTGTTTTGTGTTGTTAATTGATTTACAATAATAAATATATACAGTACATACATTTGCATAAAGCAGCATATTTGCCCACTTCCATGTTGATTAGAATATTAAATACTTGACAAATCTGCCTTTAATGTACATTTTGAACTATGGACAACCATGAGATTAATCGCGATTAGATATTTCAATCGATTGACAACCCTAGTTTGAAGAAAATACAGTCTAATCCCGGTATAAACAGTACATACACATTCTATTTCTTCATTTCACATGTCAATCACTGCTGTAACCTGCTGAGCCAGAAAGCTGATGAATAACTCAAGATGCTTCCTTCTCAGCTTCACTGCTAAACTGGAGAGTTGATGGGTCGTTTTATTTGCAAGTTCCTGTTTTCCTGTTTGCTCCTTCAATTTAAAACTCAGATTAACAAGTTATAGACACCTAAAATAAACAAAATACACCCAAAGCAGCGTGTTCTTACAGCTTTGCGGCAACAGTTTGGGGACGGTCCTTAGCTGTTTCAACAAGACAAAAGCAGGGCCAGTTGCATGCAATTAGACCTATTCTTTGTGTTAGATATAACATGAAGTTAGACTTGCTGTAGACACTTTAATTTAACTGTTGAAGCATCCCTATGAGTGAATAATGCAGGAATGACTTAGATAACCTGTCATGCAATGCTTTATGGGTGAAGTAAGACACTTCAGGTTCAATGTTAGCAAAAAGTAATGGATAAACTGTTGAAATAGTTATCTAAAAGTTAGCTAAAAGTATTGGATGAACAGTTGAAATAGTTAGCTAAAAGTTAACGTTAGCTAAAAATAATGGGTAAACAGTTGAAATAGCAGTTTTGTTGCCTAATCCTAACCAAGTCCATCTTTTCTTAAACCTAAGTAGTTTGTTGCCTAAGCCTAACCAAGTCGATCTATTCCTAAACCTTACTAGTGTTAGTTTGAAAAGACTGAAGTGGAACTTGACACATGCGTCACATGTTACTGGACATTCGTAGGAAAACGCACAAAAAATACGTTATTGAAAGTCGTGCTGAGCGTCACGGGAAAAAAAGGGAAATATGTACACCAATCAAGTAGATACAATTTTGTGACTATTTCACTGTGACTGACTGTGTTGAACAATGTTGTGCTACTTGCCTTTGCCATTGAGAGACGAGAGTTGTTACTTGCAGCGCTGCAAGATGTCGCTGGCCATAAAGATCTAAAAACTTCTGAGTTGGACAGTCTCTTTACATACTGACCCGTCTCAGCCGGAAACGATGGTCACAAAATCAATCTTCTTCCCATTCAAAACCTGCTTGGTTCCTTCTCACTGTGGAAAGTTGACTTTCAAGTCAACAAAAGTTGTTTTTCATATTGTGGTATGATAATTGAAGCTTTAGAGAAAGGGAATGTCCTTGAAGGTCACACTGTGCACACTGGGGGAGTTCAATGTAAACAGACGGGTTTTTGAAAAGTGGAAAAAACCCAAATGTGACAGTTTCAGTTGGGTTAAAGACAGACATGTCAACTGCAGTCTGACTGATGACCTGCCTGAACCACAAACATGTATTTGACATAGCATATTTCACTTTGACTGTTGTCACAGCTTTTGATTGGCTGGTTAAGTGATCCTTCCATAACCTATACTTTCCGCTCTCAGTCATTTAGCTTGGTATGCTTCATTACGTCTATACAATAACTTGACGGTACAATGTGTTCAACCAACCCGATATCATGGGAGGGCGTAAATACAGCAGCACGAACCTTGAAGGACATTCTGCATGTCACGATACAGCCTAGAGACACACGGAAAGGCATGTGAATGACAGGATTGATGTGCAACGCAAAAACATGTGACGAGGACGCCGTTTGTGCTTTAGGCGTGTCATTTTAGCAACATGTTGTACTGACTGAAATGCAATGACCTAAAATTAAAGATGGAGAAAGACCACTTATGGTGGGCGGGAGGTGAGGTGGATGGGTACAACAAACAATACTTCAACTATGAGACAAGGTGTTCGAGAGGTGTTTTGTTCTGCAGGTGACGTTATTGAAGCCTGTCACGTTTTGTGGTTTTGTGCTTTCCGAACTGATGCAACATTGTTTCCGTACGTAGTTTACTTAGTTTGTGTACTTATTTCAAGCCCAACCATGATGTTTTTCCTAAACCTCACTAAATGGTTTCGTTGCCTCAACTTAAGTGAGTGGTTTTAGTTAACTTAAATAAACACGTGTAATATTCACACCTCAGCGAGGCAAAACGTGACATCGTGTTGCATGATGAGGCATTTTAGGCTTTTCGCGTGTCATTTATACGCCATGACGTTACCGTGAAACAAACAAGGCAACAAAATCCCTTATTTAGGTTCTGGAAAAACGTCATGATTGGCTTAAAATAAGAATATGTAAACTAAGTAAAATATGTACCATATGTAAACACAACGTAACTTCAAAATAACTCAACACTGAAAGAAAGAGGATGGCCGGGATTCTCCTGGTTGAAAGTCCTGTGTTTGTTGGACCCATCCACCTCCCCTCCTGGCCACCAGAAAGAAGTCTCTCATTTTTTATTTTACGTCACTAGCTCTGAACGCAGCATATTCACGCGGATGCATTTGCATTACAATCAGTACAGACAGCCAAAATCATTGTTTGATAACAGTAAAATAACTATCAACTAAATTTTTACATAAATGATGCTTATACATCAATGCATCAGTAATAATTATCCAACCAATGGGCTATTTTGGTGCATGATGACATAATGGCATAATTACTAAATACCTCCTGGAAAATGAATCATGTGTACATTAAGTATTTGAATGACAGCTGAGTGCAACAGATAATGATGAATCCACGGACACGCCCTCTGTCATTCACCTATAAAAAGCGACGGGCTGAGCACCTGCAGCATCGAGCATCAGACTCAACAGGTGCAACAAGTAAACTCCTTTCATCTCTTTCTTATTCTTTTTGTTCTTAACTTATTGTATTTAGCACTATAACTTCTTTTTTAACCACCAAACACTGTTCACATTTTTACTTTATTTACAGATTGAACTCAAGATGACCACCGTCATGACTCCAGTTTGCCTTTTCCTCCTCTTCCTCTCGGTGACGGCCGCTCCTCGGGTAAGTCTGACTCTTTTAACACTGGGATTAAAGAAAAAAAGTCCTCAAAATCTCTATTTTTATTGAACTAAAAGAGAAAAAAAAATGGTATGAGCTTGATGCTTTTTTGAGATTGTTCAGCTGTTTTTTAAATCATTTATGAATCTTTAAGATGGCGGAGAATTGTCAAAATCTGGGATAAAAATAAATCCTCAAAATCTGGGATAAAAATAAATCCTCAAAATCTCTAAAAATTAATTTTGTTATGAGCTTGATGCATTTTTGAGTTGTTTTTTAAAAATCATTTCATGAGCTTTTAAGATGGTGGAGGATCGTCAAAATCCATAAATAAGCATTCTTTAATATACTTGAATGGAATTTTTTAGAAACAAAGCACATTATTTGTTTATTTATTTCGTTTATTGGTTTTCACTTTGCAGAAACTGCATAATCGTTAGAAAACATGATTTTAAAAATGTGCATTGTTGTGCTTTTGTTTTGCAGGGTGCAATTGTTGATGACACAGGTGAGTTTAATAATGGAGAATTCCCCCAAATATTGAAATGAAAATGTACATCTTCTCCGTTCCTCTCGATTCACATCTGACATGTGAGTAATTTACAAGCTAAGCTGCTGCTAATAGTTTCTGGTATCATCTGGTTTTCTTTCAGAAGAGTTATTGGTGGAAACAGAATCAACCACTGAAGAAATCGAGCGAGTGAACGAAAACTTAAGTAAGACAAATTTTTATATAACTTATAAATACATGATGGCGAAAACACAGACATTCCCACTTTATGAGAATCACATGCAGTTTTATGAATGCAGCATAAATGTGTTATTTTCTATTCTAAAATGTTGTATTTGAGTATTTCTGCATACTGGGGTCCCTAAACAGTCTTGAATTACATAAATTGGGTATCACAGTAAAGCTGAGACTCTTGTGTGTCAAATGAGCCCAACTGTATTCATGTGTGATGATGTTAGTCCCCATAGGAGCCATTTCATTGTAGTGAGACCATTTTTTTCAAACTTGACCTCACTTTATGAAATGACCTGTGGTGACCTCTGAGATAATCACAGACTCATGAAACTTTACAGCCACAAACTAGAGACCTAGAGCATTCAGAGGATGGATGGATCAAACTAGAGACCTAGAGCATTCAGAGGATGGATGGTTTTCCTAGCTAGATTGACAATGAGGGGGTTTCTGAGCAGTTTACACAACAGAAGCACCCGTCATCCAATCGCCGAAACATGCAATTCTTGCAGAAATCCTTAAAATGTCTTGGTGTCTTAATGTGTTATTTGGAGGGATTATTGGTCATTTTTATCAATTCTCCAGTGGTAAATTTTTTTTTTAAATTAGCACCAAATCTGTGTAACAAATGGTATCAAGCCAAACATTGCTGCAACAACTTATGAGACCCAATAGAGCATGGGGATGGTCATCATATATTTCTATCATAATGTTCTAAACCCTTATACGCTTTTACAATTCATTTTAATTCATTCATTCATTTTTATTTCTGATTTATGACTAGAACAATTTGACACACAGTGCTGAGCTGCATCTCAAATTATCTTCAGGTATTCAGGTCTTCAGCTATCTCCCCCTAAAGACCCCCTGTACCCCTCTAAAAAAGAGTAGATTAGGTATATAATGTGTGTCAGAGGGTTAATCAATAATGGGAAAAAAAGCCTTTGCTCATTGGTCGATGTCCATCAAACATGTAAAACTCCAGATTCCTGGTGTGAATATTCATATAAGTGTCTGTTTATTTGTAGCAACAATCCTACGGGACGGCGACATTATGCCAAATACGCGGAGGAATGCATTACTCTGCTCGTTTAAAGGCTGCAGGTGGCCCAAGTCTAGAAACGGCAGGGTATATGTGCCCTATCTCATCTCCTCCAGTTACAGTAAGTTGCAGTGACCTTTTTGCCTCCTAAAGAAACAGTCTAGTCAAAATCAGCTTTGTTTGGTATGTGAGTTACTAAGGTGGAAGGAAGGCCTGTTTAAGGAGAACACTTCTCAGCAGCCTGTTCTTTGTCTCTGTAGCCAGAGACGAGACAATCATCATCGTCAATGCCCTGAACAGCTTCATGACTGACACCTGCGTTACCTTTGTCATGAAGACCTGGCAATGGGATTACCTTGACTTCTTCCCTGGATCTGGGTAGGAACATACACCAACACACACACACACACACATACAGGTTTATAGACAATATCAAGACTTTTGAAAAAGACGTGACAAATGGGGCCGTGCTTTTCCCAAGGTCCTAGAGACCTGGGAATCAAAGTGTTTCCGAGCCATGCTTCTATGAATACATCCATCTGCTCATATTTTGTCTAAGGTATATTGAAGGAAGGTAAACCACGAGTTGCGAAAACGTGCAAAAATTATTGCAAGACTCTCTGCTTGATGACCTATCCTAACCTTAAAGGGATAGTTCGGGTGTTGTAGGTGTATTACTGACAGTAGTTGACGGTTGGTGTGCCCCAGTTTGGATAAACAGACAGGAGCACCGACAGCACAGCAAAGCAATACAGTGCCGGGGATGGCAGAACAACTTATTTTAGCCACCTAAAATAAAGACACACTTAAATAAACAAAAAAAAAAGCGATATCCGTTTAAGTGTACGCTATATTTAGAATATTTTTAAAACAATACCTGTTTTTTTCACTGTGATTTCACTGTGTACGTGTGTCTGACAGGTGTTGGTCCTACCTGGGCCGTACGGGAGGAAGACAGCCCATCTCCCTGCAGCAACGGGGTTGCGTGTACAAGGGCACGGTGCAGCACGAGGCTCTCCACGCTCTGGGCTTCCACCACGAGCAAGTCCGCTCTGACAGAGACCGATACGTCTCCATCCTTACCCAGAACATCAGGCCAGGTCAGCTATCCCGCGAGAACCTTTATTTCACAGTCCTGGTTTCATGTGTTTCACAATGAGATGAGAACAATGGAGGGGTGAGTTTATAGCTTATTGACTGAAGAGTCACCAATAGAGAGGCGGTCCGGTGGATCACCATGGGACCTTATTTCAGAAAAAATAGGTACGGTGGTCAACGACAATTTGATCCTGTTTGAATTGCGCCATGAATCACACAAAGGATGTTTGTCAATTTAAAACATAATTTTTCAAGTAAAGAAAGCCGCATTTTGATGTAAATGGTAAATGGAATGCATTTATAGAGCGCTTTTCTAGTCTTCCGACCACTCAAAGCGCTTTACACTACATGTCAGTATTCACCCATTCACACACTGATGGCAGAGGCTGCTAAGGTGCCAACTTTGCCCATCAGGATCTAATCTAAATACTCATTCACACACCGATGGCTATGCCTTCGGGAGCAATTTGGGGTTAAGAGTCTTGCTCAAGGACACATCGACCTGTGACCCGGAGCAGCCAGGGATCGAACCACCGACCTTCCGATTGGTGGACGACCTGCTCTACCCTCTGAGCCACAGCTGCCTGTTAGTAGCTTTGTCGTAGTATCATTTAGTTTTGTGTGAAACCGCTAAGTGATCTACAGCTCTCGTCTCGCACAATATACATCACCAACACTAGCTAGCTAGCTAACTTAGCTACGTTTCACGCACAAATGAAACATTATCTGACCTGATGTGTTTTATGCACCTGGATCTGGAATATTGATATTTCACTTGTATTGGTATTGACTACTAAATTTCTGGTATTCTCGCTTGTTTTGCTCTCCTGATCACAGAACTTAAATTTCACTTTAATTCAATGTAAGCAAAAGCCAATAATGTCAGTACACAACCTTTGAGGTTATCTAATAACCAAATAGAAGCCAGACTTATATCTACATATAACTGCAGAAAGGAAGATGGTTTGCCGTCAGGGCAGCCAAGATATAAACTAGTATGTAAACTCCTGATTGCACGCACCAGGTTATAGAAAGTTGCAGAAGGTTGCACTGTCACTGAAGAAGAAAACTCTCCCTCTCTACAGGAGCTGAAGGAAACTTCAAGAGGCAGAAGACTAACAACTTGGATACTCGCTATGACTTCAACTCTATCATGCACTACAGCAAGTAAGTGTGTCTGTGTGAGTGCGAGCATGTGTGTCTTTGGAAATATAGTCAGTGGTGGAAGAAGTACTCAGATCTTTTACTTAAGTAAAAGTAGCAATACTACATTGAATAATGTTACATTAAAGTCCTTTATTCAAAATCATACTCAAGCTAAAGTACAAAAGTATGAACATCAAAATATAACTAATATTTAAGTACTCATTAGGCAGAATGGCCCATTTCAGATTCAAATATATATATATATATATATATATATATATATATATAAAAATATAATATTACTGGATTATAATTAGTGATGCATTAACATTAATGTGTGCATGATAATTTTGCAGCTGGTAAAGGTGGAGCTAATGCTAACTAATACTCTGTGTAGCTAAATCTATAATAATACTAGGGCTGTCAAAGTTAACGCGATAACAACGTGTTAATGCAAATTCATTTTAATAACACTAATTTCTTTAACGCATTAATGCAACTTGCTATTTTTAGGTTTTAGCGGGCTCAGTTTTAAAGCTAGAGGGAAAATGTGGTATCATATGAAACTATAAAACTTAAAGAATCCATTGGTACTAACCATGTCATACTAGCTTGTCAGGAGAAAGGGTAAATAACGCTCCACATTTAAGCAATATTTTGGCAAGGAAAAACTGTCCTGGCCATTTTCAAAGGGGTCCCTTGACCTCTGACTTCAAGATATGTGAATGAAAATGGGTTCTCTGGGTACCCACGAGTCTCCCCTTTACATACATGCTCACTTTATGATAATCACATGCAGTTTGGGGCAAGTCAAAGTCAAGTCAGTACACTGACACACTGACAGCTGTTGTTGCCTGTTGGGATTTGTATATATCGTAGAACAAAACGCTAAAATCTCTAAGCTTATTACAGTCATCTAACTAAAGAACCCATTCAAAAAACTCACTGACTTCCAGACGAGGGAACAGGAAGTGCTATAATGCTAACTCATTTCAGGGTTTTAGGACTCATTCCTGCAGCGCTGTTTACAACATCAATTGTGAGTTTTGAGCCAGTGTGTTTGTGTTCAGCTCTATATAACAACAATCTTGTGTTTGTGTGCTCCTCAAGGTACGCATTCTCCAAAAACAGGCAGCCAACCATCGTCGCTAAGCGCAACCCTAACCAAAACCTTGGAGGAGCCAAAAAGATGAGCAAAACTGACATCCTTCGCGTCAACAAGCTTTACCAATGCAGTGAGTGGAAAATTAACACTATATTCTGTAAAACTAAAAGGTAACAATTCATTTTACGGGTCTACAAATTGTATTGTTTTAATTAAAGTTAATTGATATGCTTTATTCCAATGTCTGCTGGTAAATAAATAATAATTAGCAAATAACTTATTTGAAATATCTTTAAAGAATTTACATTACATTACATTAGCTACCAGGTTACATTTGTGTAGACAATGAGTCAGACAATGGTGAGATTTGTGCCTGATCAGAAGTGTCTTCTATTAGTTTTGATTTTCCACCTCCGATGAAAAGCAGCCGCTTCTCAAGCCTAAGGGCCCTATTTTAACCATTATATGTTATTTTAGCACATCATTATTAAATCATGTTTATAATAAGGTAATTTTTAGGTAAATATTGGGGTAAATTGGCAGTATTTCCAAATACATTTCAAATAGGTTACTTGCTAAATATCACCTAATTATCATGAAATTTACGGACCTGCAAAATGAAGTGTTACCTCCTAAAACACAGTGAACATATCCCACTACACTGACTGGGTTACCATGTAACATAAGAACAAGGAAAATAAATATTGATATGAGATATTAATCAGAATCTGATTGTTTGTTTCCTAACCAGGGTGAATGACGGAAGGAAAAGGGTCGACCTCCAGATAACTTCAACTCTCGGCTTGTCGTGATTCAACCAAAGGCCCAGATCTGTTGTACTATTATAATATTATCCAGACAATTTGAGCTAAATGTCCTCTATTTTTTTATGTGTTTTTTTTATTTTGTGGTTTCTTCTTGAAATTTGTGATTTATAGTCAATGACTTTGTATTCATCTCTACCATGAAGGGAAATATTTGTCCAATAAATATATAATCTACAAAAACAAAAAAGATGTGATTTTATTTTTCCACCAAAAGGAGGCAGCACCCCTCCATGGTTTCTACGGGGGTCTACAGTTTGGATAATTTGGTCTCTTCAGCTCTTCAGTGTAACATCACACATCAGTTCTTTGTTTAACTATAGATAGATGTACTGTTCAGGTCCATGACCGTCTACAGACTTTACAGGATGTACAGTATATAGTTTGGTAGTTTTAGTCCAGTACTGAGACTCTGACCCCTCCAAAGGGTCACCAGATAATGATATGATTAATGGGATATGCAAGAAATAACATGCAATTGTGAAATCATTTCACCTCTTTGAGCCTCAAACAGTTTAAGTTTAAATGAAACCAACTGAGATGTTTAGAGGGGAAATGTTATGACAATTCATGGACATCTGAGACATGACAAGGGGCCCCAACTAGGCACTTAAAAAATCTTGATCTGAAAAGTAACTGGTAGTAATTAGGTAACGACCAATTACCCTGACGTTGAAACGAAAGTTTAAACTTAGACTAGTCGACGAAGTAAGAAAACACACTTTTATGATCGTTAAATTCATCATTAACTTGATTTTTATGTGGTAACACTTAAAGGTACACATACACCCTAATTTTGATGTTATGCTGGTGCCCACACTTACTAATTATTACTGAACACACACTGATATCATCATTTTTGATTCAGAAAGTATTGAACAAATTAAGATTTTGTCCTGATGGTGCTAGATTCAAAATCAGAGGATCAGCAAAATGATCACCTGAAGGGGGAACATGAATGTTTGAAACAAATTTTATGGCAATCCACCCAATAGTTATTGAGATATTTCAATCTGGACCAAAGTGGTGGACCGACCCAATGATATTGCCATCCAAAAGCCAATCACATGACTAAACAAAGGTTTGAATATGTTACTTGAAAAGGGCTCTTTTACACCCAAGACATATTCAGAGCAAAATTGGTAGGATCTGGGCCACACGTCCCAGAAGATCTTGAAGATCTGTGTTGGGACCCACCATCAAGATGGTGGCAAAAACCACATGAACTCAGTCACATGATCCTTGTGACATGGACTCAGCTCAGTAAACCTTGGCTACTGTAGCATGATGACTCATTCACATGTACTTGTGAAATTCACCCAGGACAAAACCAAAGGACACTCCTTTGTTTTTTTCTCTTTTTCTTCTCCTCAATAACTGCTGACCGGCAGGAGTTGAGCTGCTGCTCTTCTCACCTAAGCTCTCCCTGCAGACCAGAAGCTGCAGAAGTAGCTCTGCTCTGATCTATGAACTGTTAGAAAACAGACATAGAAACACAAGGAACTTCTAAGGCAGAAGACGCGGGAGCTTGCCTTTTGACCAGCTAACTTCAAGCAACAAGAGCAAGGAAGTTAGCATCAAGCTACCAAGCTGCAGAAACAGGACATGACCAGTTTCCCTCAAAGCTGCACAACTGGATCTCACACAGCAAAGATAACATCTTTGACTTCTTTGAGCCACAGAAACATGTCTCCCCTCCTCTCTCTCTCTGTCTCTCTCTGTTTGTCTCGTCTTCTCAGGCTGAAATATTGTTTGTCTAACTGATCAGAGTTTGAGATCTTGAACAAAGAACAGGATTAGCGACACAGATTCCAACGTTCTTAACAGCAGCGTAACTGTTATATAAATGTAACTGCAGGCAGAACCAGACATATGTTTGAATTCCAGCCAAACCTTTGCGGCCATTAAGTATTATCTTCATGAAGATAGTACTATGGTATATACAGTAAATACAAGGCAAAAGTGAGCATGGCTCACATACCCCGCTCACCGCTCGACCCCTACTAAAGTAGAGCCAAAGGTTTTGCCCATTTGGAACTAATGGAATTAATGGGCATTTACTAATTAACTTATTAACTAATTAACTAATTAACTAATTAATTAATGGACACCTTGGACTTCAAACCCCCAAAAGGCACAACTAGACCACGATGTCAACCAGCATACCATATTTGAAGTTCCTAAGTTCAATAGTTTCCGAGTTCTGCTCTGGAAATGAAAGTGTGACACGTGGACGGAAGGAGGAAACCGACTACGTTGTCGCGGGGGTATAATAAATGTCACAAAGTGGCCGATGAACTTGCTTTGGCTATGGCTTCTTTCTTTGTGTTGCACATATGATACAAAATGGAATTCAATGGAATGATGTCAGGAAAAGAAAAATAAATTATTCAGAAGAAAATCATGTACGGTCAAATTCATAGTATAAAGAGTTTAAGTTACCTCTCTTTCTGGAAATGAAAAGTCAAGAGTTTCCCTCATCTCAGGGTTAAAAAATTCAGAGTTTTCACTAATCTTACTTTCTGAAACAGACACCAGTCTCAACATAACACTACTAACAAGTCTGAAGTGTGAGGCAACAGCCTGATAAAATGTAGGTTGCGTCACCGTACCGCATAAGTCCACTGTCATCCAAAAATCTTTATCTGTTGTATAAATAATCAAATGAACATTTTATTCCATGTTACGTGCCAAGCTTTAATCGCTCACGATACACAATTGCGCCCTTGTGTCAAACACACACACAACACGTTTTAAAAACACTATTTCATAATTACATTCCAATCATTTAGGATGTACTGTACTAGGGAGATAATCATACACATTCTATTTCTTCATTTCACATGTTAATCACTGCTGTAACCTGCTGAGCCAGAAAGCTGATGAATAACTCAAGATGCTTCCTTCTCAGCTTCACTGCTAAACTGGAGAGTTGATGGGTCGTTTTATTTGCAAGTTCCTGTTTTCCTGTTTGCTCCTTCAATTTAAAACTCAGATTAACAAGTTATAGACACCTAAAATAAACAAAATACACCCAAAGCAGCGTGTTCTTACAGCTTTGCGGCAACAGTTTGGGGACGGTCCTTAGCTGTTTCAACAAGACAAAAGCAGGGCCAGTTGCATGCAATTAGACCTATTCTTTGTGTTAGATATAACATGAAGTTAGACTTGCTGTAGACACTTTAATTTAACTGTTGAAGCATCCCTATGAGTGAATAATGCAGGAATGACTTAGATAACCTGTCATGCAATGCTTTATGGGTGAAGTAAGACACTTCAGGTTCAATGTTAGCAAAAAGTAATGGATAAACTGTTGAAATAGTTATCTAAAAGTTAGCTAAAAGTATTGGATGAACAGTTGAAATAGTTAGCTAAAAGTTAACGTTAGCTAAAAATAATGGGTAAACAGTTGAAATAGCAGTTTTGTTGCCTAATCCTAACCAAGTCCATCTTTTCTTAAACCTAAGTAGTTTGTTGCCTAAGCCTAACCAAGTCGATCTATTCCTAAACCTTACTAGTGTTAGTTTGAAAAGACTGAAGTGGAACTTGACACATGCGTCACATGTTACTGGACATTCGTAGGAAAACGCACAAAAAATACGTTATTGAAAGTCGTGCTGAGCGTCACGGGAAAAAAAGGGAAATATGTACACCAATCAAGTAGATACAATTTTGTGACTATTTCACTGTGACTGACTGTGTTGAACAATGTTGTGCTACTTGCCTTTGCCATTGAGAGACGAGAGTTGTTACTTGCAGCGCTGCAAGATGTCGCTGGCCATAAAGATCTAAAAACTTCTGAGTTGGACAGTCTCTTTACATACTGACCCGTCTCAGCCGGAAACGATGGTCACAAAATCAATCTTCTTCCCATTCAAAACCTGCTTGGTTCCTTCTCACTGTGGAAAGTTGACTTTCAAGTCAACAAAAGTTGTTTTTCATATTGTGGTATGATAATTGAAGCTTTAGAGAAAGGGAATGTCCTTGAAGGTCACACTGTGCACACTGGGGGAGTTCAATGTAAACAGACGGGTTTTTGAAAAGTGGAAAAAACCCAAATGTGACAGTTTCAGTTGGGTTAAAGACAGACATGTCAACTGCAGTCTGACTGATGACCTGCCTGAACCACAAACATGTATTTGACATAGCATATTTCACTTTGACTGTTGTCACAGCTTTTGATTGGCTGGTTAAGTGATCCTTCCATAACCTATACTTTCCGCTCTCAGTCATTTAGCTTGGTATGCTTCATTACGTCTATACAATAACTTGACGGTACAATGTGTTCAACCAACCCGATATCATGGGAGGGCGTAAATACAGCAGCACGAACCTTGAAGGACATTCTGCATGTCACGATACAGCCTAGAGACACACGGAAAGGCATGTGAATGACAGGATTGATGTGCAACGCAAAAACATGTGACGAGGACGCCGTTTGTGCTTTAGGCGTGTCATTTTAGCAACATGTTGTACTGACTGAAATGCAATGACCTAAAATTAAAGATGGAGAAAGACCACTTATGGTGGGCGGGAGGTGAGGTGGATGGGTACAACAAACAATACTTCAACTATGAGACAAGGTGTTCGAGAGGTGTTTTGTTCTGCAGGTGACGTTATTGAAGCCTGTCACGTTTTGTGGTTTTGTGCTTTCCGAACTGATGCAACATTGTTTCCGTACGTAGTTTACTTAGTTTGTGTACTTATTTCAAGCCCAACCATGATGTTTTTCCTAAACCTCACTAAATGGTTTCGTTGCCTCAACTTAAGTGAGTGGTTTTAGTTAACTTAAATAAACACGTGTAATATTCACACCTCAGCGAGGCAAAACGTGACATCGTGTTGCATGATGAGGCATTTTAGGCTTTTCGCGTGTCATTTATACGCCATGACGTTACCGTGAAACAAACAAGGCAACAAAATCCCTTATTTAGGTTCTGGAAAAACGTCATGATTGGCTTAAAATAAGAATATGTAAACTAAGTAAAATATGTACCATATGTAAACACAACGTAACTTCAAAATAACTCAACACTGAAAGAAAGAGGATGGCCGGGATTCTCCTGGTTGAAAGTCCTGTGTTTGTTGGACCCATCCACCTCCCCTCCTGGCCACCAGAAAGAAGTCTCTCATTTTTTATTTTACGTCACTAGCTCTGAACGCAGCATATTCACGCGGATGCATTTGCATTACAATCAGTACAGACAGCCAAAATCATTGTTTGATAACAGTAAAATAACTATCAACTAAATTTTTACATAAATGATGCTTATACATCAATGCATCAGTAATAATTATCCAACCAATGGGCTATTTTGGTGCATGATGACATAATGGCATAATTACTAAATACCTCCTGGAAAATGAATCATGTGTACATTAAGTATTTGAATGACAGCTGAGTGCAACAGATAATGATGAATCCACGGACACGCCCTCTGTCATTCACCTATAAAAAGCGACGGGCTGAGCACCTGCAGCATCGAGCATCAGACTCAACAGGTGCAACAAGTAAACTCCTTTCATCTCTTTCTTATTCTTTTTGTTCTTAACTTATTGTATTTAGCACTATAACTTCTTTTTTAACCACCAAACACTGTTCACATTTTTACTTTATTTACAGATTGAACTCAAGATGACCACCGTCATGACTCCAGTTTGCCTTTTCCTCCTCTTCCTCTCGGTGACGGCCGCTCCTCGGGTAAGTCTGACTCTTTTAACACTGGGATTAAAGAAAAAAAGTCCTCAAAATCTCTATTTTTATTGAACTAAAAGAGAAAAAAAAATGGTATGAGCTTGATGCTTTTTTGAGATTGTTCAGCTGTTTTTTAAATCATTTATGAATCTTTAAGATGGCGGAGAATTGTCAAAATCTGGGATAAAAATAAATCCTCAAAATCTGGGATAAAAATAAATCCTCAAAATCTCTAAAAATTAATTTTGTTATGAGCTTGATGCATTTTTGAGTTGTTTTTTAAAAATCATTTCATGAGCTTTTAAGATGGTGGAGGATCGTCAAAATCCATAAATAAGCATTCTTTAATATACTTGAATGGAATTTTTTAGAAACAAAGCACATTATTTGTTTATTTATTTCGTTTATTGGTTTTCACTTTGCAGAAACTGCATAATCGTTAGAAAACATGATTTTAAAAATGTGCATTGTTGTGCTTTTGTTTTGCAGGGTGCAATTGTTGATGACACAGGTGAGTTTAATAATGGAGAATTCCCCCAAATATTGAAATGAAAATGTACATCTTCTCCGTTCCTCTCGATTCACATCTGACATGTGAGTAATTTACAAGCTAAGCTGCTGCTAATAGTTTCTGGTATCATCTGGTTTTCTTTCAGAAGAGTTATTGGTGGAAACAGAATCAACCACTGAAGAAATCGAGCGAGTGAACGAAAACTTAAGTAAGACAAATTTTTATATAACTTATAAATACATGATGGCGAAAACACAGACATTCCCACTTTATGAGAATCACATGCAGTTTTATGAATGCAGCATAAATGTGTTATTTTCTATTCTAAAATGTTGTATTTGAGTATTTCTGCATACTGGGGTCCCTAAACAGTCTTGAATTACATAAATTGGGTATCACAGTAAAGCTGAGACTCTTGTGTGTCAAATGAGCCCAACTGTATTCATGTGTGATGATGTTAGTCCCCATAGGAGCCATTTCATTGTAGTGAGACCATTTTTTTCAAACTTGACCTCACTTTATGAAATGACCTGTGGTGACCTCTGAGATAATCACAGACTCATGAAACTTTACAGCCACAAACTAGAGACCTAGAGCATTCAGAGGATGGATGGATCAAACTAGAGACCTAGAGCATTCAGAGGATGGATGGTTTTCCTAGCTAGATTGACAATGAGGGGGTTTCTGAGCAGTTTACACAACAGAAGCACCCGTCATCCAATCGCCGAAACATGCAATTCTTGCAGAAATCCTTAAAATGTCTTGGTGTCTTAATGTGTTATTTGGAG
Source organism: Sebastes fasciatus (assembly GCF_043250625.1). Classification (NCBI taxonomy): domain Eukaryota; kingdom Metazoa; phylum Chordata; class Actinopteri; order Perciformes; family Sebastidae; genus Sebastes; species Sebastes fasciatus. Next base: position 4,596,351 of record NC_133796.1, on the reverse strand, counting down.
GGATTATTGGTCATTTTTATCAATTCTCCAGTGGTAAATTTTTTTTTTAAATTAGCACCAAATCTGTGTAACAAATGGTATCAAGCCAAACATTGCTGCAACAACTTATGAGACCCAATAGAGCATGGGGATGGTCATCATATATTTCTATCATAATGTTCTAAACCCTTATACGCTTTTACAATTCATTTTAATTCATTCATTCATTTTTATTTCTGATTTATGACTAGAACAATTTGACACACAGTGCTGAGCTGCATCTCAAATTATCTTCAGGTATTCAGGTCTTCAGCTATCTCCCCCTAAAGACCCCCTGTACCCCTCTAAAAAAGAGTAGATTAGGTATATAATGTGTGTCAGAGGGTTAATCAATAATGGGAAAAAAAGCCTTTGCTCATTGGTCGATGTCCATCAAACATGTAAAACTCCAGATTCCTGGTGTGAATATTCATATAAGTGTCTGTTTATTTGTAGCAACAATCCTACGGGACGGCGACATTATGCCAAATACGCGGAGGAATGCATTACTCTGCTCGTTTAAAGGCTGCAGGTGGCCCAAGTCTAGAAACGGCAGGGTATATGTGCCCTATCTCATCTCCTCCAGTTACAGTAAGTTGCAGTGACCTTTTTGCCTCCTAAAGAAACAGTCTAGTCAAAATCAGCTTTGTTTGGTATGTGAGTTACTAAGGTGGAAGGAAGGCCTGTTTAAGGAGAACACTTCTCAGCAGCCTGTTCTTTGTCTCTGTAGCCAGAGACGAGACAATCATCATCGTCAATGCCCTGAACAGCTTCATGACTGACACCTGCGTTACCTTTGTCATGAAGACCTGGCAATGGGATTACCTTGACTTCTTCCCTGGATCTGGGTAGGAACATACACCAACACACACACACACACACATACAGGTTTATAGACAATATCAAGACTTTTGAAAAAGACGTGACAAATGGGGCCGTGCTTTTCCCAAGGTCCTAGAGACCTGGGAATCAAAGTGTTTCCGAGCCATGCTTCTATGAATACATCCATCTGCTCATATTTTGTCTAAGGTATATTGAAGGAAGGTAAACCACGAGTTGCGAAAACGTGCAAAAATTATTGCAAGACTCTCTGCTTGATGACCTATCCTAACCTTAAAGGGATAGTTCGGGTGTTGTAGGTGTATTACTGACAGTAGTTGACGGTTGGTGTGCCCCAGTTTGGATAAACAGACAGGAGCACCGACAGCACAGCAAAGCAATACAGTGCCGGGGATGGCAGAACAACTTATTTTAGCCACCTAAAATAAAGACACACTTAAATAAACAAAAAAAAAAGCGATATCCGTTTAAGTGTACGCTATATTTAGAATATTTTTAAAACAATACCTGTTTTTTTCACTGTGATTTCACTGTGTACGTGTGTCTGACAGGTGTTGGTCCTACCTGGGCCGTACGGGAGGAAGACAGCCCATCTCCCTGCAGCAACGGGGTTGCGTGTACAAGGGCACGGTGCAGCACGAGGCTCTCCACGCTCTGGGCTTCCACCACGAGCAAGTCCGCTCTGACAGAGACCGATACGTCTCCATCCTTACCCAGAACATCAGGCCAGGTCAGCTATCCCGCGAGAACCTTTATTTCACAGTCCTGGTTTCATGTGTTTCACAATGAGATGAGAACAATGGAGGGGTGAGTTTATAGCTTATTGACTGAAGAGTCACCAATAGAGAGGCGGTCCGGTGGATCACCATGGGACCTTATTTCAGAAAAAATAGGTACGGTGGTCAACGACAATTTGATCCTGTTTGAATTGCGCCATGAATCACACAAAGGATGTTTGTCAATTTAAAACATAATTTTTCAAGTAAAGAAAGCCGCATTTTGATGTAAATGGTAAATGGAATGCATTTATAGAGCGCTTTTCTAGTCTTCCGACCACTCAAAGCGCTTTACACTACATGTCAGTATTCACCCATTCACACACTGATGGCAGAGGCTGCTAAGGTGCCAACTTTGCCCATCAGGATCTAATCTAAATACTCATTCACACACCGATGGCTATGCCTTCGGGAGCAATTTGGGGTTAAGAGTCTTGCTCAAGGACACATCGACCTGTGACCCGGAGCAGCCAGGGATCGAACCACCGACCTTCCGATTGGTGGACGACCTGCTCTACCCTCTGAGCCACAGCTGCCTGTTAGTAGCTTTGTCGTAGTATCATTTAGTTTTGTGTGAAACCGCTAAGTGATCTACAGCTCTCGTCTCGCACAATATACATCACCAACACTAGCTAGCTAGCTAACTTAGCTACGTTTCACGCACAAATGAAACATTATCTGACCTGATGTGTTTTATGCACCTGGATCTGGAATATTGGTATTTCACTTGTATTGGTATTGACTACTAAATTTCTGGTATTCTCGCTTGTTTTGCTCTCCTGATCACAGAACTTAAATTTCACTTTAATTCAATGTAAGCAAAAGCCAATAATGTCAGTACACAACCTTTGAGGTTATCTAATAACCAAATAGAAGCCAGACTTATATCTACATATAACTGCAGAAAGGAAGATGGTTTGCCGTCAGGGCAGCCAAGATATAAACTAGTATGTAAACTCCTGATTGCACGCACCAGGTTATAGAAAGTTGCAGAAGGTTGCACTGTCACTGAAGAAGAAAACTCTCCCTCTCTACAGGAGCTGAAGGAAACTTCAAGAGGCAGAAGACTAACAACTTGGATACTCGCTATGACTTCAACTCTATCATGCACTACAGCAAGTAAGTGTGTCTGTGTGAGTGCGAGCATGTGTGTCTTTGGAAATATAGTCAGTGGTGGAAGAAGTACTCAGATCTTTTACTTAAGTAAAAGTAGCAATACTACATTGAATAATGTTACATTAAAGTCCTTTATTCAAAATCATACTCAAGCTAAAGTACAAAAGTATGAACATCAAAATATAACTAATATTTAAGTACTCATTAGGCAGAATGGCCCATTTCAGATTCAAATATATATATATATATATATATATATATATATATATATAAAAATATAATATTACTGGATTATAATTAGTGATGCATTAACATTAATGTGTGCATGATAATTTTGCAGCTGGTAAAGGTGGAGCTAATGCTAACTAATACTCTGTGTAGCTAAATCTATAATAATACTAGGGCTGTCAAAGTTAACGCGATAACAACGTGTTAATGCAAATTCATTTTAATAACACTAATTTCTTTAACGCATTAATGCAACTTGCTATTTTTAGGTTTTAGCGGGCTCAGTTTTAAAGCTAGAGGGAAAATGTGGTATCATATGAAACTATAAAACTTAAAGAATCCATTGGTACTAACCATGTCATACTAGCTTGTCAGGAGAAAGGGTAAATAACGCTCCACATTTAAGCAATATTTTGGCAAGGAAAAACTGTCCTGGCCATTTTCAAAGGGGTCCCTTGACCTCTGACTTCAAGATATGTGAATGAAAATGGGTTCTCTGGGTACCCACGAGTCTCCCCTTTACATACATGCTCACTTTATGATAATCACATGCAGTTTGGGGCAAGTCAAAGTCAAGTCAGTACACTGACACACTGACAGCTGTTGTTGCCTGTTGGGATTTGTATATATCGTAGAACAAAACGCTAAAATCTCTAAGCTTATTACAGTCATCTAACTAAAGAACCCATTCAAAAAACTCACTGACTTCCAGACGAGGGAACAGGAAGTGCTATAATGCTAACTCATTTCAGGGTTTTAGGACTCATTCCTGCAGCGCTGTTTACAACATCAATTGTGAGTTTTGAGCCAGTGTGTTTGTGTTCAGCTCTATATAACAACAATCTTGTGTTTGTGTGCTCCTCAAGGTACGCATTCTCCAAAAACAGGCAGCCAACCATCGTCGCTAAGCGCAACCCTAACCAAAACCTTGGAGGAGCCAAAAAGATGAGCAAAACTGACATCCTTCGCGTCAACAAGCTTTACCAATGCAGTGAGTGGAAAATTAACACTATATTCTGTAAAACTAAAAGGTAACAATTCATTTTACGGGTCTACAAATTGTATTGTTTTAATTAAAGTTAATTGATATGCTTTATTCCAATGTCTGCTGGTAAATAAATAATAATTAGCAAATAACTTATTTGAAATATCTTTAAAGAATTTACATTACATTACATTAGCTACCAGGTTACATTTGTGTAGACAATGAGTCAGACAATGGTGAGATTTGTGCCTGATCAGAAGTGTCTTCTATTAGTTTTGATTTTCCACCTCCGATGAAAAGCAGCCGCTTCTCAAGCCTAAGGGCCCTATTTTAACCATTATATGTTATTTTAGCACATCATTATTAAATCATGTTTATAATAAGGTAATTTTTAGGTAAATATTGGGGTAAATTGGCAGTATTTCCAAATACATTTCAAATAGGTTACTTGCTAAATATCACCTAATTATCATGAAATTTACGGACCTGCAAAATGAAGTGTTACCTCCTAAAACACAGTGAACATATCCCACTACACTGACTGGGTTACCATGTAACATAAGAACAAGGAAAATAAATATTGATATGAGATATTAATCAGAATCTGATTGTTTGTTTCCTAACCAGGGTGAATGACGGAAGGAAAAGGGTCGACCTCCAGATAACTTCAACTCTCGGCTTGTCGTGATTCAACCAAAGGCCCAGATCTGTTGTACTATTATAATATTATCCAGACAATTTGAGCTAAATGTCCTCTATTTTTTTATGTGTTTTTTTTATTTTGTGGTTTCTTCTTGAAATTTGTGATTTATAGTCAATGACTTTGTATTCATCTCTACCATGAAGGGAAATATTTGTCCAATAAATATATAATCTACAAAAACAAAAAAGATGTGATTTTATTTTTCCACCAAAAGGAGGCAGCACCCCTCCATGGTTTCTACGGGGGTCTACAGTTTGGATAATTTGGTCTCTTCAGCTCTTCAGTGTAACATCACACATCAGTTCTTTGTTTAACTATAGATAGATGTACTGTTCAGGTCCATGACCGTCTACAGACTTTACAGGATGTACAGTATATAGTTTGGTAGTTTTAGTCCAGTACTGAGACTCTGACCCCTCCAAAGGGTCACCAGATAATGATATGATTAATGGGATATGCAAGAAATAACATGCAATTGTGAAATCATTTCACCTCTTTGAGCCTCAAACAGTTTAAGTTTAAATGAAACCAACTGAGATGTTTAGAGGGGAAATGTTATGACAATTCATGGACATCTGAGACATGACAAGGGGCCCCAACTAGGCACTTAAAAAATCTTGATCTGAAAAGTAACTGGTAGTAATTAGGTAACGACCAATTACCCTGACGTTGAAACGAAAGTTTAAACTTAGACTAGTCGACGAAGTAAGAAAACACACTTTTATGATCGTTAAATTCATCATTAACTTGATTTTTATGTGGTAACACTTAAAGGTACACATACACCCTAATTTTGATGTTATGCTGGTGCCCACACTTACTAATTATTACTGAACACACACTGATATCATCATTTTTGATTCAGAAAGTATTGAACAAATTAAGATTTTGTCCTGATGGTGCTAGATTCAAAATCAGAGGATCAGCAAAATGATCACCTGAAGGGGGAACATGAATGTTTGAAACAAATTTTATGGCAATCCACCCAATAGTTATTGAGATATTTCAATCTGGACCAAAGTGGTGGACCGACCCAATGATATTGCCATCCAAAAGCCAATCACATGACTAAACAAAGGTTTGAATATGTTACTTGAAAAGGGCTCTTTTACACCCAAGACATATTCAGAGCAAAATTGGTAGGATCTGGGCCACACGTCCCAGAAGATCTTGAAGATCTGTGTTGGGACCCACCATCAAGATGGTGGCAAAAACCACATGAACTCAGTCACATGATCCTTGTGACATGGACTCAGCTCAGTAAACCTTGGCTACTGTAGCATGATGACTCATTCACATGTACTTGTGAAATTCACCCAGGACAAAACCAAAGGACACTCCTTTGTTTTTTTCTCTTTTTCTTCTCCTCAATAACTGCTGACCGGCAGGAGTTGAGCTGCTGCTCTTCTCACCTAAGCTCTCCCTGCAGACCAGAAGCTGCAGAAGTAGCTCTGCTCTGATCTATGAACTGTTAGAAAACAGACATAGAAACACAAGGAACTTCTAAGGCAGAAGACGCGGGAGCTTGCCTTTTGACCAGCTAACTTCAAGCAACAAGAGCAAGGAAGTTAGCATCAAGCTACCAAGCTGCAGAAACAGGACATGACCAGTTTCCCTCAAAGCTGCACAACTGGATCTCACACAGCAAAGATAACATCTTTGACTTCTTTGAGCCACAGAAACATGTCTCCCCTCCTCTCTCTCTCTGTCTCTCTCTGTTTGTCTCGTCTTCTCAGGCTGAAATATTGTTTGTCTAACTGATCAGAGTTTGAGATCTTGAACAAAGAACAGGATTAGCGACACAGATTCCAACGTTCTTAACAGCAGCGTAACTGTTATATAAATGTAACTGCAGGCAGAACCAGACATATGTTTGAATTCCAGCCAAACCTTTGCGGCCATTAAGTATTATCTTCATGAAGATAGTACTATGGTATATACAGTAAATACAAGGCAAAAGTGAGCATGGCTCACATACCCCGCTCACCGCTCGACCCCTACTAAAGTAGAGCCAAAGGTTTTGCCCATTTGGAACTAATGGAATTAATGGGCATTTACTAATTAACTTATTAACTAATTAACTAATTAACTAATTAATTAATGGACACCTTGGACTTCAAACCCCCAAAAGGCACAACTAGACCACGATGTCAACCAGCATACCATATTTGAAGTTCCTAAGTTCAATAGTTTCCGAGTTCTGCTCTGGAAATGAAAGTGTGACACGTGGACGGAAGGAGGAAACCGACTACGTTGTCGCGGGGGTATAATAAATGTCACAAAGTGGCCGATGAACTTGCTTTGGCTATGGCTTCTTTCTTTGTGTTGCACATATGATACAAAATGGAATTCAATGGAATGATGTCAGGAAAAGAAAAATAAATTATTCAGAAGAAAATCATGTACGGTCAAATTCATAGTATAAAGAGTTTAAGTTACCTCTCTTTCTGGAAATGAAAAGTCAAGAGTTTCCCTCATCTCAGGGTTAAAAAATTCAGAGTTTTCACTAATCTTACTTTCTGAAACAGACACCAGTCTCAACATAACACTACTAACAAGTCTGAAGTGTGAGGCAACAGCCTGATAAAATGTAGGTTGCGTCACCGTACCGCATAAGTCCACTGTCATCCAAAAATCTTTATCTGTTGTATAAATAATCAAATGAACATTTTATTCCATGTTACGTGCCAAGCTTTAATCGCTCACGATACACAATTGCGCCCTTGTGTCAAACACACACACAACACGTTTTAAAAACACTATTTCATAATTACATTCCAATCATTTAGGATGTACTGTACTAGGGAGATAATCATACACATTCTATTTCTTCATTTCACATGTTAATCACTGCTGTAACCTGCTGAGCCAGAAAGCTGATGAATAACTCAAGATGCTTCCTTCTCAGCTTCACTGCTAAACTGGAGAGTTGATGGGTCGTTTTATTTGCAAGTTCCTGTTTTCCTGTTTGCTCCTTCAATTTAAAACTCAGATTAACAAGTTATAGACACCTAAAATAAACAAAATACACCCAAAGCAGCGTGTTCTTACAGCTTTGCGGCAACAGTTTGGGGACGGTCCTTAGCTGTTTCAACAAGACAAAAGCAGGGCCAGTTGCATGCAATTAGACCTATTCTTTGTGTTAGATATAACATGAAGTTAGACTTGCTGTAGACACTTTAATTTAACTGTTGAAGCATCCCTATGAGTGAATAATGCAGGAATGACTTAGATAACCTGTCATGCAATGCTTTATGGGTGAAGTAAGACACTTCAGGTTCAATGTTAGCAAAAAGTAATGGATAAACTGTTGAAATAGTTATCTAAAAGTTAGCTAAAAGTATTGGATGAACAGTTGAAATAGTTAGCTAAAAGTTAACGTTAGCTAAAAATAATGGGTAAACAGTTGAAATAGCAGTTTTGTTGCCTAATCCTAACCAAGTCCATCTTTTCCTAAACCTAAGTAGTTTGTTGCCTAAGCCTAACCAAGTCGATCTATTCCTAAACCTTACTAGTGTTAGTTTGAAAAGACTGAAGTGGAACTTGACACATGCGTCACATGTTACTGGACATTCGTAGGAAAACGCACAAAAAATACGTTATTGAAAGTCGTGCTGAGCGTCACGGGAAAAAAAGGGAAATTCGTGTATATGTACACGAATCAAGTAGATACAATTTTGTGACTATTTCACTGTGACTGACTATGTTGAACAATGTTGTGCTACTTGCCTTTGCCATTGAGAGACGAGAGTTGGCCATAAAGATCTAAAAACATTTGAACAAAGTGCTGCTGTTTTTCTGAGTTGGACAGTCTCTTTACATACTGACCCGTCTCAGCCGGAAACGATGGTCACAAAATCAATCTTCTTCCCATTCAAAACCTGCTTGGTTCCTTCTCACTGTGGAAAGTTGACTTTCAAGTCAACAAAAGTTGTTTTTCATATTGTGGTATAATAATTGAAGCTTTAGAAGGTCACACTGTGCACACTGGGGGAGTTCAATGTAAACAGACGGGTTTTTGAAAGGTGGAAAAAACCCAAATGTGAGAGTTTCAGTTGGGTTAAAGACAGATATGTTAACTGCAGTCTGACTGATGACCTGCCTGAACCACAAACATGTATTTGACATAGCATATTTCACTTTGACTGTTGTCACAGCTTTTGATTGGCTGGTTAAGTGATCCTTCCATAACCTATACTTTTCGCTCTCAGTCATTTAGCTTGGTATGCTTCATTACGTCTATACAATGACTTGACGGTATAATGTGTTCACCCAACCCGATATCATGGGAGGGCGTAAATACAGCAGCACGAACCTTGAAGGACATTCTGCATGTCACGATACAGCCCCGAGACAGACGGAAAGGCATGTGGATGACAGGATTGATGTGCAACGCAAAAACATGTGACGAGGACGCCGTTTGTGCTTTAGGCGTGTCATTTTAGCAACATGTTGTACTGACTGAAATGCAATGACCTAAAATTAAAGATGGAGAAAGACCACTTATGGTGGGCGGGAGGTGAGGTGGATGGGTACAACAAACAATACTTCAACTATGAGACGATGTGTTCGAGAGGTGTTTTGTTTTGCAGGTGACGTTAGTGAAGCCTGTCACGTTTTGTGGTTTTGTGCTTTCCGAACTGATGTAACATTGTTTCCGTACGTAGTTTACTTAGTTTGTGTACTTATTTCAAGCCCAACCATGATGTTTTTCCTAAACCTCACTAAATGGTTTCGTTACCTCAACTTAAGTGAGTGGTTTTAGTTAACTTAAATAAACACGTGTAATATTCACGCCTCAGTGAGGCAAAACGTGACATCGTGTTGCATGATGAGGCATTTTAGGCTTTTCGCGTGTCATTTATACGCCATGACGTTACCGTGAAACAGTCACGGTTATGTTTAGGCAACAAAATCCCATATTTAGGTTCTGGAAAAACCTCATGATTGGCTTAAAATAAACATGTGAAACCAGAAGTCAAAGTTGATTTATTTGTCACGTAACTTCCGGGCTTAAGTTACAGCACTTCCAGAGTTATTTTAACCCAAACCGCGATCTTTTCCTAAGCCTAACTAAGTAGTTTTGTTGCCTAAGACTAACCAAGTCGATCTTATTCTAAACCTAAAGAACCCGACACAACAAGGCGACGGTCGGGCGTCGGACAGTTTGGGGCCATTGGCGAGCGTCCGTCGGCCTAGTTTTTGCAGTGTGTCCTGCACCGTCGGCTCTAGTCTGCCCGTGTTGGAGGTTTTTCGGTCGATTCAGAGTTGAATTCATCACTTTAATTATCTTCAAATACACCCATGGGCTGTATGCTGTAAGCCTGTACCGTGGTGGATGTATTAACGTCTCTGTTCCCAAACAACCGGCTATCGGCCAGTAGCTAGTGGTGCTATTAGCACGACATCAACAGAATTTAATGGAGTTGTAGGTTTACTAACACGCAGGGCAAAAGCACAGAACACAACCTCTTCTACATCCATGGTCTGTGGTCTATTGGACTCCATTTTAGATCCTTGACATGAAAACGTTTGAGATGGCTCTCAAAATCTGGATTTTTCTATCTTCTATTTATGTCCATCGCTAACTTTATGCTCCTCTAGGAAGCAAAAAAGCTAAAAAGTAAGTAAATAGTTATTATAGTATGCATATTTATAATATTTATATTGTACAACACTAGAACAATTTCAGTAGAGACATTAAATATGAGAGTAGAGTACAAATAATTTAGTTTTACTTTTGTACAGCACTTTGTAAGCGGACGTTTTACTGGCGTCTGGTAGTCGCTTTCAGTCCAAAATGGCGGCAGCGTAGCTCTGCTGCTGGACGCTGATGTCTCAATGGAACGACCAATTGACTCTCACGTGTTATCAATATACGTTCTTTGATAACAACGAGGATAACAAGCGAGAAAATCCACTAAGGGCAGGTTGGAGGGTTGGTGGATGGTTCATAGAACAAACACACCCAGGAGACCATTGTCTGATCTTTTCTATTCTTATCTACTGTGGGTGTGTAATCTATGCTCAAGTGTGAACAACAAAGCAGTTGTACCGTATGTTACATACTGTATGTAATGTACAGTCAACAGTAACATGCAGCCGTGCCTCATTCCTGTGTACCTCGGAGAACAGTTTGTTCCTTTAGCTCACATCAGGGTTGCTTTTACAAAAAAACAAATACTTCATGTTTTATATATAATATGAGCTATGCATGTACAAATATATTGTAAATTTATTTTATTTGCCAAAAGACAAATCTATTGTTTGCTTACCTACATCCTACTGAGACAAATTGTTGTAAAACTCCACCAAAAATCAATCAGTTCTTATCTATTTTTTTTTCTTTTTCTTAAGGCTGTCAATTGATTAAAATAGTTGATTAATCGCAAATTAATCATACATTTTTGTTCAAAATGTACCTTATAGGGAGATTTGTCAAGTATTTAATGCTCATATCAACATGGGAGTGGGCAAATATACTGCTTTATGCAAATGTATGTATATATTTATTATTGGAAATCAATTAACAACACAAAACAATGACAGATATTGTCCAGAAAAAATCACAGTTACTGCATTTAGAGACTCGTGGGTACTCATAGATCCCATTTTCATTCACATATCTTGAAAATTGCCATGGCAGTTTTTCCTCGCCAAATTTTAGCGTAAGTTTGGAGCATTATTTAACCTCCTTCGCGAGGCTTTCTACTTTCATATGATACCAGTGTCTTCACTCTATCTTTAAAACTGACTAAAAATCTCAAGTTGCGTTAATGCGTTAAAGAAATTAGTGATGTTAAAACAAATTTGCGTTCACACGAATTATTAACTTTGACAGCCCTACCTGAATTTCCCTTCTGGGGATCAATAAAGATTTATCTTATTCTAGTCACTTTTAAGGAAAGCTTCATGAAGTAATATATGTTTACCAACCCCTTCTTTCTCAAAGTGATCAATAAGCCATTTGTTAGTTTGTCACTTGACAATGACTCATCCATTCACATGCATTCTCCCATCTAAGACGATCTACTTACTGAGTGTTGACTGATGAAGGTTGTTGTGCTCTGACCTGTGGAGAAAAGAAGTTACATAACATCTGTACTTTGGGTAAAAATAGCCTCATCCCTGAGAAGAAGTTTTACCACCCAGAAACATGTTGAGTTTTACAGAAACACTTTTCTAAATACATCCCACTGCTTCTCGATGTCATGAACAGATTTTGACACAACATGCCTGAGGGCTCATTGTTAATTTTGTTTTTCTTGCCTTTACTCTTATTTTCCTTTCTTTTTTATGGTTATATCTGATATCATCAGTGGTGGAGTGCAACTAATTTAACCTACACAAGGGTTGCTCGATGTATTTTCATGTATTTTCAGTATACTTGTACTCGACTACATTGCAAAGAGCAAAATATTGTATTTTTTACTCCAAATACACTCATCTGGCAGCTTTATATGTACTTTACAAATTGAGATTTGAAATACAAAACATATGATGAGCTTATAAACTATGTTGTTCTGTTATTGATTATAGGTACTACCATATGGTAAATGGTTAAATAATGTATAATTAAACTTAGATAATAGTTATTTTACTGTTAACAAACAATGAAATGATAATCATTGTTTACTAATTATTAGTAATGCTATCATTTCTTTTATTTTATCATCAGTTTGTGTAATATGAAATAATTAGTTCATAAATTATATATCGTACCAAAGCTGATAGGAGACGATAATTACACTCTGATTACAGTAGTAAAGTATTTATGAACAATTTATTGCTCCACACATTATAACATTTTATATTCTATATTAAGCATCATTTGAAATCCCTTGCAAAACATCTATAAACATTACAGAGGTAAATGGAGTATGAAGTATTTATTAACCATTTAACAAAGTATTATAATCATCAATTGAAAGTTTATAATATCAATCCAAATAATGTTTATGGACGGTTTACAAACCATTATTAACCATTAATAAAGTGTTACAAATATCTATGTAATATTTATATATTTTGTTTTAAAAACAATTTCTTAAAGGTTTACAAATCATTTCATAAACATAAACAAATATTTATAATATAGAATATAAAATTTGTGCTACAGTAAACTGTTAAATAACAAATTATAGCATTACTAATTATAAGTAAACGTTATTAATTATTATTTTATGGTTTGATAACAGTAAAATAACTATCAACTAAATTTTAATTATAAATGATGGTTATTATAAATTGCTATCAATGCTGCTTATACATCAATGCATCAGTAATAATTATCCAACCAACATGGGCTATTTTGGTGCACGATGACATAATGGTATAATTACTGAGTGCTTCCTGGAAAATCACTGTGAGTTCAATTCTTCTTCTTGAGCAGCTTCATGTGAACATGAATTATTTGATTGACAGCTGGGTGCAACAGATGATTAAGAATCCTCGAACACGCCCTCTGTGAGTCGCCTATAAAGAGCGATGGGCTGAGCACCTGCAGCATCGAGCATCAGACTCAACAGCTGCAACAGGTAAACTCCTCTCATCTCCTTCTTATTCTTTTTGTTCTTACTTTATTGTATTTAGCACTATAACTTCTTTTTTAACCACCAAACACTGTTCATATTTTGACTTTATTTACAGATTGAACTCAAGATGACCACCGTCATGATTCCGGTTTGCCTTTTCCTCCTTTTCCTCTCGGCGATGGCCGCTCCTCGGGTAAGTCTGACTCTTTAAACACTGGGATTAAAGAACAAAAGTCCTCAAAATCTCTATTTTTATTGAACTAAAAGAGAAAAAAAAAATTGGTATGAGCTTGATGCATTTTTTAGATAGTTAAGTTGTTTTTGAAATCATTTATGAACCTTTAAGATGGCAGAGAATTGTCAAAATCTGGGATAAAAAAAATCCTCAAAATCTCTTTAATTTTAATGAACTAAAAGAGGAAAACAGAAATTTTGTTAAGAGCTTGATGCATTTTTGAGTTGTTTTTTAAATAATTTCTTGAGCCTTTTAAGATGATGGAGGATTGTCAGAATAAATAAAACAGCATTCTTCAATTTAAATGAATGGAATTTTTTAAAAACAAAGCCATTTTTTATTTGTCTGGTTTTCACTTTGCAGAAACAGAACTATCGCTAGAAAACATGATTTAAAAAATATGCATTGTTGTGCTTTTGTTTTGCAGCTTGCAATGGTTGATGAACCTCAAACAGGTGAGTTGATTAATGGAGAATTCCCCCAAATATTGAAATTAAAATGTATATCTTTTCTCTTTCCTCTCGATTCACATCTGACATGTGAGTAATTTACAAGCTAAACTGCTGCTAATAGTTTCTGGTATCATCTGGTTTTCTTTCAGGAGAACTGGAAACAGAATCAACCACTGAAGAAATCGAGAGAGCGAACGAAAACTTAAGTAAGACAGAAGTTTTATATAATTTATAAATACATGATGGCGAAAACACAGAAATGCCCACTTTATGAGAATCACATGCAGTTTTATGAATGCAGCATAAATGTGTTATTTTCTATTCTAAAATGGTGTATTTGAATATTTATTCATACTGGGGTCCCTAAACAGTCTTGAATTACATAAATTGGGTATCACAGTAAAGCTGAGACTCTTGTGGATCCAATGAGCCCAACTGTATTCATGTGTGATGATGTTAGTCCCCATAGGAGCCATTTCATTGTAGTGAGACCATTTTTTTCAAACTTGACCTCACTGTATAAAATGACCTGTGGTGACCTCTAGGATAATCACAGCCTCATGAAACTTTACAGCCACAAACTACGGACCTAGAGCATTCAGAGGATGGATGGTTTTCCTAGCTAGATTGACAATAAGGGGGTTTCTGAGCGCCATCCAATCGCCGAAACATGCAATTCTTGCAGAAATCTCAAAATGTCTTGGTCTGCTATTTTGGAGGGATTATTGATCATTTTTTATAAATTCTCCAGTGGTAAAAAAAATTGTTAAATCAAGCACCAAATGTGTCTAACAAATGGTATCAACCCCCAAATTGCTGCAACAATTTATGAGACATAATAGAGCATGGGGATGACATCATATTCTATCATAATGTTCTAAACCATTATACACTTTTACAATTAATTTTAATTCATTCATTCATTTTTATTTCTGATTTATGACAAGAACAATTTCACACAATCTTCAGGTTCTCAGCTTTCAGATGATGTACACCACTTCTATGTGACATCTACTGTTGACCTGCTATCTCCCCCAAAAGACCCCCTGTAACCCCTAAAAAAGACTAGAATAGGTCTATTATGGGTGTCATAGGGTTAATCAATAATGGAAAAAAAAGCCTTAGCTCATTGGTCGATGTCCATCAAACATGTTAAACGCCAGATTCCTGGTGTGAATATTCATATAAGTTTCTGTTTATTTGTAGCAACAATCCTACAGGACGGCGACATTATGCCAAATAGGCAGAGGAATGCATTACGCTGCCGGGGTAGAACCTGCAGGTGGCCCAGGTCTAGAGGCGGCAAGGTCTATGTGCCCTATGTCATCTCCTCCAGTTACAGTAAGTTGCAGTGACCTTTTTGCCTCCTAAAAACCTGTTTAGTCAACGTCAGCTTTGTTTGGTATGTGAGTTACTAAGGTGGAAGGAAGGCCCGTTTAAGGAGAACACTTCTCAGCAGCCTGTTCTTTGTCTCTGTAGCCGACGACGAGAAAAATATCATCGTCAATGCCCTGGACAGCTTCATGACTGACACCTGCGTTACCTTTGTCTTGAAGACTGACCAACTGGATTACCTCGACTTCTTCCCTGGATCTGGGTAGGAACATACACCAACACACACACACACACACATACAGGTTTATAGAAAATATCAGGACTTTTGAAAAAAACGTGACAAATGGGGCCGTGCTTTTCCCAAGGTCCTAGAGACCTGGGAATCAAAGTGTTTCCGAGCCATGCTTCTACGAATACATCCATCTGCTCATATTTTGTCTAAGGTATATTGAAGGAAGGTAAACCACGAGTTGGAAAACGTGCAAAAATTATTGCAAGACTCTCTGCTTGATGACCTATCCTAACCTTAAAGGGATAGTTCGGGTGTTGTAAGTGTATTACTGACAGTAGTTGATGGTTGGTGTGCCCCAGTTTGGATAAACAGACAGGAGCACCGACAGCACAGCAAAGCAATACAGTGCCGGGGATGGCAGAAAAACTTATTTTAGCCACCTAAAATAAAGACTCACTTAAATAAACAAAAAAAAAAGCGATATCCGTTTAAGTGTACGCTATATTTAGAATATTTTTAAAACAATACCTGTTTTTTTCACTGTGATTTCACTGTGTATGTGTGTCTGACAGGTGTTGGTCCTACCTGGGCCGTACGGGAGGAAGACAGCGCATTTCCCTGCAGCAACGGGGTTGCGTGTACAAGGGCACGGTGCAGCACGAGGCTCTCCACGCTCTGGGCTTCCACCACGAGCAAGCCCGCTCCGACAGAAACAGATACATCAGGATCCTCACCCAGAACATCAGGCCAGGTCAGCTATCCCGCGAGAACCTTTATTTCACAGTCCTGGTTTCATGTGTTGCACAATGAGATGAGAACAATGGAGGGGTGAGTTTATAGCTTATTGACTGAAGAGTCACCAATAGAGAGGCGGTCCAGTGGACCACCATGGGACCTTATTTCAGAAAAAATATGAACGGTGGTCAACGACAATTTGATCCTGTTTGAATTGCGCCATGAATCACACAAAGGATGTTTGTCAATTTAAAACATAATTTTTCAAGTCAAGAAAGCCGCATTTTGATGTAAATGGTAAATGGAATGCATTTATAGAGCGCTTTTCTAGTCTTCCGACCACTCAAAGCGCTTTACACTACATGTCAGTATTCACCCATTCACACACTGATGGCAGAGGCTGCTAAGGTGCCAAGTTTGCCCATCAGGATCTAATCTAAATACTCATTCACACACCGATGGCTATGCCTTCGTGAGCAATTTGGGGTTAAGTGTCTTGCTCAAGGACACATCGACCTGTGACCCGGAGCAGCCAGGGATCGAACCACAGACCTTCCGATTGGTCGACGACCTGCTCTACCCTCTGAGCCACAGCCGCCTGTTAGTAGCTTTGTCGTAGTATCATTTAGTTTTGTGTGAAACCGCTAAGTGATCTACAGCTCTCGTCTCGCACAATATACATCACCAACATTAGCTAGCTAGCTAACTTAGCTACGTTTCACGCACAAATGAAACATTATCTGACCTGATGTGTTTTATTCAGCGACTCCTGGTCTTTTTATCAGCCGGGAAGAGAAAGAACGAGTCAGACCCGTCGCTGGTGTGAGTTCATCCCAGTAGGAAACACACAGGCATCGTAGCTTCAGAGAGCGAGAGAAGTCATTACGACACTTTTGGGTGTGTCGTCTTTCTAATTACGTATTTTTCACAGTCTGATACTTCAGCAGTTTTACAGAAAACTGAGACTTTCTTTACTTGCAAAATTATCTTTTAAAACCACAAACATCATATGTGTCATTCATGGTGCAATTCAAACAGGTTAAAAAAAAATATTTGTCTCTCTCCATTGACTACCGATCATGTTTGGTCTACCGGAAGGGGCGGGACTTCGCCTCTCGATAACAGAATAACAAAGTCTACTGCATGCTAGCAGCTGTGTGTTAGGCTAACATGCTCACAATGACGATGCTAATTGGGTAATGTTTACCATCTTAGTTTAGCTGTTATCAGCAGGTAAGCACACAGTCCTGCATCAGGAATATTGGTATTTCACTTGTATTGGTATTGACTACTAAATTTCTGGTATTCTCGCTTGTTTTGCTCTCCTGATCACAGAACTTAAATTTCACTTTAATTCAATGTAAGCAAAAGCCAATAATGTCACTACACAACCTTTGAGGTTATCTAATAACCAAATAGAAGCCAGACTTATATCTACATATAACTGCAGAAAGGAAGATGGTTTGCCGTCAGGGCAGCCAAGATATTAACTAGTATGTAAACTCCTGATTGCACGCAACGGGGGTTAAAGAAGGTTGCAGAAGGTTGCACTGTCACTGAAGAAGAAAACTCTCCCTCTGTACAGGAGCTGAAAGAAACTTCGAGAGGCAGAAGACTAACAACTTGCGTACTCCCTACGACTTCAACTCTATCATGCACTACAGCAAGTAAGTGTGTCTGTGTGAGTGCATGCATGTGTGTCTTTGGATGCATAGCCAGTGGTGGAAGAAGTACTCAGATCTTTTACTTAAGTAAAAGTAGCAATACTACATTGAATAATGTTACATGTAAAAGTCCTGTATTGAAAATCATACTCAAGCTAAAGTACAAAAGTATGAACATCAAAATATACTCAAAGTACCGAAAGTAAAAGTGCTAATTAGGCAGAATGGCCCATTTCAGATTCATATATATATATATACACCTGGATTATAATTAGTGATGCATTAACATTAATGTGTGCATGTTAATGTTGCAGCTGGTAAAGGTGGAGCTAATGCTAACTAATACTCTGTGTAGTTTAACCTATAATAATACTAGGGCTGTCAAAGTTAACGCGATAATAACGTGTTAATGCAAATTTGTTTTGACGCCACTAATTTTTAGGTTGTAGCGGGATCAGTTTTAAATTTATAGTGAAGATATATTATATTATATTTAAAACCCAAAAAAGAATCCATTGGTACCAACCGCGTCATGCTAGCTTGTCGTGAAGGAGGATAAATAACGCTCCAAATTTAAGCAAAATTTTGGTGAGGAAAAACTGTCCTGGCCATTTTCAAAGGGGTCCCTTGACCTCTGACTTCACGATATGTGAATGTATATGGGTTCTATGGGTACCCACGAGTCTCCCCTTTACAGACATGCCCACTTTATGGTAATCACATGCAGTTTGGGGCAAGTCATAGTCAAGTCAGCACACTGACACACTGACAGCTGTTGTTGCCTGTTGGGCTGCAGTTTTGCCATTAGAATTTTTGAAGCAATTACCAGAAGTACTACGTTAGCGTGGTAGTCTGATGTAGCCACTTGTTAGCAACCGCCTTTTTTAAGACACATAGAAGCTTCAAAATTCATGAGTGGAATATTTACTGACAGATTTTATATCGAAGAACAAAACGTTAAAGTCTCTTAAGCTTGTGTTAACCACAGACCTTATTTCAGTCATCTAACTAAAGAACCCATTCAAAACACTTACTGACTTCCAGACAAGGGAACAGGAAGTGTTAAAATGCTAACTCATTTCAGGGTTTTAGGACTCATTCCAGTTTTGAGCCAGTGTGTTTGTGTGCAGCTCTATATAACAACAAACTTGTGTTTGTGTGCTCCTCAAGGTACGCATTCTCCAAAAACGGGCAGCCAACCATCGTCGCAAAGCGCAACCCTAGCCAAGACCTTGGAAGAGCCAAAGAGATGAGCCAAACTGACATCCTTCGCGTCAACAAGCTTTACCGATGCAGTGAGTGGAAAATGAACACTATATTCTGTAAAACTAAAAGGTAACAATTAATTTTACAGGTCTGCAAATTTCAAGGTAATTAGATGATAATTACCTATTTGAAATTTCTTTGGAATTACTGCCAAATTACCGCAATATTTAACTCAACATTTATGAAAAATTACTTTATTATAAACATTATTTATCAATTATATTCATCTATTTTCCAATAGCTGGTAATTTATTTAATACATTTCCAGGAAAAGAATACAAAGTTAATTGATATGCTTTATTTCCATGTCTGCTGATAAATAGATAATAATTAGCAAATAACTTATTTGAAATTTCTTTTAAAAAACTCCCTTAATTATGATATTAGCTACCAGGTTACATTTGTGTAGACAATGAGTCAGACAATGGTGAGATTTGTGCCTGATCAGAAGTGTCTTCTATTAGTTTTCCACCTCCGATGAAGAGCAGCCGCTTCTCAAGCCTAAGGGCCCTATTTTAACCATTATATGCTATTTTAGCAAATAATTATTAAATCATGTTTATAATAAGGTAATTTTAAGGTAAATATTGGGGTAAATTGGCAGTATTTTCAAATACATTTCAAATAGGTTACTTGCTAAATATCACCTAATTATCATGAAATTTAAGAACCTGTAAAATGAAGTGTTTCCTCCTAAAACACAGTGAACACATCCCACTACACTGATTGGGTTACCATGTACCATAATAACAAGGAAAGTAAATATTGATATGAGATATTAATCAGAATCTGATTGTTTGTTTCCTAACCAGGGAATTAATGACGGAAGGAAAAGGGTCGACCTCCAGATAACTTCAACTCTCGACTTGTCGTGATTCAACCAAAGGCCCCAATCTGTTCTACGGCAAGAATATAACCTCAAACAACAAACAGACAGCTTTGACAACATGCTGTCTCTCATTAAGATATTAGCTTATAATGTGCACAGAAAACCTTCAGGAAATTGTTTCAGCTTGTCAGAGAGACTGATGAAGGAAGGTCAGACATGGTACCAGTAACCTGTTGGGAGATTACTTTTTTTTTACTTTATGTTTTTTTTAACAATTTGTAATTGGATTTAAATCATTCACTCACTTTTTCATTGGTTTTAAAATCAATAAACTTTATGATTTGGTAAAGGTTTTACTGAGCTGGCTCACAAAGCCAAGAGACGATGATCTATGACTCATCTATCTATCTATCTATCTATCTATCTATCTATCTTTCATATGAACTACCAGTAGGAGAAGCATTTTGATTTTTTACTTAAGTAAATATTGTAACACACTGCTGTAAAAATACTCCATTGCAAGTAAAAGTCCTGTATTCATGAAGTGTAGTAAAAGTATGCAAAACCTAAAACCAAATATACCAAAATGTAACATAAAATAGAAATAATTGTTTGCAGACACAAGCAGGAAAGTCTGATGGGATCCAATAGCAATTAATAACTTAAAAAAATAAGTATTCTGAATTACCTGGCAATAACAATTAATATAATCAGGACAATTTGAGCTAAATGTCCTTTTTCCTTACTTTTTTAATTTTGTGGTTTCTTCTTGAAATTTGGGATTTATAGTCAATGACTTTGTAGTCATCTCTACCATGAAGGGAAATATGTGTCCAATAAATATACAATCTACAAAAACAAAACATATGTGAGTTTATTTTTCCACCAAAGGAGGCAGCACCCCTCCATGGTTTTTACGGGGGTCTACAGTTTGGATCATTTGGTCTCTTCAGCTCTTCAGTGTAACATCACACATCAGTTCTTTGTTTTACTGTAGATGGATGTACTGTTCAGGTCCATGACCGTCTACAGACTTTACAGGATGTACAGTATATAGTTTGGTGGTTTT
This sequence comes from Sebastes fasciatus, assembly GCF_043250625.1. Classification (NCBI taxonomy): domain Eukaryota; kingdom Metazoa; phylum Chordata; class Actinopteri; order Perciformes; family Sebastidae; genus Sebastes; species Sebastes fasciatus. Next base: position 4,575,334 of record NC_133796.1, on the reverse strand, counting down.
AGTCCATTAAGTCCCAGCCTACAGGTCGGACTCGAGCCCCTCCAAAGGTCAACAGATAATAATATGATTAATAGGAGATGCAAGAAATAACATGCAATTGTGAAATCATTTCACCTCTTTGAGCCTCAAACAGTTTAAATTTAAATTAAACCAACTGAGATGTTTAGAGGGGAATTGTTATGACAATTCATGGACATCTGAGACATGACAATGGGCCCCAACTAGGCAATTCAAAAATCTTAATCTGAAAAGTAACTGGTAGTAATTAGGAGGGATGCTCCTAACGACCAATTACCCTGACGTTGAAACGAAAGTTTAAACTTAGACTAGTCGACTAAGTAAGAAAACACACTATTATGATTGTTAAAGTCATCATTATCTTGATCTTTATGTGGTAACACTGTGGTACACATGATCCCTAATGTTGATGTTATGCTGGTGCTCACACTTACTAATTATTACTGAACAAAAACTGATATCATAATCTTTGCAGGTATTTGGTCAGAAAGTATTGAACAAATTAAGATTTTGTCCTGATGGTGCTAAATTAAAAATCAGGGGATCACCAAAATGATCACACGTCATCCTGAAGGGGGAACATGAATGTTTGAAACAAATTTTATGGCAATCCACCCAATAGTTGTTGAGATATTTCAATCTGGACCAACGTGGTGGACCGACCCAATGATATTGCCATCCAAAAGCCAATCACATGACTAAAAAAAGGTTTGGATCTGTGTTGGGACCCACCATCAAGATGGTGGAAGAAACCACATGAACTCAGTCACATGATCCTTGACCCATGGATTCAGCTCAGTAACCATTTGCTACTGTAGCATGATGACTTATTCACATGTACTTGTGAAATTCACCCAGGACAAAACCAAAGGACACTCCTTTGTTTTTTTCTCTTTTTCTTCTCCTCAATAACTGCTGACCGGCAGGAGTTGAGCTGCTGCTCTTCTCACCTCAGCTCTCCCTGCAGACCAGAAGCTGCAGAAGTAGCTTTGCTCTGATCTATGAACTGTTTGAAAACAGACATAGAAACACAAGGAACTTCTAAGGCAAAAGACGCGAGAGCCTGCCTTTTGACCAGCTAACTTCAAGCAACAAGAGCAAGGAAGTTAGCATCAAGCTACCAAGCTGAAGAAACAGGACATGACCAGTTTCCCTCCAAGCTGCACAACTGGATCTCACACAGCAAAGACAACATCTTTGACTTGGAACCACAACTTCAACACATGGAATTGCAACCCTTTCTGCCATGGATTGGTAACGTATTGGGCTTACTTTAGTATTTGCAATTGCACACGCCTGAGCAAGACTGTTCAAATTTGATTTCTGTGAATGTACCTGTATTGATATGTTTAATGTTATTCATTGAGTTTGATTGTTGTGATATTATTTGTAGTTAACATATTTGGGTAGCTGGTTTTGCCACATCTGATGTGTTAAATTATGCCACATAGACAAAAGGTCTTGCATGCAAATTAACCATCTTTTCTAACCGACTGCATAGTCCGACACACATTAAGATCACATACATAAACAGTGAATTAGTTTTAAAACATAACATACACATTCAGATAATCTCAACCCCCACATCACACCCCCTTTTGTCCTTCCTGAGCACATGTGTTCCGAAGAACAAAGAGGCCATGTGGTGACATCCTGGCGGCCAACTTTAATCCAGCCATCTTTGTAGTTTTACAGTCAGCCATATTGTCTGTAGGCATGTGCAGACATCTTGAGACATCTTGTCTCTCTCTCTCTCCCCCTCACTCTCTCACACACATTCAAACACACACACACACACACACACACACACACACACACACACACACACACACACACACACACACATGCTCACACACAGTGTTTGGTTTGTTTTGTTTAGTTATTTAGTTAGATTAATATTGTGTTTTACACCTTTATTATTTTGTAAATAAACGTTTGTGGATTAAACATGCTGGTCTGTTTAATGTTGTACAAGAGTGAATAATGCCAACCGCTGCTGTGTCAAGAACTCCGATATCCTTCAACCTTTACTATCTATTTTGGTTATAGTTATTCATTTAATTATTAATCAAAGTTCTAAATTGATAGTTTAGTGAAGTTAAATCTGAGGCATCATTATACGTATAATGACATTTAATATCTACAGTCTGGCTTCAATTCACCACCTCACCGTCTGCGTCGGCAGTTTCCCATACCACGGTGCTTCCATAATGTGCGTACGCATGGGTCAAAGTTTACGTACTGGTGCGCACATTCTACCATCAAGTTTGTTTTTATAGATCACACCTGTTGCGTGGGAGGTGGCGTACGCACATTTGCATATATTAATGCCACGATAATGAGTACGCCTTTGTTCATTTCCGTGTGTCATTTGTACGGCATGTATCCTGCACTGACTGCAATGTAAAATGCATGTCAATGCTACGATAAGAGTTAGTGATGTAGTATAAAAAGCGAGAAAGACCACTTGCGGTAGGCGGATGAGGAGGTGGATGGGTTCGACAAACAACAAACTTTTGAGCAGGAGACCTGAGTTCGAGACCGTTGTTTTGTTTTGTATGTTACATTGGCGTTTGTCACGTGTTTTTTATTGACGTTTGTGTTTTTTGTAGTTGTTTCCGTACGTTTTTACTTAGTTCAGGTACTTACTTTAAGCCCAACCATGACCTTTTCCCTTACACTAACTTCAGACAATTCAGCATGTTGAATTCATCACTTTTATTACCTTCAAATACACTCAATGGCTGTATGCTGTAAGCCTGTACCGTGGTGGATGTATTAACGTCTCTGTTCCCAAACAACCGGTTTGTGTTGTTGTTATGTAACGTTATGTACGAATTCCAACTAAAAGACGTCCTGCTTTGTGTCATAACCAAACTGACATGAGCGATGAGTGTCCTAACGTGACGAAAATCACTGCCTCTTGCATATTTCTGTCAGATGAACAAACTTGAATCTGTCCGTTCTGAACTCTGAATGTGTTTTTCCTGGTGAACAAGTTTTGTTTTTTTTTGTTGTTGGAGTTGAGTGCTGTTGACTTTTAACCCTTTAACACTGACTTTACTTCCTCGTTGTTTGGAGTCCCTCAGATCCAACTGCTGTATGTGTAAAATAATAATAATAGTTTCAAAATCAACACTTTTTTCTGACCTTTAAACATTTATTAAAACCCAACATGTGGAAAAGTATTGCAGTTCCTTTGCCACAAACTCTGCTTGCACAGTGATGATGTGCAAATATATTGCATATTTCTTTTATTTGCCAAAAAGTCAATCGCAGATAAATCTATTGTATGCTAACCTACATCCCACTTAAACAAACTGTTGTAAAAATTGCGATTAATCACATGGAGTGGAAAAATATGCTGCTTTATGCAAATGTATGTATATATTTATTATTGGAAATCATCGGAATCATCGAATCGGAAGTTCGTTATTTAACCTCCTTCAGGAGGCTTTCTACTTTAATATGATACCAGTATCTTCACTATCTTTAAAACTGACTACAACGTAAAAATCTCAAGTTGTGTTAATGCGTTTACAAATTATTAACTTTGACAGCCCTATTTTATCTATTTATCTGTGCTTATATCTGTCTTTGTGCTGCTGAAACACCTGAATTTCCCTTCTGGGGATCAATAAAGATTTAACTTATTCTAGTCACTTTTAAGGAAAGCTTCATGAAGTAATATATGTTTACCAACCCCTTCTTTCTCAAAGTGATCAATAAGCCATTTGTTAGTTTGTCACTTGACAATGACTCATCCATTCACATGCATTCTCCCATCTAAGACGATCTACTTACTGAGTGTTGACTGATGAAGGTTGTTGTGCTCTGACCTGCGGAGAAAAGAAGTTACATAACATCTGTACTTTGGGTAAAAATAGCCTCATCCCTGAGAAGAAGTTTTACCACCCAGAAACATGTTGAGTTTTACAGAAACACTTTTCTAAATACATTCCACTGCTTCTCGATGTCATGAACAGTTTTTGACACAACAGGCCTGAGGGCTCATTGTTGATTTTGTTTTTCTTGCATTTACTCTTATTTTCCTTTCTTTTTTTTGGTTATATCTGATATCATCAGTGGTGGAGTGCAACTAACTTAACCTACACAAGGGTTGCTCGATGTATTTTCATGTAATGCTACTTTATACATCTACTCAACTACATTGCAAAGAGCAAAATATTGTATTTTTTGCTCCAAACACACTCATCTGGCAGCTATATAGGTACTTTACAAATTAAGATTTGAAATACAAAACATATGATGAGCTTATAAACTATGATGTTCTGTTATTGATTATAGCTACTACCAAACAGTGAGTTTGTTTATATATGGTTAAAAAATGTTAATTAAACTTAGATAATAGTTATTTTACTATTAACAAACAATGAAATGATAATTAATAATGTTTACTAATTATTAATAATGCTATCATTTCTGTTATTCTATCATTGTTTGTGATAATTACACTCTGATTTCAGTAGTAAAGCATTTATTATTAATTTATTGTTGTACACATTATAACATTTTATATTCTATATTAAGTATTTGTAAATATTTACCAAATGATATGCAAACCTTTAATAAATCATTTGTAAAACTATCTATAAACATTACATAGATAAATGGACAAGAAACCAATGTTTATAGATGCTTTACAAAGTATTTATTAACCATTTAACAATGTATTATAATCATGATTTTCAACTTTATAATATTAATCCAAATAATGTTTATGGACGGTTTACAATCCAGTTATTATAATACTATACTATACTATATTATCCAGTTATATTAATAAAGTGTTACAAATATGTATGTAATATTTATAGATTTTGTTTTACAAACAATTTCTTTCCATTTCATAAAAATAAACAAATATTTATAATATAGAATATAAAAAGTTGTAATTTGTGCCACAATAAAACTGTTAAATAACTTAATCAATTATAACGTATATATAATATTCATATATTTGAACATGAAGTATTTGAGTGACAGCTGGGTGCAACAGATAATGATGAATCCTCGGACGCACCCTCTGAGAGTTGCCTACAAAGAGGGATGGGCTGAGCACCTGCAGCATCGAGCATCAGACTCAACAGGTGCAACAGGTAAACTCCTCTCATCTCCTTCTTATTCTTTTTGTTCTTAACTTATTGTATTTAACTGAAAAAACACTGTTCACATTTTGACTTTATTTACAGATTGAACTCAAGATGACCACCGTCATGACTCCAGTTTGCCTTTTCCTCCTCTTCCTCTCGGTGACGGCCGCTCCTTGGGTAAGTCTGACTCTTTTAACACTGGGATTAAAGACAAAAACCCTAAAAATCTCTAATTTTAATTAACTAAAGGAGAAAAAGGAAATTTTGTTATGAGCTTCATGCGTTTTTTAGATAGTTCAATTGTTTTTTTAAATCATTTCATTAGCTTTTAAGATGGTGGACAATTGTCAAAATCTGTGATAAAAAAATCCTTAAAATCTTTCATTTTAATTAACTAAAAGAGAAAAAGGAAATTTTGTTATGAGTTTGATGCATTTTTGAGATAGTTCGGTTGTTTTTTTAAATAATTTATGAGCCTTTAAGATGGTGGAGAATTTTCAAAATCTGGGGTAAAAAAAATTCTCAACATCTCTTTTAGCTCATAAATTTTTTTTATTTTTTTCTCTTTTAATGAACTAAAATAGAAAAAAAAAAATTTGTTTTGAGCTTGATGCATTTTTGAGATAGTTCAGTTGTTTTTTAAAATCATTTTATGAGCCTTTAAGATGTTGGAGGATTGTCAAAATCCATAAAAGAGCATTCTTTAATTTACATGAATGGAATTTTTTAAAAACAAAGGACATTTTTATTCTGGTTTTCACTTGACAGAAACAGAACTATCGCTAGAAAACATGGTTTTAAATTGTGCATTGTTGTGCTTTTGTTTTGCAGAGTGCAATCGAAACAGGTGAGTTGATTAATGGAGAATTCTCTCAAATATTGAAATTAAAATGTATTTCTTTTCTCTTTCCTCTCGATTCACATCTGACATGTGAGCAATTTACAAGCTAAACTGCTGCTAATAGTTTCTGGTATCATCTGGTTTTCTTTCAGAAGAGCTGGAAAGTGAATCAACTATTGAAGGCATCGAGAGAGCGAACCAAAACTTAAGTAAGACAGAAGTTTTATATAATCTATAAATACATGATGGCGAAAACACAGACATGCCAACTTTATGATAATCACATGCAGTTTTATGAATGCAGCATAAATCTGCTATTTTCTATTTTAAAATGGTGTGTTTGAATATTTCTGCATACTGGGGTCCCTAAACAGTCTTGAATTACATAAATTGGGTATCACAGTAAAGCTGAGACTCTTGTGGAGCCAATGAGCCCAGCTGTATTCTTGTGTGATGATGTTAGTCCCTAAAATAGCCATTTCATTGTAGTGAGACCATTTTTTTCAAACTTGACCTGACTCTATAAAATGACCTGTGATGACCTCTAGGATAATCACAGCCTCATGAAACTTTACAGCCACAAACAAGAGAGCTAGAGCATTCAGAGGATGGATGGCTTTCATAGCTAGATTGACAATAAGGGGGTTTCTGAGCAGTTTACACAAAACAAGTTCTCGCCATCCAATCGCCTTAACATGCATTTCTTGCAGAAATCTCAAAATGACAAAAGCTTTTGAAACCAAATCACAGCATGGCTTTTTCTATGGTGTTCCTCAAGGTCTTGCTGTCTTAATATGCTATTTTGGAGGGATCATTGGTCATTTTTTATCACTTCTCAAGTGGTAAAAAAAATGGTTAAATTTAGCACAAAATCTGTGTAACAAATGGTATCAACCCATAAATTGCTGCAACAACTTATGAGACATATTTGAGCATGGGGATGGTCATCATATACTTTTATGATAATTTTGTAAACCCTTATACACTTTTATAATTATTTTAATTTATTAATCAAATTTTATTTCTGATTTATGACTAGAACAATTTGACACACAGTGCTGAGCTGCATCTCCTGCTATCTCCCCCTAAACCCCCCCTAAAAAAGACAAGAATATTATGGGTGTCATAGGGTTAATCAATGATGGAAAAAAAAGCCTTTGCTCATTGGTCGATGTCCATCAAACATGTAAAACTCCAGATTCCTGGTGTGAATATTCATATAAGTGTCTGTTTATTTGTAGCAACAATCCTACGGGACGGCGACATTATGCCAAATACGCGGAGGAATGCATTACTCTGCTCGTTTAAAGGCTGCAGGTGGCCCAAGTCTAGAAACGGCAGGGTATATGTGCCCTATCTCATCTCCTCCAGTTACAGTAAGTTGCAGTGACCTTTTTGCCTCCTAAAGAAACAGTCTAGTCAAAATCAGCTTTGTTTGGTATGTGAGTTACTAATGTACACCACTTCTATGTGACATCTACTGTTGACCTGCTATCTCCCCCAAAAGACCCCCTGTACCCCCTAAAAAAGACTAGAATAGGTCTATTATGGGTGTCATAGGGTTAATCAATAATGGAAAAAAAAGCCTTAGCTCATTGGTCGATGTCCATCAAACATGTTAAACGCCAGATTCCTGGTGTGAATATTCATATAAGTTTCTGTTTATTTGTAGCAACAATACTACAGGACGGCGACATTATGTCAAATAGGCAGAGGAATGCATTACGCTGCCGGGGTAGAACCTGCAGGTGGCCCAGGTCCGGAGGCGGCAAGGTCTATGTGCCCTATGTCATCTCCTCCAGTTACAGTAAGTTGCAGTGACCTTTTTGCCTCCTAAAAACCTGTTTAGTCAACGTCAGCTTTGTTTGGTATGTGAGTTACTAAGGTGGAAGGAAGGCCTGTTTAAGGAGAACACTTCTCAGCAGCCTGTTCTTTGTCTCTGTAGCCAGAGACGAGACAATCATCATCGTCAATGCCCTGAACAGCTTCATGACTGACACCTGCGTTACCTTTGTCATGAAGACCTGGCAATGGGATTACCTCGACTTCTTCCCTGGATCTGGGTAGGAACATACACCAACACACACACACGCACACATACAGGTTTATAGACAATATCAAGACTTTTGAAAAAGACGTGACAAATGGGGCCGTGCTTTTCCCAAGGTCCTAGAGACCTGGGAATCAAAGTGTTTCCGAGCCATGCTTCTACAAATACATCCATCTGTTGAGATGTTGTCTAAGGTATATTGAAGGTGTGTTATCATAGAATTGTCCTCATTTGTCATGAAAAGGAGTACACACACACAAACACACACACACACACAGGATTTAATGAGAAGTAGATCTCATTAATCTGTGATTACATGTGTTACTTTCTGCACCCATTTTCTGATTGCTTGTGTTTGGTCATCATCTTGCATTCTGTCAGTGTTGAAAAAAGTTCTCTGATCCGTTAAGCAAAAGTTGCAGCACAACAACGTGAAAGTACTCCCATTACAAGTAAAAAATACTGCATTCAGACCTCATCCTGCATTTATCAGCAAAATGTAAAGTATTACAAGTAAAAGTACTTTGCAGTCAACACATTCTCACTCATCAAATACCGCCGCTTGGTCAGCGCCCCTCGGCATCGGAGGCCGACACACGGGGTACCCCTCTTGCGTTACTTTTAGATGGACCAGGGACGGCGTGTCAATATACGCTCATTACATGCATAGTGTCCTTTCAAAATAAACTTCCGTTTTCACAGGAAGTTAGGTATAACTAACACAACCACTTAGTTAGGGATTAACTTCACTGACTAGCGACTCTCGTGATTCACTATGGCAAGCCATTTCAACATTTAATAGCTACAGGATATTTGTAGAGATATCTGCATTCTATTTTGACTAGGCAAAACTCTAGTTCTAGATATCCGTAATTTTATACATTTTCCTTTTTTTAATTAATATTTTAAGACATTTATGTTCATTTTCATCCAGCTTTGTGCATCATTATAAATATCAATATAAAAACATTTTCTAAAAATGGGGGATTTCATGATTTTCTCAGTAAGACTAACTATAGATGAAGTAACTATAGATGTCAGTCTTAATACACAAAAAATATAAAATATGTTGGTGTTTTTATGATGCCTAAAGCTGTTGCGGAAATATTTTTTTTTCTGATATTGCAGATAAATGGCAGCTAGAAAGGTGTGCTATGTTAGCTTTGACTCTTAGCATCTAATATACTGTAAATGAATTCAACAGTAATATTAAGTTATTTTTTAAATGTAGTTCAAAATACACAATTACCAAGCTGTATGGAAAGGACACATAACAAATACTTGAGAAGAAAAGGTGATCTTCACCTTGTTTTTTCTTGATCCTGAGGGTCACCTATGTGGGCGGCTGAACCTGTCATCCATGTGCTCACCTGCTAACTTCTGTTTCCATAGAAACTAGATTTGTTTAAACTTTTACTGTGGCATTTGTTCAGTGTCGCGGTAAGGACTCAGAAGTGTGGAACATTTAAATCCTATAAATGATTTGTAAACAAATATATAATTTGAATACGGTGTTAAGTAATATGTCTATAAAATAATTCCATTTTAAATAATATCATATTATAATTGAATTAGCTCATTTTACGTATCTCAACATTGAGAATCACAGTTGAGGGACATGAAGAAAAGTGGCATTTAACCGTAAAATAATGCATACATTTTCTTAAATCACACTATTTATTTTTTATGTCAAGATGGGTAATAATACCGTGTATATATTTATCAATCATTGCACTGAAAACTTTAACATACATCCAAAATTTCATCGCTAGGACTTAAAAATTCCGGTAGTTGCAGAAATACCCAATATTTATATTTCCCTCTGAAATGTATTGAACTATAAGTATAAATTAACATAAAAATCATATACTCAGGTAAAGCAAAAAAGTACCTTTTATTTAAGTACAGTACTTGAGTAATTTTCCACCACTACACACTGGTTTATATTCTGCTTTTGTGAGTGACATGTGTGGTGCGGTATGCCTCATAAACACTTTGGCTGGTTAACGAGAAAGGGTCGTGTCTGGAAGGTAAACCACGAGTTGCAAAAATGTGCAAAAAATTCTTGCAAGACTCTCTGCTTGATGACCTATCCTAACCTTAAAGGGATAGTTCGGGTGTTGTAGGTGTATTACCTACAGTGGATGACCGGCGTTGTGCCCCCAGTTTGGAGAAACAGACAGGAGCACCGACAGCAGAGCAAAGCAATACAGTGATGTGGACAGGGACGGCAGAAAAAAATATTTTAGCCACCTAAACTAACTTAAAAAAAAAAAAAGAAGCAATATCCGTTTGAGTGTACGCTATATTTAGAATATTTTTAAAACAATACCTGTTTTTTTTACTGGGATTCCACTGTGTGTGTGACAGGTGTTGGTCCTTCCTGGGCCAAACGGGGGGTAGACAGCTCATCTCCCTGGAGCAAGGTAGTTGCGTGTACAAGGGCACGGTGCAGCACGAAGCTCTCCACTCTCTGGGCTTCCACCACGAGCAAGTCCGCTCCGACAGAGACCGATACATCTCCATCCTCACCCAGAACATCAGGCCAGGTCAGCTATTCCACGAGAACCTTTATTTCACAGTCCTGGTTTCATGTGTTGCACAATGAGATGAGAACAATGGAGGGGTGAGTTTATAGCTTATTGACTGAAGAGTCACCAATAGAGAGGCGGTCAGGTGGACCACCATGGGACCTTATTTCAGAAAAAATATGTACGGTGGTCAATGACGAGAGACAAATCATTTTTGATCCTGTTTGGATTGCGCCATGAATCACACAAATGATGTTTGTCAATTTCAGAAAGTTGCAGTTTGTTGTAATATCATCTAGTTTTGCATGAAACCGTTAAGTGATCTACAGCTCTCGTCTCGCACAATATACGTCACCAACACTAGCTAGCTAGCTAACTTAGCTCAATTCACGCACAAATGAAACATTATCTGACCTGATGTGTTTTATTCAGCGACTCCTGGTCTTTTTATCAGCCGGGAAGAGAAAGAACGAGTCAGACCCGTTGCTGGTGTGAGTTCATCCCAATAGGAAACACACAGGCATCGTAGCTTCAGAGAGAGAGAGAAGTCATTACGACACTTTTGGGTGTGTCGTCTTTCTAATTACGTATTTTCACAGTCTGATACTTCAGCAGTTTTACAACAAACTGAGACTTTCTTTACTTGCAAAATTATCTTTTAAAATCACAAACATCATATGTGTGATTCATGGTGCAATTCAAACAGGTTACAAAAAAAATATTTATCTCTCTCCGTTGACTACCGATCATGTTTTTTTCAAAAATAAGGTCCCATGGTGGTCCATCGGAAGGGGCGGGACTTCGCCTCTCTATAACAGAATAACAAAGTCTACTGCCATGCTAGCAGCTCTGTGTTAGGCTAACATGCTCACAATGACGATGCTAATTGGGTCATGTTTACCATCTTCTGTACTACATACTCATTATTTTGAGTGCATAGTGCGTTCCAATTGGGTAGTACGGCAAATGCAGTGCACTCAAAGTACCCGGATGTTGTACTCAAAACGGTCAGATCGTTGAGTGTGGAACGCTGGACACTTTCCACACTCAACTGCCTCCATCTTGGCTACGTAGCGGAAGGGGCGGAGCCACGAGCACTATTCAAACATACGTAGATAACAGAATAAAACAATATAATACGTAAACATACCGGTGCATTTTCAACCAACAGGAGGACACATCGTAGGCGTAGGCGTTGTGCATGTATTTAATCATAAAAAAAAGAATTGGACAAAATTCACAACACTGTATATTAATAAGAACTGATACTTCGGTACCAAGTCGATGGCAAAATTCTGAAAACGTGACGGTACTCATTTTACTACAGTACCGTAGGTACCGTCAGGGCTCGAGAATAACGGCGTTCTGGAGATGATATAAAATGTGTTTGGGATCCAGTAAACTCACTATCGACGCGTCCAGGAGACGCACCCTTTTTATTCCCCGATAATGCGACATCGGGAACAACAAATTTGTGTTGAAACCGGCATGGGGAGAGCTACTAACGTAGCTGTTATCAGCCGGTAAGCAGCACAGTCCTGAGTCGGGAATATTGGTATTTCACTTGTATTGGTATCGACTACTAAATTTCTTGTATTCGCGCTTGTTTTGCTCTCCTGATCACAGAACTTAAATTTCAATCCTATTCAATGTAAGCAAAAGCCAATAATGTCAGTACACAACCTTTGAGGTTATCTAATAACCAAATAGAAGCCAGACTTATATCTACATATAACTGCAGAAAGGAAGATGGTTTGCCATCAGGTCAGCCAAGATATTAACTAGTATGTAAACTCCTGATTGCATGCACCAGACTGCAGAAGGTTGCAGAAAGTTGCACTGTTACTGAAGAAGAAAACTCTCCCTCTGTACAGGAGCTGAAAGAAACTTCCAGAAGAAGAACACTAACAACTTGGGTACTGGTTACGACTTCAACTCTATCATGCACTACAGCAAGTAAGTGTGTTAGTGATGCATTAACATTAATGTGTGCATGTTAATGTTGCAGCTGGTAAAGGTGGAGCTAATGCTAACTAATACTCTGTGTAGCTTAACCTATAATAATACTAGGGCTGTCAAAGGTAACGCGATAATAACGTATTAATGCAAATTTGTTTTAACAACACTAATTTCTGTAACGCATTAATGCAACTTGGTATTTTTAGGTTGTAGTGGGCTCAGTTTTAAAGCTGGAGGGAAGTTAATGGTATCAAATGAAACTAGAAAACCTAATGGATCCATAACGCTCCAAATTTAAGCAAAATGTTGGAGAGGAAAAAACTGTCATGGCCATTTTTAAAGGGGTCCCTTGTCCTCTGACCTCCAGATATGTGAATGTACAGAAAATGGGTTCTATGGGTACCCACGAGTCTCCCCTTTACAGACATGCTCACTTTATGATAATCACATGCAGTTTGGGGGCAAGTCATAGTCAAGTCAGCACACTGACACACTGACAGCTGTTGTTGCCTGTTGGGCTGCAGGTTGCCATGTTATGATTTGAGCATATTTTTATGCTAAATGCGGTACCTTGCGTTTTTAATTTTTGCAGAAAATAAACTCTATAGCAAACACACGTTTATGATACTTACACGTTTTGTTCAGCAAGATAATCTTCACAAATGAACACCACTTTTATAATTTTTGAAGCAATTGCCAGAAGTAAAAAAGCTAACGTCAGCGTAGTAGTCTCATTTAGCCACCTGTTAGCAACCGCCTTTTTTAAGACACATAGAAGCTTCAAAATTCATGAGTGGGATATTTACTGACGGATTTTATATATCGTAGAACAAAACGTTAAAATCTCTTAAGCTTATTACAGTCATCTAACTAAAGAACCCATTCAAAAAACTCACTGACTTCCAGACAAGGGAACAGGAAGTGTTAAAATGCTAACTCATTTCTAGGTTTTAGAACTCATTCCTGCAGCACTGTTTACAAAATCAATTGTGGGTTTGGAGCAAGTATATAAACTATATAACAACAATCTTGTGTTTGTGTGCTCCTCAAGGTACGCCTTCTCCAAAAACGGGCAGCCAACCATCGTCGCTAAGCGCAACCCTGACCAAGTCCTTGGAAAAGCCAAAGAGATGAGCCAAACTGACATCCTTCGCGTCAACAAGCTTTACGGATGCAGTGAGTGAAGAATTAACACTATATTCTGTAAAACTAAAAGGTAACACTTAATTTTACAGGCCTGCAAATTTAATTGTTTAAATTAAAGTTAATTGATATGCTTTATTTACATGTCTGCTGATAAATAGATAATAATTAGCAAATAACTTATTTGAAATTTCTTTTAAAAAACTCCCTGAATCATGATATTAGCTACCAGGTTACATTTGTGTAGACAATGAGTCAGACAATGGTGAGATTTGTGCCTGATCAGAAGTGTCTTCTATTAGTTTTCCACCTCCGATGAAGAGCAGCCGCTTCTCAAGCCTAAGGGCCCTATTTTAACCATTATATGCTATTTTAGCAAATAATTATTAAATCATGTTTATAATAAGGTAATTTTAAGGTAAATATTGGGGTAAATTGGCAGTATTTTCAAATACATTTCAAATAGGTTACTTGCTAAATATCACCTAATTACCATGAAATGTACGGACCTGTAAAATGAAGTGTTTCCTCCTAAAACACAGTGAACACATCCCACTACACTGATTGGGTTACCATGTACCATAATAACAAGGAAAGTAAATATTGATATGAGATATTAATCAGAATCTGATTGTTTGTTTCCTAACCAGGGAATTAATGGGGAGATTACTTTGTTCTTACTTTGTGTTTTAACAATTTGTAATTTGATTTAAATCATTGACTCACTTTTTCATTGGTTTTAAAACCAATAAACTTTATGATTTGGTTAAGGTTTTACTGAGCTGGCTCACAGAGCCAAGAGACGATGATCTATGACTCATCTATCTATCTATCTATCTATCTATCTTTCATATGAACTACCAGTAGGAGAAGCATTTAGATTTTTTACTTAAGTAAATATTGCAACACACTGCTGTAAAAATACTCCATTGCAAGTAAAAGTCCTGTATTCATGAAGTGTAGTAAAAGTATGCAAAACCTAAAACCAAATATACCAAAATGTAACATAAAATAGAAATAACTCAGAATGTGTTACAGCTATGGTAATTGTGTGCAGACACAAGCAGGGAAGTCTGATGGGATCCAATAGCAATTAATAACTTAAAAAAATAAGTATTCTGAATTACCTGGCAATAACAATTAATATAATCAGGACAATTTGAGCTAAATGTCCTTTTTCCTTACTTTTTTAATTTTGTGGTTTCTTCTTGAAATTTGGGATTTATAGTCAATGACTTTGTATTCATCTCTACCATGAAGGGAAATATGTGTCCAATAAATATACAATCTACAAAAACAAAAAATATGTCATTTTATTTTTCCACCAAAAGGAGGCAGCACCCCTCCATGGTTTTTACGGGAGTGTACAGTTTGGATCATTTGGTCTTTTCAGCTCTTCAGTGTAACATCACACATCAGTTCTTTGTTTTACTGTAGATCAGGGGTCTCAAACTCGCGGCCCGCGGGCCAATTGCGGCCCGCAAGACGATATTTTGTGGCCCCCACCTTGATATGAAAGTTTAATGTTAGTGCGGCCCGCAAGTTTTATGTGAATGGCCCTTTGCCGCGTTGTGTGTGGAAGGTCCCTTTGTTGCGCGAGCCCGAGCTGAACGAACCTACCAATCACAGTGGGGTATATGGCTCCCGGGGGCGGGCAATCGGCCGGGCTTGATGCAAGCAGAGAAACATTTCACAACAACTATGGCGGCGCCCGTGTAACATCGCATAAGCTTGATTAAAGCTTGATTTATACTTCTGCGTTGAATCGACGCCGTAGCCTGACGTGCACCTCTCCAGAAATGTAACTACACGTCGCGGCGACGCAGACCGCAACAGCTGTGATTGGTCCAGTCTCTCAGCGATGCTGAGCGGCCAGGACCCCGGACAACCACAGAAAGTTCAACTTCTCTCTGCCTCGATCTTTTCAATGTTTGTTCACACAAATCGACTCAGATGTATTTTCTCTTTTCGCCGTTCCAGTAATGTCAGTAAAAGTTCTGTGGTTCAACAGTTATTAGCTCCAACTCCGCTCAGTTTCTGTTTGTAGTACAAGAAGAAGAAGAAGAAGAAGAAGGAAACTCATAGAGACGCCGCCGCCAACTAGCGGTTTGGTGGTGTAATTGCAGAGCAACACAAACACAGCAGGCACAACTTTATTGCGGAGTGACACCAAGTGGAATGAATATATATCTTGTCACACAGCCCCAATCATGTCTTTTTCAAAGCCTGCAGTGAAGAGAAAGGTTGGTGACGAGCACAGACAATTTCAGGAAAAGTGGGAGACGCAATAGAGGTCATGTTCAGAAGAACCGTTCATGTTCTTCAATGTTCCATTAATGTTCAGGACAGTTCATGTTCAGAAGAACCGTTCATGTTCAGAAGAACCCATTCAAGTTAAAGAACTGTTAATAATGACGTTTGAGAAGATTGTTTTTTTTTTAACAAAGCTTTTTTTGTGGAATACCTGATGCGGCCCAGCCTCACCCAGACTCTGCCTCCAGCGGCCCCCAGGTAAATTGAGTTTGAGACCACTGCTGTAGATGGATGTACTGTTCAGGTCCATGACCGTCTACAGACTTTACAGGATGTACAGTATATAGTTTGGTGGTTTTAGTCCATTAAGTCCCAGCCTACGGGTCGGACTCGAGCCCCTCCAAAGGTCAACAGATAATGATATGATTAATAGGAGATGCAAGAAAAAACATGCAATTGTGAAATAATTTCACCTCTTTGAGCCTCAAACAGTTTAAATTTAAATTAAACCAACTGAGATGTTTAGAGGGGAATTGTTATGACAATTCATGGACATATGAGACATGACAATGGGCCCCAACTAGGCACTTCAAAAATCTTAATCTGAAAAGTAACTGGTAGTAATTAGGAGGGATGTTCCTGATGACCAATTACCCTGACGTTGAAACGAAAGTTTAAACTTAGACTAGTCGACGAAGTAAGAAAACACACTATTATGATTGTTAAAGTCTTCATTATCTTGATCTTTATGTGGTAACTCTATAATTCTTACAAAATTTTATGGCAATCCATCCAATAGTTGTTGAGATATTTCAATCTGGACCAAAGTCGTGGACCGACCCAACAACACTGCCATCCAGAAAGCCATGTCAGATATTTAAAAAACGGTTTGGATATGTTACTTGAAAAGAACGCTTTTACATCCAAGACAGCAAAACTGGTAAGACCTGAGCCACACAACCTCCTCTCCAACGCCAGGTACACACTACACGAGAATTAAGGGCCCAGTTCTCCCCTCCTGACAATATTCAGCAAAGCCCTGATTTTTTGATGGTTCTAAAGATTATCTCTCAAGACGTACCTGTGGTGTGAGGTATGTTAAGAGTGTTTTTTACATCCCCCAATCAGCTCAGAAGTCCATCCTGGCCGCACAGATTTGAAATGGTAAATGTTAAACATGTTCATTATTTACGATCGGATCTCCTGTTGTGTGTGGGGGATCCTGAGGACGGCCGATGACGCAGTCACGTGGGAAAGAATGATAGCCAACAGTGAACCAAGCTGCCTGAAGAAGGAAGGACAACCACTGCCGTCATGGCGGCCGTGGCTAATGCATGAGCTAATGCTAAACAGGAAGCATAAAGTAGTTGTAAGATGAAGCTCAGAAATGGAGGACCAACTTGTTGGTTTGTGGCAACAACACAAGTTTATTTACCGTGTCTCCATGACTTCATCCATCCATCCTTCATGAATTTTCAGTACGAAGTAAAAACTAACATTTATAATTCTTCCTGCCCGTCGTCCCGCTATGTTTGTTTACACTAAAGTAACGCGTGATCACGAGAGAATTTTGCGAGATTTCTGTTTTGTTTTTTTTAGTCCGGACTCTTGTTGTTCATGAATGAATCTGTTAGTGTGTGGGGCGCTGTTTTGGTCAAGTCGTTGCTCTCCACACACTATAGGAACAACACTGTTATATTTAACTCATGTTGTTATGTTTGGGCTCTCTCACATTTTCAACATCTGTTAAGATTTGAAAAATCTTTTGGAGTGGGCCAGCCTTTGCATGAAGACATGGAAAGAGGACAGACTACACAAGAGGCAAAACTCACCGATACCATTCATGCAGAGGGAGACGAGACAAGAGGTGAGTCATCTTTGAGGAGGAAGGTCTGAGAAGTCTGGATTGAGACACCGACAGCCAAAGGGAGAGAGAGAGAGGTCCCAGGACGGTCCACCATGGTCCGGTGCAGAAAAGCCTCAGTACTGAAAAGAGAGGAGAGTGTCACGGATGTGTGTACGAGGCAATTAACCATTTCACAGTTGTAAACCTGAACATTCCCAGTTTATTGGCGCCTTCAAATGGAACTGAGCTTGTGTTTACAACATGGGAAGTTGTGTATGCGGTATGTTTGCGGTTCAAGTGGTTAAAGTCGTGAGAACGGCAATACTCACGTTACTGTTGCCGTCTAGAAGCCATAGAGGCTAACAATTTAGCAAGCTAACAAGCGGGTAACATAATGCAGTAAATCCAAAGGCATAATGACAGAGGAAAAAGATGAGGCAGTTGGGAATATGAACATTTTCCTCAGACAAAAAAACGTTACGAAGAAAAACAAAATTACAATATATTAACTTATTATACGCTAAAAAATTAACTTCCCTGGCCTCCGCCATTTCTCACAACATCAACAAACACGTCACAAGTCGTGAACTCTGAGCTTTCAGAAACTTTCCACTTACGAGGTCGTGAATACGACATGAGGGTGGCGTTCATATGGACTCATCTCGTGAACATGGTAAACACGACCCCATTTGAAGGCACCATATTTCCTGTTGCAGTGTATGTGAATAATATCAGCTGACAGGAAGTAAACATGGGCACAAGCTTCTACCTAGCAATGCAGTTCCGTTGAAGCAGTGTATAGGATTGAGGTCCCAAAAGCGGAACAGTTCAAAGAAAAAGGACTTTGATCAGGCTTACAATCAGACATGAGATGGCAGTGAAACAGGTCAAAACACAGGTACCAGATACAGACGGCTGGAAGAGAAGTGCACAACATGATGAACTGGCAAAGGGAAAGATCTGGTGAGCTGGTTATATACACTGAAGGATTCATGAGTTAATGAGAGGCAGGTGAGTCTGCAGGTGGGGATGATTTGGGAATGTGAACTGGGGCACGTTCAACCTGAAAACAGTGTGCAACAGTGTGCAACGTTTTGCTACGGTTTCCAGGTTAAACAACTTGTTTCCTCGAAACAGGGTTTGAAATACAAGGGAGCTACAGGGGAGCTACATGGACCTCAACTCCCCAGAAAGCTTGAGTACTGAAACACCCCCCAACCCTGAAAAATAATCTCCCCCGAAAGCCACGGTGCAATTCGAACGCTGTGTGGGAAAGTCCCGAGGGCATCTGGTAGACAAGTGGAGGTCTAGGAAGTGCTTCAGAAATGCATGATGGGCCTGGGTTAAGTGATGGCTGGAGGCGGGGGGGCTGACTGAGCAAAATAAAAACAACTGAGGCAGCAGTCGTGACGGAGAGGTATGCAGACGCCTCATGTTAGCTGTTGGACAACACACACAGAGAAGCAATCTTTTCACAACATTCTCATTTATTAACTCAAATTTTTCTGACATTTTAGGTGCTCAGAAAGCAAAATATTCCCCAACTTCATCAGCCGACCGGTAGCTGACACTTGGAGCATGGACGGTCCACATAAACAGATCATTTCTCCTGTTTTTTCCTTTCGCTGGTTCCTCTCTCTCTGCTGTTTATTCGACTGAAGTGACTCATCACTCGGCAGCGCTGGGACTCGTCTCCCAGCTCAGTGCGCTCTCATCGTTTCCCTGGCAAAAACTAAAATTAGGCGAGTTTTTTAGCGCCAGCAGAAAGTGTCTCTCCACAGTAAGCTTTTATTTTGAGAGGCATCCCTCCCATCTAATGTGCTGCAGGCATTCACACACACTTACATATGGGTACAAATGTGTACAGACAAACACCAGCAATCCCTACAGTGTCTGACTCAGTGTGTGTGTGTGTGTGTGAGCATGAGGCGGACATTTTTACAGCCTTTAGTCAGCTGGTAAATATTACATGACTACTGAGCCCATGTGATCGATGGTTTTCTGGGGCGGTTTCCTCATAAGCAACATTAATAACTTATTCAACCAGGAAGATTTGGACTACATATCAGCTGTTTTAATGCACAGATTGTGTTATAACTGCAACCAAAATGTTGTCTGATCTGTTGACATAGATAAATAGTTTTAAAAGTTGATTATTTGTTGAATATATTAAAGGTGCATCATGCCAATTACTAGTAATAATAAGCCAGTACGTTGCTGCAAGTCAAATCACAATAAGCTAACAGAAGAACTAACCACTGTAGGTTTAGATAAATTTAAAACCACACCATGTTTAAATACCGTCGAAGTAATTACAGTATTTGTAAGGTAGGCTTTTACACCGATTACCCTCACTGTTCAAGTAGACAAGCTTGTAAAGCTACCAAAAAGTAGCCTGCTGACGGCTTTGTCTGTCACGTGACACTCATGTTGTAGGTCGTAGTGGTCCATAAAGAGCCTCCTCTCAGATACTTTCAGCTGCCTTTATGGCAGTAGAAGAAGTATTCAGATCCTTTACTTGACTAAAAGTCACCATAACTAATAAGTAACTAATACCACACTGTAAAAATACTCCACTACAAGTAAAAGTCCAGCATTCAAAACCTTACTGAAGTAAAAGTTTGTAAGTATTATCTGTAGGGTTGTCAAAATTAACGCAATATTAACGCAAATTTATTTTAACGTCACTAATGTTTTTAAATTAAAGGTTTAAGAGGCAGAGTGTAGATACTGGTATCATATGAAACTAGAAAACTTAAAGAATCTATAGGTACCAACCATGTCATACTAGCTTGTCACGAAGGAGGCTAAATAGCGCTCCAAACTTGGAAAAAATGACATGAACATTTTCAAAGGGGTCCCTTGACCTCTGACCTCCAGATATGTGAATGTAAATGGGTTCTATGGGTACCCACGAGTCTCCCCTTTACAGACATGCCCACTTTATGATAATCACATGCAGTTTGGGGCAAGTCATAGTCAAGTCAGCACACTGACACACTGACAGCTGTTGTTGCCTGTTGGGCTACAGTTTGACATGTTATGATTGGAGCATATTGTTTTATGCTAAATGCACTTCTGTTTCCAAAAAAACAAGATGATGACGGCCAAAAATCAAGATGGCGACGGCAAAAAAACAATATGGCGTTGCCCCAAAACCAAGATGGTGACGGGCCAAAAACCAATATGGCGATGCCCAAAAACCAAGAAGGTCATGGCCAAAAAAAATTCAAGATGACGATAGCCAAAAACCGATATGGTGACGGCCAAAAACCAAGATGGCGACGGTCAAAAATCAAGATGGCGACGGCAAAAAAACAATATGGCGATTCCCAAAAATCAAGATGGTGACGGGCCAAAAACCAAGATGGCCATGGCCAAAAACCAAAATGGTGATGGCAAAAATTTAAGATGGCGACGGCCAAAAACCAAACATGGGGCTTCAAAACCGTAATCCACAAGCCAATGGGTGACGCCACGTTGACTATGTCCACTTCTTATATACAGTCTATGATCGTGGCTGTGACTTGAGTTTCTTTCATCAGTGTCTGAAACATGAATGTATATCGACTGCAGTACTGGACAGTAAAACTTCAGATCGCTAACACAAGAGTATTTTATTAGCATACTGTATCCCATGAGTCTTTTCCACTGGCACACTGTCAAAGCCTCATGGGAGTTTTACCTCAATGTGTTGGATTTCTACTGCCGGCGGCCATATGCTGAGTGTCTGGAGACAAAACAAACACATACTGTAAAAAATAAAATATATATTTTTAATGGAGAACTGGCGCATGATGGCATTTTGTTTAAAGAGTTGTGGGATGTAAATGTTGTTGTTTGAAGCGTCTCAGCTGCTCTCGGGTCAGTCTGACGCTCTTGTTTAATTTGTCTCCAGGTTTCAGGAGGCGGGAACGTGTCTGCAGGCGAGTGTGAGGCAGGAGCAAAAAAAAAAACACCTTTCTTCCTCGTCAAACAGTGACCTTTAAGGTGACGAGCGGCTGTGGCGGTATGATTTATACAGATGTGTGTGTGTGTGTGTGTGTGTGTGTGTGTGTGTGTGTGTGTGTGTGTGTGTGTGTGTGTGTGTGTGTGTCAAGGATAGTCAGGAGGTAGGGAGAAACATCTCTTTCACACATACAAGGGCTGGGTGTGTGTGGAGGAGTAAAGATGAGCGGCTGGTATCTTAGCAACAGCACGTTTAAGGAGGAGGGGAGAATGCGTCGGTGAAGGTGGATGGTGTACCAAACTACTGAGACTCTGCACACGCACACACACACACACACACACACATTCATTCATTCATGTCAAGACTCAACACTAATGGGGTAGTTTGTAGCCGGAGCCCCTGGACAGCAGACAAAAGGTTTTCTGTTTGAGCTCCATGTTGTTCAGGTCGGAGTCACAGAGAGTTGTTTCGTGTTTTCAGGACTTCTGCACCATTTTGAAAGCTGATTCTGATGTTCATTTTGGTCAAAAGCTACTGGAAATATTTCATATTCAGCCAACTTTTATGCCATAATATGTAAGTTCAAAACCCCCCTGAAACACTAAGTATGTTTGCATCCACCTGTTTTCCATGTGCATTTTCCATTTGTACGCGGAAAAATCTAAATATAAGTCTATTAAGTCTAATCTTAAGTTTATCTAATACGTTTTTAAGCTTGGCTAAGGTGGAAAATTTGCTAAATCGATAAAAAAGACATGGCTCACATACCCCCGCTCACTGCTTGACCCCTAGTAAAGTAGGGCCAAAGGTTTTGCCATTTTGGATCTAATGAAATTAGTCTATTGAGCACAATCTTGCTTGTTATTAGCTGACCTTCCTCAAGTCCAGGGTGCCTTGGGCATAATTTTGAGTTCACTTTCTTTGCAAAGGGAATATATGGTGTTTAAAGGACTAGTTCAACATTTTTGTATATACACACATTTGCTTTCTTGAGAAGAGTTAGTTGAGAAGAATGAATGTGAAGTATGAAGCTAGGGTCAGCAGATGATTAGCTTAGCTTAGCATAAAGACTGGAAGCAGAGGGGAATAGGTAGCTTTGTTTTGGCCAAAATGTTTATGTACACATTTAAAGCTCTTCTTGTTTGTTTAATTCATACAAATAACAACATTTAAAAACTAGGGCTGTCAACGCAAATTTGTTTTAATGCCTTTTTAAAGCTAAAGTGAAGACACTGACATCATATGAAACAAAAAAACCTAAGGAATCCATTGGTATACCAACCATGTCATACTAGCTTGACACTAAGAAGGCTAGATAACGCTCCAAACTTCCGCTTAATTTTGGCGAGGAAAAACTGGCATGGCCTTTTGTCTTAGCAAGGTGGAAAATTTCCTAAATCGATAAAAAAGACATGGCTCACATACCCTCGCTCACTGCTTGCCCCCTAGTAAAGTAGAGCCAAAGGTTTTGCCATTTTGGATCTAATGAAATTAGTCTATTGAGCACAATCTAGCTTGTTATTAGATCACTGTCCTCAAGTCCAGGGTGTCTTGGGAATACATGTTGGGCACCCTGGACTTCTTACCTCAAAAAGGAACAAATGATCATGTCTCCTTTAAAATGGGTCATGTAGTTGACATTAAAGGGAATTTCATGGCAACTGTAAAAGCTGCATCATTATTTCACCACAGGAGTATAGTCATAAATATTCAATATAGACATGGAAATCATAGAAAAATAGGTTCAGCTGTGTCTGAAATGAGAGAGAGGAATCCTGTATGTACTTTATATTGCATGGGTAATCACATTGTATGTTCTCTGGTTGCTTTTGGTCTGCTGGAATTTCTTTTAAATGACTTCTCTTAGTTCAGCATTTCTCGCTTGATCGATACCAAACAGTTTTACTCACTATGCAAAATGGCCCCATTTTGTTATAATGTTTATTATATTACTAAAGTATAATTACTGATGCATTAATGAGTTCATCACTTTAATGTTGCAGCTGGTAAATGTGGAGCTCATTTAAATTACTTTATATACTGCTGGGTAGCTTCATCTATAATAATAAGACATCATTTATTTGTTGATTTATAGTTTGCATTTATAATCTGAATTTGCAAATTAACTAAAGCTGTCAAATAAATGTAGAGGAGTAAAAAGTACAATATTTGTCGCTGAAATGTAGTGGAGTAGAAGTATAAAGTAGCATAAAATGGAAATACTCAAGTAAAGTACCTCAAAATTGTGCTTTAGTACAATACTTGAGGACTTTCCACCACTGGTCTGGTGTACACTGTTAACATAGACTCGCTGTCACTGCTATTAATCACTACCCTAACTTTACATTGTACATTTTTTTCATATCATTTTTCTATTTTCATTAATAAATACGGCAGCAACAAAGTCAGTGCTTTAATAAAAAACTGAAACACTTTTAACCTATCATACTGTATGTCATGATAATACCTTTTCACCTTGTATAAAATGTATAATATACTGACTAGTAAATGTTACCATTTACTCTTATTGAATGTAATTTGCTTCATTCTAAGTTTCAATCAAAGATATAAGATATAAGTGGAAAAAACTGTTCACAAAACATAATAGACATGACCTCTGACTATCAATTTAGCCACAAATTCACAGACTGATATGGTCCAGCCATAGACTCGGTTTGACCGAGTCTTGTTTAGTTTCATGTGATGTCAGTATCTAGCTAGTATTTAGCTTTAAAATGGCATTAAAACGAATTTGCGTTGACAGCCCAAGTTTTTAGATTGTGTTATTTGTACGAATTAAACAAACAAGATGAGCTTTAGATGTGTATGTAGACATTTTGGCCAGAACAGAGCTACCTATTCCCCTCTGCTTCCAGTCTTTATGCTAAGCTAAGCTAATCACCTGCTGACTCTAGCTTCATACTTCACATTCATTCTTCTCTACTAACTCTAGTCAAGAAAGCAAATGTGTGTATATCCAAAACAAATGTTGAACTAGTCATTTAAACACAATGAATTCCCTTTGCAAAGAAAGTGAACTCTTCCAGGCGATGAACAACACTGACTGGATATCAGTCCGTCTTTGGTTGCCGGATCACACAGAGAGAAGAAGGCTCCAGCTGCTATTTAAAATTGAGTCCGACATCTTTTTTCTTTTTCTAAACTGCCTTCCCCCCGTTGTCGTCCTCGTTTTGTGTCTCCCCCTCAACTTCTATCAAATCTAAATCTGTACTTTTTGGCCCGTCTTGTTTTGATGATGCCTCTTCACCTCTCTCGGGCTGTCTGTCTCACTTTCTCCATCTCACACCGTCACACTCACACTTCTGAGAGGTGTTTCTCTCTTCCAGGGTGTGAATGGGATTGGCTTCACTGGGGACCAGAAAAGATGCATGGATGGATGAACTGAGAGATGATGGGGGGAGGAGAGGGATGGAGATGGAGGTAAAGAGAGAGAGAGAGAGAGAGAGAGAGAGAGAGAGAGAGAGAGAGAGAGAAGGGCTTTTGTGACTCGGATCTGACCTGATTCTGATTCACAAATAAACCCCTTTTCTGTTAGTAAACATGATGAGGTATTTTGTGGGCGGAGCGTTAAGTGGAGGTAGAAAAATTCTTCTGAACACGTTAGTTAACGCTGGCTAGCAAGTAATGTTGGCTTGTTTTTTTAACAATGGCTGAAGAAAATACTAATTTCTCTCAATATGTTCAGTCACTCACTCTCCAGGATCACGAGTGTTAGTTGAGTTGAAATAGTTAGCTAAGAGTAGCTAATGGATAAACTGTTGAAATAGTTAGCAGAAAGTTAACATTAACCAATGAGACCAGATTAGTTAGTTTAGTAGGTTGTAACGTTATCCAGCAGTCACGTGTTGCATTAGCAGGTTATTATCCAGGATCCAGGAAAATGGCACTTGACCTTGGTAGCATGCTATCAGAGGTCGGAGTGGTGTGTTTTTTAAAGTCAGTTGGTGTCTTTACTCTCTTCCTCCACCTCCTGGTGCAGAAACATGTGCGATGGAGGTGAAGGCAAACTTTGCAGTAGATAAACCTGCACTTCCATGTGCGTGTCTTTAAAGACTGAGGTACTGATTTACTAAATATAAAAGCAAGAATAGAAGCTCCTTCTATGTAAGACACTGAGCTTCTCTACACCATGAGAAATACTGGATGTGCACATTTTCTCGCTGGAAGATATTCTGTGATGTAAAATCAGTTTTTATTCGCGGGAAGAAAATTGAAGTCTGAGGAATCGTGGAGCAGGGATGGCGAGGAAAGGGATGCTGAGGGAGATGGCAGGCTGAAGGACAGAGTGTCAGTTAAAAGATATATCAAAGTGAGGTGGGAAGGTGAGGAGGGAAGATGAGAAGCAGATGTGTTCAGAGAGGAAGAAGGTCTTTGGCACTGAGCAATAGCCTCCTCCCACTGGGTGTCATTACAGCCTCAGAGCCTCTGATCAGTGGCTTTAAAGACTCCACAGGGCCACACAGCGCTAAGCCGGACATGATCACAGCACAATGACATGACTCATTCCAGCGACTCCCTGCCTACGACCTCCGACCTTCACTTCTGTGACATTTTTTGTCTGTTGATGATTTTAACGAGGACACAGAAGCAGAACAGAGGAATGTGTCAGCGTGCAAACATTTGCTAATTAGCACTAAACACAATGTGGAGCTGAGGGTTATGGGAATGTCAGACATAATCTAAAGTAGGGGACAAACTGAAATTACCTGTACAAACTTTCATGTCAATCCATCCAATAGTTGTAAAGACACAACACTAAAACTAAAACCCAAACGTGTCAAACTACTGGTGGTGCTGCAGGAGAAGTCAGGGTATTAACCGAAGTCAGTCGGATTCATCCTCTGATTAAAAGGAAATATTCAGCGATCCACGGCTGTCCTGAATACCATTTTTTGGGCTTCGAAGCTTCGGTGAGAAATATTCAAAGATATTCGAAGCTTCGGGACAGCGCCGCTGCGGCACTACTGTAGACACACGCACCTCTACAAATAATTAATAGCGATATCTGTCTGAGAATAACTAATAATATAAATAATGTTGTGGGATTATTCCTTATTTCTTTCTTTCCTTCATTATTTATTTCGAAAACATAAAAACAAAGCATTTAAATACTGATTTGGAGGTTGGTTACCATGGTAATGGTCGAAGCTTCGAAGCATTCAGTAGCACAAAGTCTAACCCCATAGCGCAAAGACTAACCCAGTAGCGCAAAGACTAACCCAGTAGCGCAAAGACTAACCCAGTAGCACAAAGACTAACCCAGTAGCACAAAGACTAACCCAGTAGCTCAAAGACTAACCCAGTAGCTCAAAGACTAACCCAGTAGCTCAAAGACTAACCCAGTAGCTCAAAGACTAACCCAGTAGCATAAAGACTAACCCAGTCGTACAAAGACTAACCCAGTAGTGCAAAGACTAACCCAGTAGCATAAAGACTAACCCAGTCGTACAAAGACTAACCCAGTAGCGCAAAGACTAACCCAGTAGCACAAAGACTAACCCAGTAGCTCAAAGACTAACCCAGTAGCTCAAAGACTAACCCAGTAGCATAAAGACTAACCCAGTCGTACAAAGACTAACCCAGTAGTGCAAAGACTAACCCAGTAGCACAAAGACTAACCCAGTAGCTCAAAGACTAACCCAGTAGTCTGAAAACACCCATGGGCACCTAATTTCACAGTGGTAGAAGGGCTTGCTTTCCATAGTCTTTGTGCCTTAACCCAACTGAATCTTCGTGTTGTCAGATTAGAAAACGCTTTAATGTTTTGCCACAGTGATTTTTAACAGATTTGGAAGGCGTCAGAACAGAAAGTGGGTCGTTCTGGGAGGTATTTTGTCATTTAATTCGAAGGATTTATAGGCTGTCACACTGAAAGTAATCCAGGCACCAATTGGTAAATCAAATTAGAAGTATATATAAACACATTTTGCAGAAGTAGGGCTGATGTATAAATTGAAAGAGAGTGCGAGCTGGTGTTTTTTTCCTCCCTTTGCTCACACACCATTAAATGGTTATAGTCTGTCTTGTTAACTATACATATGAGGGGAAAATGTGGCAGAGTAAACAACAATGCAGCGGCACAGCATGCCTCGTTACATCTCATCTACCCTGTGTGTGCGTTTCTATAGCCGGGTATATGTGTGTGGGTGTCAGAGCGAGGATGAGAGGAGGTGGCAGGCGCTGGCGCTGGCTGGATCCGGGGCTCGATCTGCAACACAATCTGTCTGCTCACACAACACACACTCTCTATAATTGGACTCAGAGGAGCACGGAGATCCGCCCGCAGGCTTGGGATTATGCTGATATATGGCATATATATTGCCATGCTAACATTCCTATCTCATATCTGGCTCTATTGTTAGCCTGCAGTTAGTACACCGGCAAAGTATAGAGCAGAAAGAGAGCTGGAAAAAGGTAACCGAGCCGTCAGGGCCAACTGTCATGTCAGAGGCAATCTGCGATGTCTTGACACCAATCGGCTTCTAGCTTGTTGCGTTTCATCTCCGGAAACATTTTTTCACTCCTCTAGGGCGTAACACACACACATACACACACACACATACATACACAGACAATCACAGACACACACTTAAAAGGCTTTTTTTACAACTCATTTATCACAGACAATTGATTTGGATTATCCATCATCTTAACTCAGAATCAAAACAGCATTTAGGCAACACTCCCATCAGCTCTCAGGGTGTGGAGGGCCGCAGAGTCTCAGAAGTGCCAATGAATCAGAAGTAGTTCAGTTTATAAGTAAACAATAGAGTGAACTGAATGATTAAAATGGACTGAGAGACAAAAGAAAAATACGACTGTTCTTTGACTTCAGTTTTAGAATTAATATCTTCGTTATGAGATCACTTTTAAAGCTCCACACAGTACGGCTCCTTATGAATCGTTGTGTTTTCGTTACTTTAGAATAAAGCCCGTTCATACGAAAAGGTGTATAAATGCCATGATAACGCGCAAGACATTTAGCGTGCAATAAGAACACCTTTCTTGATTTCCACGTGTCATTTGTGTATCCTGTATGGACTGCATTGTAAGCGCTTCCACGTAAAAATTAACGCAATTTACGATTGTGTTGGAAAAATACAAACGTGCACATTCCTCAGGTCATGACAGGTGACACTCATTGCCCTTAAGGCCTATTTCTGTTTCGGTGTCGGTCACCTAGTCAACGAACTTGTAGCGCCTATTTGAGGACAAGTAACCCTAAAAAGGACAGAAGTGTCAGTCAGACAGACAATTTGAGATATACGACTGTGAGCCTGCACGCAAGGGTATAAATGCCACGAAACGGAGAGCTTCAGGGCTCTCAGCCCTGAACATTTATGTTGATGGTTGTTTGCCCACTTGCAAGTGTTTATTAAACCTTTAAAAGATTTTCTCTTGATTTTCGAGTCCTTCTTTACACAAATTGCCTCCACAACGATTCTTAGGTTTTTTCTTCCTATAGTGTGTGGAGAGCAACGATTTTGCCAAAACAGTACCAAGACACTAACAGATTCATTAATGAAAAACAAGAGTCCCGACTAAAAAAACAATCTCTCGCGACCAAACGCGACTTTAGTGAAAACAAACATGGCAGACGACGGGCAGGAAGAATTAGCGCTGTTAGTTTTTGCACTACTTTGTAGGCCTACTGGAAATTCACAAAGAAAATAAAAATAATGGATGAAGTCATAGAGACATGTTTCGCAATTTGCATTAGCTCAGGCATTAGCTGCGGCCACCATGATGGCAGTGGCTGTCCTTCCTTCTTCAGTCAGCTTGGTTATCAATTGGCTATCGTTCTTTCCCACGTGACTGCGTCATCGTCCATCTTCGGGGTTCCTCACACACAACAGAATATCCAATCGTAAATATTGAACATGTTTAATATTCACGATATGAAATCGGTGCGTCCAGGATGGACTTCAGAGCCGATCAGGGGATGTAAAAAACACTCTTGACATCTCTCACACCACTGGAACATCTGGAAAGATAATGTTTAGTTGACCGTTGTCGAGAGGGAGGAATCGGGCCCAAAATCAGCTTAATTCTTGTGTAGTGTGTGCTCCATATTAACCTAAGTGGTTTTATTGCCTGAACTTAACTGCGGACGTTTGCGTGGCGTACAAATGACACGCGAAAAGGCTGAAATGCATGCTCAAGACATGCAGAATGTCTGTGTAATGTGCTATTTCTACGCCTTCCCGTGAGACCGGGTTGCAGAATGAGCCGTTTATATCTACAAAGGGAGCGGGTCCTCTTCATGGAGCTGACCCCCATGTTTCTACAGTAGCCCAGAACAGACAAACCAAACACTCTAAATATGGCAAATAATGTTTTCACGTTGGCCACCATAGTTCTCCTACATGCTCAGCACACAGGAGAAGTTTCTTTAAATTATGTGAATTAAAATGAAACACTGTAAACGGTGAAATCTTAAAACTTGAGCCAAAACAGTTGATCAACAAGTCCCAAATCCTAATTTCCATGAAGTCCCAAGTCTAATAAACAACAGACATTTTGATTATAAATATTTAATTCTGCAACCAAAATTATCCAAATATCATCTACTGTAATTATCTAGTCTATTCTACTCAACACACCTGATATATTATGAACAAATGAGCCTCTGTGTCCTTGTCTAATCCGTTTGACGTGATGCTAATGTCTGAATGGATTCATACGATGAGCGCCGCAGATCACGACACAAACCGAAGCCACCAGGTGTTTGATGTCTGAGCCGCTCGCTCTCCAACACGTCCGGCCTTTCACTTCAAATTCAACTCATGTGGATGTCCGTTAATTTGAGTGTGAATTGGAGGCGGGGGTGTGTGTGTGTTGTGCTCAGCATTCAGTCTTTGTTATGGGATGCAAAGTGTTGCCATAGAAGAGAGCACAATTCATTTGAGCTCATTATGTGGCTGAGGTAGGCTGGCTCTCTTCTCATTACCTCCATCTGTTATTGGTCTTAGATGAAGGTAATGAGAGGAGAGTTTCTCCTCTATGGAGCTCTTTAAAACCTGGAGGGGTGGGGGGGAAGATGGGCTCTGCAAACAAAAGGCTTACCGTGGGACCAAACTTAAATGATGTAGATTCAGTTCATAATAATATTACAAAAATGAAGAGCTGATGCGTTGTCCCTAATTCAAGAAAATTTTGTAAAAATCCAGTAAAGCTTCATAGAATAAAAGTATTTCTCCTTATATGGTTGAGCTGGGTTGAAGTATTTTGCATTTCTCTCTCCATTTTATTATTCAGAGTAATTTTTATACCTCATTAACTGGCCAAACGTCAACAACCAGTTCAACGTATCCTCTATACAACGGTTCGTATGATATCTTACGAAAAATGATTCCTTATTTTTTGTGCGTTCTCCAACGAATGTCCAGCAACACATGACGCATGTGTCAATTTCCACTCATGCATACATGCATACAGTTTTGATTAGGTTTGGGCAACAAAACTACTTAGTTAGGTTTAGAAAAAGGTTGTGGTTTGGGTTAAAAGTTCTACGTAAGTGGAGTAACTTAATACAGAAGTCACGTGACAAAAACTACTTAGTTAGGTTTAGGAAAAGGTCGCGGTATGGGTTAAAATAACTCCGGCAGTGGCGTAACTTAAGTTACGTGACAAATACATCAACGTTGACTCTTGGTTTGACACGAGTTACGAGCACGTCTCCTGGGCGGAAGTCCACCGTGACCTCCTCCCAACATGGCGTTTGTCGCTCTTTCCTGGTTCATAATTATGTTGATTACATACAAATTGATTTCATGGGAAATATACAAATTACAGTGTATTCATTTTCGTAGGAATAGCTACGAACGGTGTATGAGACCAGTCTGACCAGTTTAGTATTATTTTTTCTACAACGCCACTACATTTTCAGAGCACTTTATAGTTTAAAAGCCTCGGTATTTAACGCCCTGGGAATGAGAACGGGCTGGTCAGTTTATGCCAGTTTATGGTGAGCGAGAACGGAGGTGGACAGGTCAACAACTTTCAACCAGGTGACCGGTGGTTGTGACACATGAAAAGCCTGAAATGCGTTATCATGACACGTGGAATGCCCTTAAAATGCCGTGGTATTTATACGCCTTCCCATGAGATCAGGTTAGCTCACTTGGGGCTTCAAACTCATACATCATTCTGCACAGTGAAGCCCATATTCAAGTGATGCAACTTTGAGTAAAGGGTTGGATTATATATGCCACCACTGACAACAATTTAATATATTTCCAGAACACCTGCAGTGGAGTTTTCAGACATTTTTCAGGGATCTAAAAATTTGTATTCGTAGTCTGTCTGTCAGAATCAAAGCGAGAGAGGGGCTTCTAACTATGTTAAATCACACCGGGAGAAATCTATCTGAGAAGACACACGGAGACCAATTTCTACTTCCACAGGGGGGTTAAGGAAAAGAACCAGAATGCAATGCGGCTGCAGTCAGGATCTGTTGTTGATAATGTGTGAAATACAATGACCTCCTCCAGGGACATTTGGGAACAAAAAGGACCTTTAACAGCAGCCTCAGACTTATTTCCACCGTCTCCACCTCGATGTGAAGCTCAACTGTGATCGGATTGACTATAATGGATCCTGTCGATTGAAGCAATTTATCTAATGATGTAGAAGCAGATGAGGCAGATTGAGGGGAATTAAAGATGACATATTACGCTTATTTCCAGGTGCATACTTGTATTTTTTGTTTCTACTAGAACATGTTTACATGCAAAGCCCAGTCTGCTCTGATTGGTCAACCGAACCAAACTTTTCGGACTCTGCTTCAGCTCCGATCTAACTAGCTTTGTTTGAGGGCGTGGCTAAACAGCCGATGGGCAAAGTGTGATACTTGGTGACATCCAACATAGTCTCACGGCAGTTCGTGAAATAGTCACGATATTTAATCTATTTGATTTGTGTCTACGGAAACAAATTTCCCTTTCTTTTTTTTTCGTGACGCTCAGCACACAGCACATGCTTTTTCCTACGAATGTCCAGCAACACGGGACGCGTCTGTCAGTTTCCGCTCCAGTCTTTTCAAAATAAAACTACTTAATTAGGTTTAGGAATAGATCAACTTGGTTAGGCTTATGCAACAAAACTACTAGGTTACGTTAGTGTTAAAATAACAGCAGAAGTGACGTAACTTAGGTACGGAGGTTACGTGACAAAAACTACTAGGTTAGGTTTAGGAAAAGATCGCGGTTTAGGTTTAAATAACACCGGAAGTGGCGTAACTTAGGTACGGAGGTTACGTGACAAAAACTACTTAGTTAGGAAAAGATCGCAATTTGGGTTAAAATGGGGGGACAAAAAAACATGCCTGTGATCTTCTGACATCTGATATAATCAGCTTGAACACACCTTGGATATCATCAAAAGTCATAAAATCAGTTTTTTGCAACATTTTGGAATATTTAGCACCTATCTGACGGCTATTTTGAAAAAGGGCAGGCACGGCCCCCAGGGGCCACATTTTGCAGCGCCACGATATCTATATTTTTTCATAAAATATAAATCTACATCTGTGCCAAATGTGTTGTGTTTATGCAAAATGCACAATAATGTTATGAATATTTCAGCTTAGCCGCTCCACTAAGAGTAACTCCCTTTGGCATGGGCTTTATAACTTTGCAGATCTTTTACATGCACAAAAAAAATAAAATATAAAACACACTAAGGCAAAGGGAAAAAGCATAATAGGTCCACTTTAAATAAAAACACTAACTTTGAAAGCTAATTGGAAACAGCTGCTTTGATATTCCTGACTGGGGAGCGGCCCAGCATGTAACAATGATTTAGAGTTGATTTACTCTTTAATGAGGATGCCACTGTGAGAGTTGTGGGTTTTGTGTCGGTGCGTTTACGCGTGAAGATCAATTTAGGTGCCTGAGAGACTTGATGACCAGCCAGTCGATAGCTGCTGGACCAGGAGCTGAGGCTCAGCAGCTTTAGATGCTCCTGTCAGCTCAGATCAGGGTGATGGAGCAGAATGTAGGCAAACAGGCCAACAATGTGCCACAAGGGTTACTGCAGTATCAGGAAAACCAATATCTGTCTTTGCCCAGGCTCAGCTCGAGGGATATATGGCTGGTCTCCTGGGAGACTCTTCTTACTGCTCTGTGTT
Organism: Sebastes fasciatus; assembly: GCF_043250625.1. Taxonomy (NCBI): domain Eukaryota; kingdom Metazoa; phylum Chordata; class Actinopteri; order Perciformes; family Sebastidae; genus Sebastes; species Sebastes fasciatus. The sequence continues at coordinate 4,541,479 of NC_133796.1, read as the reverse complement.
TGGGTGATCTTGAAGTTGTGCTCTGCTACGGGTTGGAAAAAAAAAAAAGAGAGATCCCACTGTGTTAAAAAAATATTCAACTCCACAAGAGTCTACAGCTACTTTCCTTAAAGTAAAGTCAATTTTATATATACAGCCCAAAATCACAAATTCGCCTCAAAGGGCCTGTCATGGTGAAGTAAGTGTAAAAACCGTCCAGAGGGGGGTGTCGGGGTGAAGTTGAGTTCTTACTTCTGTGAGCAGGACGTCTTAATTTCCCAAAATCTGTGTTTCTTCAATCTCCTTGCACACTAAATGTGACGGACTAAAGGCTGAACTACACTAAAAGACTTTTCAAAGACTTCACACATAACAGCATGTTGTGTTCAATTTAACAGTTTTGTTCCTATAGTGTGTGGAGAGCAACGATTTCACCAAAACAGTCAAAACAACACACACTAACAGATTCATTCATGAACAACAAGAGTCCGACTAAAAAAACAGGAATCTCGCAAAATCTCTCGCGATCAAACGTGACTTTGTGTAAACAATTAAATTGTTAAGACATTCAAATTTATTCCAATTGTTTAGCAGACCCCGAATGTTTTCTGTTTGTTTGTATTTATTTTGTTTTTATTCATCTTTTCCTTTCATTACAGTTCATTTGTTGTATAATTTATAATTTATTTTTTATATTATTTTTATACAGTAAGGTATTTTTGCAGAACTGTAATGAAGCATCTGAACATGCAAAAAAAAAATTGTGTAAAACAAACATGGTGGATGACGGGCAGAAAGAATTAGTAATAAATTTACAAATAAAAAAGAAAAATAATGGTTGAAGTCATGGGGACACGTTAAATAACGTGTTGTTGCCACAAATTAACAAGTTGGTCCTCCATTTCTGAGCTCCATCTTACTACTACTTTATGCTTCACGTTTTGCATTAGCTCATGCATTAGCCGCGGTTGCCATGACTACAGCGGTGGTTGTCCTTCCTTCTTCAGTCAGTTTTGTTCCTTTGTTATGGGTTATTGGAAATCAATTAATGACACAAAACAATGATATTGTCCAGAAACCCTCACAGGTACTGCATTTAGCATATAAAATATATGCTCAAATCATAACATGGCAAACTGCAGCCCAACAGACAACAACAGCTGTCAGTGTGTCAGTGTGCTGACTTGACTATGACTTGCCCCAAACTGCATGTGATGATCATAAAGTGGGCATGTCTGTAAAGGGGAGACTCGTGGGTACCCATAGAACCCATTTACATTCACATATCTGGAGGTCAGAGGTCAAGGGACCCCTTTGAAAATGGCCATGCCAGTTTTTCCTCGCCAAAATTCAGCGTAACTTTGGAGCGTTATTTATCCTCCTTCACGACTAGCTAGTATAACATGGTTGGTACCAATGGATTCTTTAGGTTTTCTAGTTTCATATGATGCCAGTATCTTTCCGGATATCCGCTGGCTACACCGGAACCCCAGAAATATATCCCCTTGCCCCCAAAAATTACAGTCACAACATGGATTTTACTTGTTGGTCCAAATCAGCCTCATAAAAAGAAAGAAACTATTCCTTGTCAGACTGAGTTTTTCCAATCACGGCCGTATTGAGCGGTATTTATCTAATCTGCATTGTTCTTCTTCTTGTACCATTCTGGCAAAGTTAAACAGCCCACAGATGCACCGTGTGTTGTGTGGAGTTAGAGACGATCTGTCTTTGTTATCATTAATTCACATGGTAACGTGTTGGCAGCGAGCCAGCCAATCAGAGAGCCCCTGGAGAGCAGCGTGGGAGCCATGTCTTTACTCAATAACAGCAGAGACGGGCACACTCCACTGACCTTGAGAAAACCTGTGAAATTTTCTCCGCTTCTTCTTCTTCTTCTTCTTCTTCTTCTCTTGTATCCGTGTGGTTCTCTGCACATTCTCATGCGGATCAAAAGACATCCAAGAGATTTTACTTTCCACTGATTTGCTTTCATTTAAAACAGCCGGAGTGTCCTGACATTCTCTCTACAGGAATCTAGTTTAGATATCACAAAAAATTAAAAAAAAACGTAAAAGTGAAAGTGCTATAAATTTGGCAAATAACTGCATTAGTCAGCAGGGAACTGATCATTCACTAAAATCACTTTCCCCCAAACAGTGATTGTCCAATCAGGACAGGTTTGTTCAGGATTGGGTCTCTCAACCTGCTGTTTGACCTTTCTAAAACCAAATATACAAGAACTAAAGTGTCAGGCTAAGCCCTGGGACACGCGTGGCTGCTGCTGCTGTCAGCCCTTTCTTTCGACATAGAGTTTGCCTTTAAATGGCCATTTCATTTCATTATAAATATCATTTATATTTATTTTTAGACAGAGAAAGGTTAAGAAACGTGTGGTAATTTGTAAATAATAGTAATAATCCACAATTAAAACTCCGTACTATATTCATTCATGGAGCTCCCCAAGTCACTGCATGTTCTACAACACTGTCCGGCACATATTTCAGAATAAAAGCCTTGTGTTAACAAATGAAGGAATTCTGTCCTTAGAAAAAACGCTTGAGGGCTTTTATTTTGAAATGAAAGCAGTAAGTGTTGATTTAAAAATAAGTCTTTACTTTTTTTCATCTCCATGACATATTCTACAGATAAGACATCGAAACTGTATTAAAGTCTTGCTGGTATGTCAATATACCGTCAAAAAATCACCTTCACTGTCTGTGACATATTCTACAGATGTCTAGACATGGAAAGTGTACTAATTTTGCTGATATGATGTTAATATACTGTCAATAGATCACTTTCCCTTTCTGTTGTTGCTGTGAGACGCGCGTCTCACACGGGCAGTGTGGCTGCTCTAAACTGTTAACACGGACGCCGAAATAAAAAACAACAGGTAACGCAGCCGCCACGCGTTCCTGATGTTCCATGTGTGTCCACGGCTTAACTAGCTAACCACACTTCAAGCACAATAATCAACGTATCGTCACACAACGGTTCGTATGATAGTTTACGAAAAGTTATTTTGGTATTTTTCTTGCATTTTCCTAAAAATGTCGAGCAACACGGTCGATCAGTGTCTGCGTAAAAACATCAGAGTCTCTCTCTAGAGCCAGAGTTAGGTTGTCCGTTCTACTGTAGAAACATGGCGGAGCAACATAGCGGACTCCGTGAAGAGGACCCGCTCCCTATGTAGATATGAAGGTCTCATTATAAGCTAACGAAAAAACAACGATTCTTCAGGTGATTATACACTAATAAACATATTTCTGAATATTATATTCCATATCTGCTAATAGATCCCGTAATGGTACACATTGCTCCTTCTTTAAAAGGCATAGCAACAGTAATTAAGTGGAGGTGGTGGTGGTGGGGCGTAGCGAAGCATCAATTGATGTACTGGAAATCCATCTCATTAGCTTGGACTCAATAATCTTTTCACTGATTAAACAGTAATTGTCAACAAATTGACACAAATGTGATGAAGTGTGACGTATTTTTTGCTCTGTGGTATTGAGTTTTTTTAAACGGAGAGAGATGTGTGTTTACAGAAACAGCCGTCCTGTTTGTGGATGTTCATCATCACTTGCAGCTGGTGGCAATAATTCACACAAGTTCCTCGGAGACGGCTGACTGTTAAATGTGTTGGGGCATATTGTCTCTCACCCAGGGGACAAAAACATCCTCGTCTGTTTCCAGTTACTGTTTGTGGATTTAAAGGACAATTGCAGAGGGATTTGAAGTCACACCGCCACATTTTAAAACGATTTTCATTTAATGGTGCAGATCAGTCACTCCCATTCATAATAAACAACTCTTCTATTCATATTTATTTAAACAGCTATTTGTTTTTATGTCCTGAATTAATTTTACTTATTTAATCTAGTCTATGTTGTGTTGCTGTATTATAAAATGGGTAGCTCTAATCAAGCAATCTGACGGGTTCCTGGCAGTGATGTAATATCTACATACCACTGCTTTGACGTCTAATTTTCACTTTAGAGTATCACAAGGATCCATGTACGTTCAGGCAGCTCTGCTTTTTCGTTTGAAGCCAAAAACGGAAAAGCAGAGTCGTTTTCTGTTTTTGGTTTCTGAATCAAAAAACGAAAAACGACAAAACCAAATACAAAAAAACAATCAAATTTTGGTTATTCTGTTTTTTCATTATTCCTTTTGAATTGAAGTCTAAAGAACGGCAGACATGTGACCCGGAAGTAAAAGTAAACATGTCAAAATAAAAGCCAAGAGGAGAGAATTCTATAAAGGTGTAACATTTATAAATGCGAGCACAGGATCTATACCAGGGTAACGTTAGAAGAAAAATAAATAAATAGGCCAACATAAATCTGCAAAAATAAATCGGTGATTTATATTTTCAGTATATTAGAGCCCGTTGTGTCATCTTGAGTGTTTCTCCCTGCCATAAAATCTACAGGAGAAGAAGAAGAATTGCCGCCAAGAGTATAGCCGAAGCCGGGAAAGGTATTGGTGTACCAGTCTAAGTGTAAGTAAGATATCAGTTGTGATTTGGCTAGCTTGGTGGCCCATGAAGAGACCAGCCGCCCGTCACAGAGTAACCTATCGTATTACGTCAGGTCTAGATGAAAAGAGCAAAACAAAAAGAATCTTTATTTATGTTGGTTATGTATGCATTTATGTATTTATTTAATTTGCCTAGATCCTGTGCTCGCATAATATTATACACTTTTAGAATGACCCATCTCTCTTCTTGGCTTTTAATTTGAAATGTTTAGCTTTTACTTCGGGGTTCCTTGTCTGCCGTTCTTTAGTCTTCAATTCAAAATGAAAAAACGACAAAAAGAATTGGCAAAAAAACTAAATTAGATTTTTTTTTGTATTTGGTTTTGTCCTTTTTTCTTTTTTTGATTCAGAAATCAAAAACGCTTTTCCGCTTTTGGTTTAAAACGAAAAAAGAAGAAAACCACGGTATTTTCGTTTTTGGCTTCAAACGAAAAAGCGTAACTGGCTGAACGTACACAGACCCACAAGCTCTATGGCCTGAGCGGTTCAGTTGGTCTCCGTGCTGAACTTAACGGTTTCATTAATGACCCACCGCTCAGTCGGTCCTGGTGTCTCATCAAAGACACAGAGTTTTACAACAAGCAACAATATATTCAACAGTGAAAACCCTCAGAAAGAAAGGACCCGACACAACAGTTCATCATGCGTCAATATCAGAAGATGACTTCAGAGTGATAAAGAAGGTGCTGGATCCCGACACTCCCGAGGGGCTAGTAAACAAAGTGTGGTTTGATTTTCAACTACTCTTCTGGCACAGGGGAAATGAGGCCAATCGGCAGCTCAAATCCCACGTCATTCACTCCAATCGAAATCAATCAAAAGAGACCAAAACAAGCTTAAGCATGCAACCCTGGCCTTCAACAAGCATTCAAAAGAATCACAATGACCCACAGGAGGAGAAGAAAGAGAGCACAACGGCCTGACAATCCTCTGTCCTGTTTCATCTATAGAAGAAATATCTCTCCCTCCTACCCTCGGACGCACCGGCCTTCTGTCTTCACCCATAAAGAATATTTATAAATAATCTCCCCTTTGGGGATCAATAAAAGTTTATCTTTTCTTAACTCCTTCAGTAATTAATTACAGTATAATTCAGCGTAATGATTCATTCTAGCAGACTTCTTAAAATGGCCATAACAGGTTATTTCTGTTTACACTTTGTGCATTTCCATCATAGCTGAGAGATTATCGTTTTTAAATGCATGTTGCAATTCTTCAAATGAAAATACACGCTTCCATTCAGCCGAGATAACATGTTTTGTCAAAATCCAGCGGTATGGAAAATGTATGAAAAGTTATTTACCAAGGTGACTCATTGCTAACATCAAGTATTAATAGCTCTAAATTCCCCTTCTGTCGAGTCATACTGCAGGTATCCGTTGCTCCTGAGGGAACAGGTTGTTGCTAAATGCTTTAACGCTATTAGCTTTCTCCTTGTCTGTTTACTCTCTGAGGAAAACAATGTGAATTGCTCTTATCAAAAGTAATTAACACATTTTGCGAGCAGAAGCTAAAAAACCCTGTTAAACATGCTTTGCATGAGTTCAAAAAGAAAGATTTTGAATCTGGTATCACAAATGTTTCAAAGACATCACAGGATGATTAATCTACAGTCACACTGCATTATATTAGTCAAGTAGTCTATCAATTAGGGCTGTCAAAATGAACGCGATAACGCAAATTCGTTTTAACGCCACTAATTTCTTTAACGCATTAATGCAACTTGAGATCTTTAGGTTGTAGGAAGAGTTGTAGAGTGAAGATGCTGACATCATATGAAACTAGAAAACCATGTCATACTAGCTTGTCGCGGAGGAGGATAAATAACGCTCCAAACTTGCGCTAAATTTTGGCGAGGAAAAACTGTCATGGCCATTTTCAAAGGGGTCCCTTGACCTCTGACCTCCAGATCAGTGAATGTAAATGGGTTCTATGGGTACCCACGAGTCTCCCCTTTACAGACATGCCCACTTTATGATAATCACATGCAGTTTGGGGCAAGTCATAGTCAAGTCAGCACACTGACACACTGACAGCTGTTGTTGCCTGTTGGGCTGCAGTTTGCCATGTTACGATTTGAGCATATTGTTTTATGCTAAATGCAGTACCTGTGAGGGTTTCTGGACAATATCTGTCATTGTTTTGTGTTGATAATTGATTTCTAATAATAAATATATACATACATTTGCATAAAGCAGCATATTTGTTCACTCCCATGTTGATAAGAGCATTAAATACTTGACAAATCTCCCTTTAATGTACATTTTGAACAGATAACAAATGCGCAATTAATTTGCGATTAATCATGATTAACTAGTTTAATCGATTGACAGCCCTAGATATTTGCGCATATCCAAAAACCTGTTGATATCAAAGTCTTCATAATATTTAAAAGTAGGTGTGTTTCTCCTTCCGACCAGAAAATGTGGGCTTTTCTTTTGTGCTTGCAACTGTCTGCTTGTTGGTTTGTGTCCAACGCACAGAGCTAACCATAAACAGGCAAGAGACCGCGTGTCGCAAACTGACATAAAGATCCTAATTGAGACACATATTAAGAATGCACCGTTTACATGTCCAAAGAATGCTCCTAAAACCTGAATATCGGCATATCGCACATGTCCTAATCAGAAAATGCTCCATTCGGAATATACTGTATTTAATTTTATTCTATTTCCAGTGTAGTCATACCAATGTCTCTGTGACAGGAGCGTTGACATCTTTATCTGACGAAACTCTGCCTTTAAAACGCCCCATTTTAAACCATTTTACATGCATCTCATCATCTTTTATGAAGCCGTCAGCCGGCCCGGTGCAGAGATTCTTTACCAGCAGAGAAGCCCGAGAGAGGCTCCAGGCCGTGAAACCTTCACGCCACCTCATCTTCTTTTATATCCGATCATCCCTAACCTCTGATGTGAGAGCATCTATCGGCCTGCGAGGGGATAAAGTTACCACCGCCTCCCGTCTCCACCCCCCAATCATACAGGGAGAAACAACACAAGACGAGCTGGTGAAGGAACCTCAGGGGAAATATCAGGATCCGACCTGTGAGGGAAAAAAAAAAAAAAAGAGTCTGAAAGATGAAAACAGAGAGAGAGGGGGAGAAAGATGAGATGACGTGAGAGACAGGAAGTAAATGGCGAGGGGAGGTGTCAGATAGGAAGATGAAAAGGAAGTTCAAGGAGGAAGGAGGGAGGGAGGGAGGAGAGGTGAGCGGTGGCGAAGCAGAAAAATTGCATTTTGATGGAGGCAAATTGAATCCGGTCTGCGATGGAGGCCTCGGGGCAGAGAGACAGATTGAGACGGTCATGTCAGCACAGAGAGATTACTGCCACCTGTGTGTGAAGTGATGATTTCCTGCCATCCTCAAGTCTGACACACGGATATTTGTGCTCACACTGTGACAGCCACTCCACTCCGCCCATCTGTGAGGTGAAATGAACACACACACACACACACACACACACACACACACACACATTCGTTTAATTGTCTGGATTTTCAGCGTCAAGGTGTCCTAACAGGATTATGGCCGGTGGTGCACAAACACAGTCTGTCTGAGAGCACTCAAAGTCACATTGAAGAAATTTAGAAACTCGCTCTCTCTCTCAGCTGTCACGCTACACTCCCCGCCTCACATTCGTCATCCATCAAGAAACAGTGTGACGAAGAAAAATACGTCTCCCTGGATGAGCTCAGGTCTTAATTTACACATTGAGGGGGTTTCAAAATACCACATGAAGGGATGATAAACAGCAGATTGGATGTTCCACGTGAATGTTTGATATGTTGTTTTCCTGCAGTGATTTATGGCTCACATGGGATGCCCGTCTGTCACATATCTCCTCTGCTGCACCTCCAGGCAGTTTGATTTCAGGGCAGCAATTTCAAGTCACGTGTTGAGCAGGTTTAAATGCAACAGGAGATGTGAAATTTATGGAGAAGGCGGCGGCATTTATCAATCCCTCTAGGGGAAATTTTTTCACTCACCTGTACACATGCATTAACCCCGAGACTCGCGGGATCGCAGATGATCCCGACCGACTTTACTGTCTTTCAGAGGCTGTAGCAGGTTCATTTTGAGAGGTAGAGTGAAAGAACTGATATCATATGAAATCCATTGGTACCAATCATGTCATGCTAACTAGTTGGGAAGGAGGCTTCCCAACTAAAAAACTTTTATGGCCATTTTCAAAGGGGTCCTTTGACCTCTGACCTCAAGATATATGAATGAAAAAGGGTTTTATGGGTACCAACGAGTGTGATAATCACATGCAGTTCTGGGCAATAATCATGCAGTTTTTTGACTGCAGTATAAATGTGTTATTTTCGCCTATTCTAAAATGGTGTATTTGAATATTTCTGCATACTGGGGTCCCTAAACAGTCTTGAAATTACATAAATTGTGTATCTCTGTAAAGCTGAGACTCTTGTGGATTCAATGAGCCCAACTGTATTCATGTGTGATGATGTTAGTCTCCATAGTAACCATTTCATTGTAGTGAGACCATTTTTTTTTTTTTAAACGTGACCTCACTGTATAAAATGACCTTGTGGTGACCTCTAGGATAATCACAGCCTCATGAAACTTTACAGCCACAAACTAGAGACCTAGAGCATTCAGAGGATGGATGGCTTTCCTAGCTGGATTGACAATAAGGGGGTTTCTGAGCAGTTTACACAACAGAAGTGCTCGCCATCCAATCGCCGAAAAATGCAATTCTTGCAGAAATCTCCAAAATGTCAAAAGTTTTTGAAACCAAATAACAGCAAGTCTTTTTCTATGGTGTTCCTCAAGGTCTTGGTGTCTTTATATGGTATTTTGGAGGGATTATTGATCATTTTTATCAATTCTCAAGTGGTACAAAATGGTTGAATCTGGCACCAAATCTGTGTAACAAATGGTATCAACCCAAAAATTGCTACAACAACTTATGAGACATACATGAGAATCATATACTTCTATCACAATGTGATGACTAGACCAACTTAACACACAGTGCTGAGCTGCATCTCAAATTAATCTTTAGGTTACCAGCTTTCAGATGATGTACACCACTTCTATGTGACATCTACTGTTGACCTGCTATCTCCCCCTAAAGACCCCCTGTACTCCCCTAAAAAAAGACTAAAACGGGTCTATTGTGGGTCTCAGAGGGTTAACTATTAACACTAAACACACCACCTTAACCCTATAATGTTCCAGTTGGAATATTATTGGAGTATTGTAGGTCTACTATAGAAGATGCATATCCCAATAGCAATCAAACCACAGCTGACTATGACTGACACATGCTTAAAAAATAATGAATAAATAGGAATAAGTTGCAAGAGATTGCCGATACCGGCCGATCTACACGCCAACACGTGAATTAGAGAGTAGTGGCACTTCAAGCACTATAGGGAGAAGTCCAAGTCAAGTCTTCCTGAGAAACTGTAAGTCAGTTGCATGTCTTTCTCACGTCCCCATTTGAGGCAAAATTTCACCTCCATGTATTCAGAAATTTGACTGCTGTGTTTTTTTTCAGTCTTAACTGACAGTACAAAATATCCTGATGTGTGTGAGAGAGAGACGTCAGGGATTTTGCCAGGAACTCTTGTTATATCTTATTTTCCTCCAGGAAATGTGAGCAAAATTTTGTTGGCAGAGACGGAAAAATATATACAATTTTATCGTTTTTCTCTCTCTCTCTCTCTCTCTCTCTTACATACGGAGAGCTGCATCTTTCCAGGTAGTTCTATTGTGATTTTTTCAAAGGTCTGGAAATGTCCACCACAGAGATGTCCTTCAACAGTCCATTAGTTCTAACAGGAAAATTGGATAGAGAGGTTATCAAGGCTAACATCAACTGAGACGAATATAGACACTGAAACACTCCAGGCTGCTCAGGTAAACGGTACATACCAGGAATATATATCACTTCCTTACACATAAACATGTTTATTTGACAAGATGTTTATGAGCTGACAGATATATTTCATATACTTCAGGGATTTTTAAAGTCCTTTTCTAATATTAAAGATGAACTTGATGAGGAAATCGACCAGAAATATTCAAAAAACATTTTAATGGACGGTGACTCACTTTACTGTAACGCCTGCGTGGCGGCTGCGTGATTCAAGCGTCGAGTGTTCACACCAGCTGCCTTTCTGCTGCTGTCAGCTCTTTCTTTCTACACAGAGTCTGCCTTTAAATGGCCATTTCATTTCATTATAAATATCATTTATATTTATTTTAGACAGAGAAAGGTTAAGAAACGTGTAGTGATTTGTAAATAATAGTAATAATCCACAATTAAAACTCCGTACTATATTCAATCATGGAGCTCTCCAAGTCACTGCATGTTCTACAACACTGTCCGGCACATATTTCAGAATAAAAGCCTCGTGTTAACAAATGAAGGAATTCTTTCCACAGAAAAAACGCTTGAGGGCTTTTATTTTGAAATGAAAACAGGAAGTGTTGATTTAAAAATAAGTCTTTACTTTTTTTCATCTCCGTAACATTTTCTACAGATAGACATTGAAACTGTAGTAATGTATTCGGTATGATGTTAATATACAGTCAATAGATCACCTTCACTGTCTGTGACATATTCTACAGATGTCTAGACATTGAAACTGTAGTAATGTTGCTGGTATGATGTCAATATAAACCCAATAGATCACCTTCACTGTCTGTTGTTGCTGTGAAACACGCGCGGCACGCGTCAAAAATAGGCAAGAGCTCTATTCTCTAGAAGAGACGCAGCTGAGACCCGCGTCTCACGCAGGCAGTGGGGCTGCTCTAAACTGTTAACACGGACGCCGGAATAAAAAACAACAGGTAACGCAGCCGCCACGCGCTCCTGACATTCCATGGGTCTCCCGGGTCTAAATCTGCGGCAGTACCTTCCCAACTATTCTACCCTTTGCTTCCATGGCAATAATGGATTAAACAATTATTCCATTATAATAATAATGGCTAATTATTATGCAGAACAAGGCAAAAGTGAGCATGGGTCACATCCCCCCCCCCCCGCTCACTGCTTGACTCCTACTAAAGTAGGGCCAGAGGTTTTGCCCTTTTGGAACTAATAGAACGAGTTCTGCTCCGGAAACGAAATTGAAATGGAAAAAAAATTATAGTTTTTGGCCAAAATTTTAAAAATGTTGGGCACCTTGGACTTCTAACCCCCAAAAGGCACAACTACACCACACAGTCAACCAACATACCAAATTCTAAGTTCCTAAGTTAAATAGTTTTCGAGTTGTACTCCGGAAACGAAAGTATGACACGCAGACGGATGGACAGAGCGCTATATACCCGACTACGTTGTCTCAGGGGTATAATTATGGCCGTCGGACCTCGCAGTCTGGTATTTAATCCAACAATCATTTTTCCCTGGTTATATTCTGAATCATCCGGGGAAATTGCAGGGAGAGTGTTTATTTTGTCTTTGCCAAATAAAGGAAATACTTTCAGTTATTTAGTTCAGGCTAAAAATGTTTATAAGTATGACATAATAATAACTTGGTAATTCTAACACAGATGCAGATGGTGTCACGACAAGGTCCAGCCGGAGCAGCTGGCTGACATCTGTGAGCAGGAGAGATGAAAAAAAGCATCAAACTGATGTGAGACAAGCTCCATCCATCCAGTTCATTACGGAGGAGGAGGAGAGGCCACCCTCCTCCAAGAAGACCAAGAAGAGACTCCTGCAGACTTTCGCCAGGTCGTTCAAACATCCCTGAGGCCTGACATGGTCATAATGGTCCGAGGAGGCGAAGAGGATCATCCTGATTGAACTGACGGTCTCGTGGGAAGTCGGACGCGAAGAGGCCTCAAAGAGGAAAGCCACCAAGTACCAGGACCTGGTTCAACAACGCAGGGACAAAAAGGTGGCAGGCTTGGTTATTTCCAGTTGATGTTGGCTGCAGAGGTTTCCGGGGACGCTCACAGCAGTTCAGATGTCGGACCATTTTTGTGTCAAGATATTGATTTCTCAAGTAAACAGCCCCATCTCAAGTAATCCCAGACAAAACCGACGCTGAAATAAAGGCATTCATTCGTCAGAAGTTGTCCAATCGGGCCAAGATCATGAAGAGAAAATCATGCTACTCCACAGATTTACCCCTTATGCAGACATTTCGATTTGTTGTTCTTTGCCACACACACATTTGTTAAAGAATTTGTTAGACCATTGTTTTATTATTGGCCTATGTATTTTAGTATTTTAAGTTGTCTCTATGTTTTCTGTAAACATTACACTTATTTAATGTAATGTATTTTCACATTAGGCAATCTGTTTGGATTCAATATTTTAATTCACAAAATCAAATTGTTGGATACTGTATTTTTCATTTGCCTCAGTCCATTATTTTATTTGATATACCATTGTACATTCTACAGTAGTAGGTATGTTAGGAATGGCACCAATACCATGGTGATTTTGATAGTACCGTGGTGCATCATGATATATTTAACATACTATGGTATTTTTGACAATAGGTACATATACCATGATTTATTACACGGCTGTGTTGAATCCTCGATTCTGATTGGTCAATCACGGCGTTCTGCGGTCTGTAATTTCTCTATAGCAGACCGTTGCCATGGGCGCAGTTCTGATGTCGGGCTCTGGTGAACCGTTTTTGTGTCAAATTATTGATTTATTAAGTAAGGAGCTGTGTAATAAGCGGGATAATGTACAGCTAGTGGGTCATTGTTGTGAAAGAATCCCCTCCAGGGCGACGAAAGACCCTGTTGGGGATTCTTTCACAACAATGACCGGCTTGCTGTACATTATCCCTTACATATTTGACAGTACCAAGGTAGTGCATACCATAACTAGTACTGGTACCTTGGTAAAAAGGTCCGATGATATCATAGTAATTAACCACCTACTTCTGTTTCTTGCACGAAGAGTGTGAATATTCAGAGCAATGGGCCGTCGGAACAATGGTCAGTACCTGAACTGAAAGGATTTGTTCGGTCAGTGTATTACCTACAGTAGATGGCGGTCGGGCAGCCCCAGTTTGGAGAAGTACATTATTATATTAGAAGTATAGAATATTTCATTAGATAAAAACATGTTGTGAATTTTGGAGATGATTGTATTTATCATTTTTCAATAAATAGGACTGAGGATGGAGACAATTACAGAGATTACTGGGCGCCGTGTCGATTGCGAGATAAAGATGGAAGGTGAAAGTACTCCACGCAATGTTTCCGTAAGTTATTATTAATAATAATAATAATAATAATAATAAGTGACTCTTGTGACATGTTGACCTATGTTACAAAGAATTTCAAACAAATACGCCTCCCGGCCGCAGAAAGTTGTGATTATTCGGCGAGCCTCACCTCATTGCTGCCTGGTGTGTTTTCACCGTTATGAGTTAGTCATTTAGTAGGTTACGCTGTAACCTAAATGAGTCACTTTTTAATGGCAGTAATATTGTAATATAATAAGTTAATAAGTTTTAAAAGTAATGTCACCCAACACTGGATCTCAACGATACATCTGGGACAAATTCTTTCTACGTAACTTGGAGTTGAGGAAAGCATTGTTTCTGACTCACAGCATCATCTGCGTTTATCACCATCAACAACAACAACAGCGCCGGTTTTGTTCTTTCTGCTGTGCGACTGATCCCACTATGCGGCTATATTTAGTTTGCCAGCCTGCTCCATAAAAACAGACCTAATGATGAAACTAGAGCAGCCCACAGTGACAGGGCCCCTCGCAACCTGAAGCAACGCTCTCCGAAGCCCTTGATGTTAATAATAACAACCCCAAGAACCTGCGAAATTCATTTCCCAACAACATACTCCACCATGGAGAAGATAAATTAAACACCCAAATAATTTTTTCTGCAGTATGTTAGTAAGCAGATGGCTAATCTAAAGACTCGATCTTTTTCTTAATTGAGTTTTTTTGAAGTATACGAGACAGATTGATGATTTATGGCTGCAGGAAGGCTACTGGTTAGTATGCAAACACACCGAAGAGTTGTATGGGGCATGACGCACGCTTGGCTGCCATCTGTGGTTTGAAAATGAGGGAGTTAAGCCTGAGATATGGATCTAAGATATAAAAAAGCAATTTAAGATATTAAAAATATTCTAGATAGATATATATGGTAGATACATAATCATTAAAAATTAAACACAACAAATCACACCACCAACTCAATATAACCTTATCATATTCAAATATTTGAAATATTCAGGATAGTGGAAGGCGGCATCTTCCCTCCACGGAGGTTGAGATGGAGTCTGAAGACACTCGTGGATCGCTGTGATGAATAATTAACCAGAGGCAAATCAGGATCCCTTTTAATGAAATTAGCCTGTTACATCACTGCCGTGGAGGAATACTCATTTTACTTATCTACTCATATTCACATTTGCACATGTTTCCACAGAGGCATAAATCCAGGCTGAGGAAAAGACTGTTTGTAAGAAATATATGTATGCATACACACACACACAAACACACTACACGGCAATCAACCAGCACCGTACTTTCAAACCCCAAAACCAGGACCCTTAAAAGGGACTGCTTTGTAACTTCTTACACGTATAAATCACCCGGGTCGGTGTCACATGTGCGCTCGCGTGTGGCTACACTGTTCAGACAAGACTCCAACACAAACTACACGGAAGCACCAAAACCGCAAAGTTGTATCTAGTGAAGCCCGTCTGTTAAACAGTGTTGGCCGCGGTCGGAGGACGCGGGGGAGACCGTAGCTTTGGTCTCGAGGGGCGGAGTCTCTGCTGTACTCTGCTCCTCTGCCTGCCTGCTTGCCTTCACTCAGCTCGCTCCACCTCACGCGCATGTGTGCACACTACACACTGCAGAAGACTTCGTAGCTCTGTCTAGTGACGTTTGAGCATAAATAACTGCTGCAGCTCCTCCAGACCAACAGAGGTTTCCCGTGTCTTGTGAAGTGACGGGGCTCCAAAACGAAATCGTCTCCGACCGGGTGCCGGTGTCTTCCCTGTTTCCTCTGGCTGCGGTCGGGAGGCTGAGGCAGGAAAAGCCAACACTAGGATCAGCATTGATTCATGGAGAGACCTTTGTCTGGTCAGCTAACATTACTGCCAAGCAGCTGAAATATAGAGTGATATTGTGATTTTAGCTGACATGTGTCGCCTCACTGTTTTGAGCGATGCTCGTTCATGTCTATGTAGAGCGAGCACAAGCGCGAGAAATAGGACGCTGTCTTTCGTTGACTTAACGACCACAGGCGTCGCTATTAACAAGCAATTTCTGATTCTTACAAACAGTCCCTTTAAAGGGACGAGCATTGCTCAAAACAGTGAGGCGATTTCTGCGGTGTGTTGTGTGCACACATACACGTGAGAGTGGAGCCAAAGAGCGAGAACGAGCGCGATGTGTGAGTGAAGTCAGGCAGGCGGAGGAACGGAGTATAGCAGAGACTCCAGCCCCCGAGACCAAAGCTACGGTCTCCCCCGCGTCCTCCGACACTGTTTAACAGACGGGCTTCACTAGATACAACTTTGCTGTTTTGGTGCTTCCGTGTAGTTTGTGTTGGAGTCTTGTCTGAACAGCGTAGCCACACGCGAGCGCGCATAGGACACCAACCCGCAGTGATTTATACGAGTAAGAAGTTACAAACAATCCCTTTAACTGGTATGTATTGTTTTGTTTTTGTTTTATTGTATGTATGAAATTATAAAGTATGTATGTTTCCGACTCTCCGTGCGGAGCTCGCGGTTGTGGATTTTTGTTCTGCATTACGTGCATCAATCTTTTTTGCATTAGCAGTAAAAATAATCGGACTATGGCGGAATAATTCCCTTTCGAGGGAAATACTTCATTAGACGGAGCCCTGGCACTCATTTAAAAAATCCATGAAGATCCATATCAGATCTGCATGAATGACGTAGGTGACCTATTTCAGATTCAAAACAGCGAATTTTGAAACAACAACACGGAGGATCCGTAGTCCGAACCAGGATGGCAAACTTTTTTATTACTCCTTTCAATCTTGACAAAGGCAGCGCAGACCAGATCCACTCTTTCCGTTCTCACCTTTCACAATAAAAGCCCTAAACACATAATATTAACAGGTAAGTATTTCGCGTTTTCGTGTCGTATATTCGTCACGCCTTCAGTGTGTAAAGGCCTTAATTACTCTACAAGGATTTCAACCATCTTTCTTTTCCCCTGCTTCTCACCCTCTATAATCGTTTCCACATTTATCTATCCATCCTCACCTCATCCATCTCTCCCTCCCTCCATCCATCAGTCTCTCTGGGAGGCATGGAGCAGTAATAAAAGCCTAATGTCAGGGATGATGAAGATGTCATGTTTCAGGCTTATCACCATATCCCCTATTTCCACAGATGAGACGGTGCTTTGTTATTAACAAGGTTGCCTGGAGCTGCCTACGCATCACGTCACCTTCTATCTGAAGACAAGTCTTAATTTTAACACTGGGGAAAATAAAATAAAAAATCCAACTGCCGTCTTTGTTTATGATGAAATATTTCCCACATCCTCTAACTCTTAAAATTTGTATTCCAAGAGATGACATTTCAAAGATTTTTGGACTATTTGCAGCAGATGCTTTTCTCACTAATTAATGCCAGCCAAGATGACTCTGACATGCACTCACCAAGAGCAACAGAAACACAAGCTCTCTGTTTCCCCCACACTCCACAGATATAGAGAGAGAGAGCAAGGCATTGGTGCTGTTCATCTCTCAGCTTGGCACATTTACACCGGCTATAGGTTAATTGGCTAAATCCCAAGTGGATGGAGGGATTGATGACCATGAAGAGGCATGGAGAGAGTCAGTAAAAGACTGACAGCGATGGTAGAGATGGAGAGAAGGTGGGGGAAAGAGAGAATGAGAGGGACATCGGGACCAATTTGAGGTCTTCTCCCATCATTAACTGATAGCTGGGGCGGGTCATTAGCCGAGTCTGTCCTGTGTTACGCCGGTCTCGTGGTGCAGGAAGAGAAACACCTGCTGAAGGTGGCAGATGGCAGAATTAAGAGCCCAGAAATAGACGTCCATGAGGGAGATTGGTGGGTGATTCAGCTTCTGCCCTATTTTCTAATTATTCATTTGAAAAGGTGAGACATTTAGTCAAAATACAACCTTCGTGCTATGAGATTAGATCGATAAACTCACACATTTGGTCAAGCTTCAGTGGAGGCTTCGTCTACGTCATGATTTATTCACCAAAAAAGTGTGGGACAGAATCATTCCTATACAATGCTGTTTAAATAATTTGCTTATAGTATTCAAGTAGTACACTTATAGTGTTCATTTTGGGTCTTTTCATGTACCTTTCCATAATCTCATTTTCATCCAAAAAAAAACGGACTCAACACACAAAGGCTTTGATGTGAGCTTCTCTAAAAGATCCAAAATTCCTGTGATTAACACCAGAGACGGTGCTGCTCACGAAGATGTGTGTCTGAATTCCAGACTGAACCGTCTCGGAGACTGAGACGAGCTGCTGAAACCAATAAAAAAATCACAAAAGATAAAAAGCGGATGCTGCTCTAATTTAGGCACAACAAACAACACAAGAATGTGACAGACTGAAGGCTCCTTGTCAAAACGCCTGTCGATTTGTTCTTTTACCAAACTCATTAGCTTTTTGTGGATTGTATATTAAAGGTTTGAGCAAGCCTAAAACAATAAACATGTTGTTTTCTCTTAAAGTATCTTTATCGTTAACAGCAATGTACTCTTTGTGCAAGTGATAACTCAGCTAAACGAAGAAAAAGAGCTCTGTGGGTTCTCAAGACAGCTCTCTAATCAAATCAGAATGATCAAGAGAATCTAGATAATACATAACATACGTTATCACTCAACATTAATATACCCCCGCGACAACGTGGTCGAGGGTATATAGCGCTCCGCAACTTGTGATGGTTAGGTTGTAGCTCAGTTTTATAGCTAAGAAGTGAAGATACTGACATCATATGAAACTACAAAAACCTAATGAATCCATCGGTACCAACCATGTCATACCAGCCTGTCATGAAGGAGGTTAAATAACGCTCCAAACTCCAAAACTGTCATGGCCATTTTCAAAGGGGTCCCTTGACCTTTGACCTCCAGATATGTGAATGTAAATGGGTTCTCTGGGTACCCACGAGTCTCCCCTTTACAGACATGCCCACTTTATGATAATCACATGCAGTTTGGGTCAAGTCATAGTCAAGTCAGCACACTGACACACTGACAGCTGTTGTTGCCTGTTGGGCTGCAGTTTGCCATGTTATGATTTGAGCATATGATTTTATGCTAAATGCAGTACCTGTGAGGGTTTCTGGACAATATCGGTCATTGTTTTGTGTTGTTAATTGATTTCCAATAATAAATATATACATACATTTAGCATAAAGCAGCATATTTGCCCACTCGCCTTAAAGGGAGACAAATCTCCCTTTAAGGTTCATTTTGAATAGATAAAAAATGTGATTAATTTGCGATTAATCACAATTAACTATGGAAAACCATGAAATTAATCGTGATTAAATATTTTAATCGATTGACAGCCCTAAAAAAAAGAAGTATATACACATTTTAGTCATAAGACCGTCATCATCTCAACAGTTCATCTTGGTGAGCTGACACCAGCGCTTGGTTGGATTTCTCATTCGGTTGTTCTCAATCACCACTAACTTTCTAGTGTGTTTGTGGTTCTGTGTGAACAACAAACTCTGAGCAGAGTAAAGAGAACCTTCTGTCAGCGGTGGACATGTCCTGGTGGCTTCACACGCCATTACCTCACCCCGGTCCGGTCAGATCTGACGCATGTTCCCAGCCTGCCCATTAGACCCTGTTTAGCCTCATTGCGTGGCCACGCTTCCCACTCTTTTAATTCTATTTCTGCCGTGTTGGCCAACACACAAAGAGTGCGCCAGTTCTGCCGACGAGACGCGAGAAGCGTCCAGGAGGATGGTGCTCGGATGCAACAGAGCGCCGCGGCGGCAGCCTGCCAAACGCCGGCCAAGAAAAGCAAAAGCACAGGAGGGATTTAGTCAAGTGCTCATTTAAATATGAGCGAGCAACAGACTGTGGAATTTGAATGAGATTATAAAAAGGGAGACGGGGTAGGATGAATTTCAATTTGAGAGCATTACATGTATTCTCTCTCTCTGTGCCTCAACCCCCCCTCTCCATCCCTCCCAGAGGTGAGATAATGACTCCCAACAATGAGCAGGAGGGAGGAAGTTGGCAGCGCTGTCGCCACATAGCGAAGCCCAACGGTTATTATGGCACGGTCTGCTCCTCCCCTCCTATTTATCTGTGTACACACACAAACTAGGATCTAATTTAACACATCTCACCAGCAGCTCCACTGCAGTGGTACGCATTGCACCTCCAAAATCATCAGATCACAGCTCCCCCCCTTAGCATACATACTATACATTGTGTGGGTATATAGGTGGTGGTGATGGGTGGGGGTTGCCTAATGCAGCTTCATAGACAGCAGCAGGTTGAGGGGAAGACACTGAAGGAGGGAGAAAAGAGGCAGATGGAGAAAAAACAGCGAGTGACGGAAAAAAAAAAAGAGCAAGGAGGGTGAGCAGAGAGGGGAGGAGAGAGAGAGTAAAGAGGGAGGGGAGGTTGATCCAACAGCGCCTGGTGAGACAGAAGTTTCAGCTCTGCGCTTCACACACACACAACCAGGACACAAGATAACACACATACATACATCCATACAGGTGAGGCAACTCTTCTTCTTCTTCTTCTTCTATTTTTTTAATGCATGTTATATAATATATGATGCTGACATTCAGGTGTGAAGGTGAATGCAGTGTGAGAGCGATGAACTTTGAGAGTGTGCAGGCATGCAAGCGTAAACACCGGAGCATCCTGGGAGTTTTTTTTTTTGTTGTGTCCTGAGGGGGACGAATGTCAACAAAAGAGAAAAAGAGTCCAATGCAAGAGTGTCCACCTTAAGTGTTGCATGCTGTGTGCGAGTGCTGGTTGGAAAAAGCGCTATACTATGTGTGTGTGTGTGTGTTCAGCAGTCGTGCCGCGTCTCAGCAGCATGCATTATTTATCTGCACTGATCTCCAGAAACAGCGATACCTCAGTGGGGATGGATGTATACGCTGTAGTGTGTTAATATCATATGTGATAGCTGGAGTGATATGATGAGTGCTGTGTGTGTGAGAGAGGAGAGCAAAAGGACACCCTGCATCTTTTATATGTTTTCAGCTGTGCCACACTTTGCTTTGTCCCTTGTTTGTAACATCTTGCCACAGTAGGTTGTGCAGCGCTACGCATGGATATCCTATGGTTTATTTATCTTTCATTATCTGTGGTGGGGAGCCCCCCATGGCAGCAGGAGGCTGTGAATAACGCTGAGGTGATGAGATCTCTCTTATCTTTGGATGGCTTTCCCCACACTGAGGAGAGGTTGACTCCTTTTGTCTGCAGTACCTTAATCCACATCGGTGTGTATAACACACGGATGCTGCAGGCAACAGATTCATCATCTGACTCAGTGTGTGTGCAGATTACACAGTTGTAAAAAGGGGCATATGCTGGTGTTATTTACAGCATCTCTGTGTGTGTGTGTGTGTGTGTGTGTGTGTGTGTGTTTGTGTGGATGCTTCTGCCCTGTTTTATTGAAGACTGAAGGCAGCTGCTGATGTGGAGAGAGAGCAAACAAAGAAAGCAGTAAGACAGTTACTTTGGTCTATATCTAGATCACACACGATCATACACACTTTAATGACAGGTAAAGGAATGCTCCACTGAAACTCACCCCCCCCGGTAGGCTTGGAAGGTGGTTCTGAAAAGTTTTGAGCTTCCTGCTTCGAGGAAGATTGCAGCTTGGATTTGCAGATGAATGGATACCAATGGTGAAAAAATGTATAGTAGGGCTGTCAATCGATTCAAATATTTAAACGTGATTAATCGCATGATTGTCCATAGTTCATCACGATTAATCACAAACTAATTGCACATTTTGTATCTGTTCAAAATGTACCTTAAAGGGAGATAAGTAAAGTATTTAATATCAACATGGGAATGGGAAAATATGCTGCTTCATGCAAACATATGTATATATCTACTTCCGCCAAGGTCGAAGGCCTAGGAAGGAGGTTATGTTTTCACCGGCGTTGGTTGGTTTGTCCGTTTGGAGGATAACTGCAAAAGTCTGAGATGGATTTCAATGACTTTTTTTGGAGGGGTTGGGTGTGCACTTCTTTTTATTATTGGAAATCAATTAACAACACAAAACAATGACAGATATTGAGTTTGGAGCTTTATTTAACCTCCTTCGCAAAAAGCTAGTATGACATGGTTGGTACCAATGGATTCCCTCTGGAGCCCGCTACAACCTAAAAATAGAAAGTTATGCATTAAATAAATTAGTGTCGTTAAAACAAATTTGCGTTAATTTTGACAAGCTTAATTTATAGAAACTAATCCTGCAGTGTACTCCACTTTCCTTTGTCTATAAGGACTGGACGTACCCACACATAATGACTGTTTCCACCAACATATACTAACGACTTGTAAGTACAGAGGGAAACACACTTGACAGCTTATAGGCAGACTATAATTAGAGTCACGTACCTTAGCTACACAACCACTGAGTTCCTGCAACAACAACAGAAATGTACACATTAAAAACACAGTCACACAGATGAATACAAAACAACAAGGGAAGGATGTGCAAATGCAGAGAGTCCAGGGCTGTCAACGAATATAAGAAGTAATCACTGTGACGTCACCCATTGGTTTGTGCACTGCTTTTTTGAAGCCTCAAGTTCGGCATTTTGGTATTTGGCTGTAGCCATCTTGTTTTTTTTTGCAGCCAACAGTAACACAAGAGAGTGGAGACAAGTCCAACCAAACTCTGAATAAGTTTTCTGAGTTTTTCTGAGCAACATTTTCAGGCGACCAAAAAGGTTATAGTTAACTTCCATGAACTAAAAAAAACAGACTGTGAAAGGGTTAAAGTTGTAAGACGAAAACACAGACAACTCCTAGACCGGACAACGCCGTGGTAGCGACCTGTCAATCACAAGGTAGCCCCGCCCTAAAGCATCCCCTGCTTTATGGTCTATTTGACTCTAAATGGGACCATAATTTACTAAATGAACATCATGCTGTATTGAAGAAGACTTGAAACTAGTGATTGAGACCATAAACTCATGTTTACAATGTTTACTGAGGTAATAAATCAAGTGAGAAGTAGGCTCATTTTCTCATAGACTTCTATACAATCAGACTTCTTTTAGCAACCAGAGGAGTCGCCCCCTGCTGGCTGGTAGAAAGAATGCAAGTTTAAGTTGGACATAATGCGCCAAAATAGATATTTGCATCGTTCGAACCTTTGTGTACTTTTAGTATTTAATATTCAAACATCATTTTTGGACAATTTTGACAAGACTACCAGGCAAACAGGAACATTTCAGTGATTTATTGACCACAACGGAGGTGCATAAGCGTACTTGATCATTAGGTAACAGGGTAGTAGAGGCTCAAAAGCACTAAGCAACAAAGACAATCTGGCAATTGACTGAGGAAAAAGAAGATGGTATATGTACTGAAGTGCTGATGAGGGAACGCGGAAACAGGTGGCAAGGTCTGAGGGCATCTGTTGGACAGGTAGAGAATGGCAATGAGTTGGCCTGGGGAAGTGGAAATGTGGCTGGAGGGGAGAATGTGACAAAAACAAAAGTTTTTAATTTATGCAGGAAAGGCAAAGAATGGCAACACATTTCTTTACCTTAAGCAAAGGAAAACAGCTTGCAAGCTACAATACGGAGTATTCCTATAAATGATGCAGGTGACGGAATGTGAGAAGAAAGCACCACACTGCCTTTGCTCATGCCACGACCCCCTTATCCATATCTTATCCAAAACACACAGGGCATTAACCCTACTCAGATATTCAGCACCACAAATCACCTTAAAAAACAGTTGCACTTCATCCAAGTCGAGGCTCTGAGGCTCCAAGTTAGCCAGTCTCTTCTTTCATGCTAAAGCTTTGAGTAGTTTTAATTTGGAAAAGGATCAGGTGTTACTTTTCACAGAGGAAGTTCTTCTGACGTGTATTTCCAGGGCTGAGTCACATTACTGTTAAAGTTAATACGTGTTAATAACAGTGAATAACAAGCATCAGACTTCCTCTGTTTGATGCTGCAATTAGTTTTAGGTCGGGTTTGACTCTCCCACCCTGTTACGTAGCACTAACAAAGTCTCCCTCGGCTTCATGCGGTACGTTAAATCACCCAGTCGAACACAGTTACAGTTCATAAAAGCCTTTACAGACCGGAGCGTTTTTTTTTGTGTGATTAATTTGCACGTCAATATATTAATAAATATATAATTGTTATATTATTATTAAATATAACTGTCGTTTTTTGTCATTAATACGTTAACACAGAACTTGAATATTGCGTGGCAAAAAAACCCAACGTAATTATTTTCCTGAACGATGCCAATTTTTCCGAGTTTTCGCACCTCGAATAATGGCACCAACCAATCACGTTGTGCGGAACGGACATGTTCAATACATACACTGCAGTGTACAACAACACGGAGGCTCTGTAGTCCAAACCAAGATGGCAAACTTTATTACCTCCGCCGAGGCGGTTATGTTTTCACCGGCATTGGTTTGTTGGTTTGTCTGTTAGCAGGATTACTCCAAAAGTCCGCGATGGATTTGAATGAAATTTTGGAGGGGTGGGGTGTATCAAAATGAACAATCCATTAGATTTTGGTGGCGATCCGGATCATGATCCGGATTCAGTAATTTTTTTAAGGATTCCGATCAGCCTGAGCTTTAAGACCACAGGGTATAACACATGCGCGAAGTAACTAATGACGCGTGACCCCGCCTCCTTCTGAGAGCAGAGAGATACGCGTGTGGATGTGTGTGCGGAAACTGCTGTCCGTCCGCGGTGAGAAAGAAAAAAACGGTAGATGACGGGACGAGAGACAACGTAGTGTTACGTTACACAGACATAACAAGGCTGCTGAATGAGAGAGGCATCCGCCGATAAGTTACATGGAAACACACCGTGTTAATAATAAGCCGACCACCTCACGGTACCGCCAGCTGTGAGCTGTTTTTAAAATCACGCGTTGGCAGAGGTGTGCGCTCTCCGAGTGCAATTCTAGTTACTCCTTTCAACCTTGACAAAGGCAGCGCAGACCAGATCCACTTCTTATGTTCTTACCTTTCACAATAATTTTCACAATTGTTTCGACTGTCGACGTGCGGTACTGCCGCACCAGGTGTAATTTACTATAATGTAATTGTGGTGGGAGGGGAGGTGGATGGGTCCAACAAACACAAAGCTTTCATCCAGAAGACCGCTTGTGTCCGTTGTGAGAGAGAATGTGTTGATTATTGAATAATGATCTACAATGAGATTCTTTTCAAAACAAGACTGCAGACTGCAGAGATCTCAGCTCTTAAAGAGGTCCTGAACATGATGTTTTTCAGTGCAGACCAGGACCAGCAGGGTTAAACCAATCAAAGGTAGCCTACAGAAACTCAAGCATTCACCAAAGTAAACAGAGATAATTATGACTACTGTATCGTATAATTATGACTTAACATAATTACGAGATCTGTATCTCGTAATTATGAGATATGGGGGGTGTCATAATTTAATTTTTTTGGTAAATGCAATGCACTTCCATAGTAACCCAATGATTCAGGGAGGGTAAAACTGAAACTACATTTTGCACCAGAGTGGAGCCTCGCTGCTGTTTTGAACTAGACTCCAGAGTGAGGCAGCAGCAACTAATTACATGAACGACCTTCTATAAGTCATCTGAGGATAAGCAGTGGTTTAATCATTGAGATACATCTGAACTGCAGAAAGAATTGCTGCACAACAGTTATAAAGTGTTTTGCAAAAAGAATATTTAAACGTAGGATTAGTCTGGTAGCCACAAGGACTAGTTGCAGATCATATTTTCAAAGAGTTTGGAGGTCCTTTTGACCATCAACCAAGGCAGCACACAATGCTGTTGTATTAACGAGGCCGATGCTGCAACAGTACAACTGGCAATATGTTCCAAATAAAACTGAATGTGGGCCTTTTGCAAAAGGCAGATAAGCTGCTGTCGAATACACCTCTGCAAGCACCGACCAGAATA